>NC_080166.1:120510172-120810172 GCF_950295315.1 Erinaceus europaeus | reverse complement strand
GTCTTAGATTCTCTCGCAGACCTGTCAGCTATCCTATGTGAATGATTCCAGTCTGGGTATTCCAGCATTGATCGAAGCAGATAACACCTTTGTCACCATGCCTTCCTTCATATTGCTCTCCCTCAGTTCCCTGTGCTTTCATAAGGATATAACGTACTTTCCATACAGAGGTTGGCTGTTCAAAAAAAAAAAAAAAAGAAACACTAATCTACAATAATGGCAAGAGTCCATATGTACTTTTGGTCAATTAACCACAATTTTTTTAAAGCTATAAGCTTTCAAAATTTATTTTACTTTTTAGTTGTTCTAAAAAGTAATAAAAATTTTTGCATAAGAGAATTATTCCCATAAATACTCAAAATTAAATGATATATTTCCATTTAATAATCCTATTAAATCATACTGGTCTAGAAACTTAAACCACACTATGGAGAGATGGCTACTGACAGTCTTCAGGCACTTTTAGAGTGATTACATTCTATTAGTTCTAGGGTGGGGAGATAATGTAATGGTTACACAGACTCTAATGCCTGAGGATCCAAGGTCCCAGGTTCAATCTCCCACACAATCATAAGCCAGAGCTTAGCACTACTCTTGGAGGAAAAAAGTTGTATTACTTCTAATTATAGTTGATGAAATCTAATTTTATATACTTGTTGACTCTCATAAGAAAAACAATCATATTAAATGAAAATATATTTTAATTTCATAATGTCATATATTTTCTTTCCTTCTTTCTTTTCCCAGAGCACTATTCAGCTCTGGCTTGTGGTGGTGGTGATTGAGCCTGAGACCTTTGGTATCTCAGGCATGAAAGTCTTTATTGCATAACCATTATGTTATCCTCCCAGCGCATATTTACTTTCTTTTTAAAAGTCTGTTTTTAAACTTTATTTATTTAACTTGTCAGAACAGAGAGAAGCTGAGAAGGGAAACAGACAGGGAGAGAGATAGAGAGACGCCTGCAGCATTGCTTCACATCTCATGAAGCTCTCTCCCTGCAGGCTGGTAGTTGGGGCTTGAACCCAGGTCCTAGTACACGGTAAAACATGTACTTAACAAGGTGTACCACATCCCTTACTCTTGAAACAGTCATTTCCTCTTTTAGAACGTTCTACTTTAATGATCAGAATCATTGTCCATTCAAAACCAATGTCATCTTTCCTGCTTCTGCTCTCCCCCACTTCTACAGCTAACCCAACACCCAGACGTACCAATTTCACTTTCTAATATTAATCAAATCCATCTATTTCTCTAACTAGCCAAATCTTGGCTTAAGGCAGTATCCATCTCTTATCTGGATTTCCATCAGTCTCCTGCCTACATTTTCTTTCGACACACTTAAACTCTGCCATCAGTTCTGCCCTGTTCATTACTGTCACCACACCCAAAGCCCTCTCCACTTTAAACTGTCCAGGGTGGCAAAAAAGCTCACTCAGTAACGCAGCTGCTTTACCAAATGCACAACCAAGGTTGGAGCCTGGCCTCCACCACATTGGAGAAAGCATCCATACTGCGCTTTCTTTTACTTTCTATCTGCAAAAGTCAGCTGGGAGTGAAGAAACCGCAGAGATAACCGCCACCCCACCCCCAAAAGCCAAAACTCTCCAGAGATTATAGGCCAATATATATATTTTTATAAGGATGAAAGGTCTTTTCCATCCCCTCCAGCCTTGTTTCATACCAAACTTCCTTTTGCCCAAATCACAGTGTTTCTAGTTTTTGAACATTAAATCTTCCTCTATATTTAGGAAACACTAGGTGGTTGCGTAGAGCTGTGTCTGTAAGACTGTTTCTCTTCTTCTATGACATTTATCAAAATTGTTAATTTTGTGATTATCTTCACTGTCTCTTAGAGTGCTTGGAACTTTGCCTTTACGAGAAAACATATGTACTTTTTTACAGGAGTCAATAATATAACCACTAAATAACTAAATAATAATTGGGAGGAGGGAAAGACACACCCCCCCCCCCCCCCATTGCTTCCTGCCCTTCCCCTTTAGGCCTTCTTTGGCGACCACAAACAGGCGAGGTATATCTACGGAGCACAGGTCAGGAGCAGTGCGGGCACCTCGGCCAGGACAGCTCGGTCACGTGACCACCCCTGCAAGCCCCTGGGAGAAGGGGGCCGCGGTGCGTGCTTAGTGAAGGGGCGTGAGGATGTACGACGTGTGCCCACCGGCTTGGCGGGGTGGGACGTCTAAAGGATGGCAAAGCTGGCAAGTCCCGTGCCTGAGTTTTCTTTGGGAAGCTCGGATAGTGGCTTCTGAACTTGGCTTTGCAAGAGGCCGGATCCCTGGCCCCGCCTCCAGGCCTCTCCGCTCTCCACCTGGCGTGCCACTGAGCTTGCCGAGACACAGCCTGGAGCACAGCCGCAACTTCCGCTGACACGTCACTTAAAGCCCACCCGGCACAGGACCCTTCATCTGTCCACGTTTGCTCGCCTTACCTTTACCTACACTGTGTCCAGGGATTAGTAGGGCGTGGCGGAAGAAACTCGCAAACGAGTTCCGTGAAGAGACCTCGTCGCATCCCGTAGTGGGCGGAGCTTGTGACCGCCCCCCCCCCCCTTAAGTGAGGGTCTACGTGGGACGCACCTCCTCCGGAGGGCGGATATATTTCCTCCGACTGGAAACCGTGGAGGTGACGGGAGGTTCCAGCCAGGGAGCGGAGACTGGACTGTTACTTGGCTTTCACCGAGGCAGAGTGCGAAGAGGAGCTAGGCTATCCCTCCCCGTACAGCGCTCTCAGGCGAATAGTTTTCGTAGACGTCTTTTAAACAAAATGCTCACTTAGCAAAACCTTCATAAGCACAAGTTCTTTTTTTTTAAAAAAATAATTTATTTCTTTATTGGGGAATTAATGCTTTACATTCAACAGTAAATACAATAGTTTGTACATGCATAACATTCCCCAGATTCCCATTTAACAATACAACCCCCACTATGTCATTCATCATCTTTCATGGACCTGTATTCTCCCCACCCACCCACCCCAGAGTCTTTTACTTTGGTATAATACTCCAATTCCATTTCAGGTTCTACTTGTGTTTTCTTTTCTAATCTTGTTTTTCAACTTCTGCCTGAGAGTGAGATCATCCCATATTCATCCTTCTGTTTCTGACTTATTTCACTCAACATGATTTTTTCAAGGTCCATCCAAGATCGGCTGAAAACGGTGAAGTCACCATTTTTTACAGCTGAGTAGTATTCCATTGTGTATATAGACCACAACTTGCTCAGCCACTCATCTGTTGTTGGACACCTGGGTTGCTTCCAGGTTTTGGCTATTACAAATTGTGCTGCCAAGAACATATGTGTACACAGATCTTTTTGGATGGATGTGTTGGGTTCCTTAGGATATATCCCCAGGAGGGGAATTGCAGGGTCATAGGGTAGGTCCATTTCTAGCCTTCTGAGAGTTCTCCAGACTGTTCTCCACAGAGGTTGGACCAATTTACATTCCCACCAGCAGCATAAGCACAAGTTCTTTGTAATCAGTGCGAGTTGAGGATCTATGCCTCCCACTTGCTAGTGAACAAGCTCGGTAGATCAGAAGCTCCCTCCCCTCACTGCCAGGCCCTGGCCTGAAGGTTGTGGGGTCATGCAGAGATAAGCAGGCCACCTGCGTGATTCAGAAAATATTATTGGGGGAGCCGGAACAGGCCCGCGGCTTGGGGGGGGGGGGGGCTGAGCTGGTAGTGGTTCTGGGTCTTGTCCAGACTCTGCAGAGAGATAAACCAGGATAGGGGCGGAGGAGGTAGCACAGTGGTTATGCACAGATTTTCATTCCCAAGGCTCTGAAGTTTAATCCCTGGCACCATCATAAAACAGAGATGAGCAGTGCTCTGGTAAACAAATAAGCCTGGGTGAGGCCCTCAAACGCAGGGATCCTCCCTGCTCTTTCTTGAACACCCCAGGGCCTTGGTTGTACTGGCCACCCTGTAGGCCATTAGACTGTTGGTGCCTTCCCTCTGCTCCCTTCTTCCATAGAAAATTCCCAAGGGTAGGGTGAGAATCTGCAGTCTGACTTAATGAAGCCACTTCATGACAGAACACGTAGAGTTGTCAATGCCAGGATATTACATTTATGAAATATTGAACACAGCAAAACATTGCTTTAAGAAAATATTTCTTGACAAAGTTTTGATACATGGGGTTGGAACCTGAGTCCTCAAACATGCAAGTTCTGTGCTCATCCTGCTGCGCTATCTTCCCTGCTGAGTGAACACGCTGCTTTATTCTCATAGATAACTACTTGAATCATGCATTACCTTGTTTAATATACAGAAGGAAGTTAGTTCATCCTTAACACTGAGTGCAAAGACAAAGTCCCCCCCCCAATACACACACCCTTTTTTTCTCCTACAGGGTTATTGCTGGGGCTCAGTGCCTGCACTATGAATCCACTGCTCATGTGGCATTTTATTTTATCTTATTTTATTTTATAGAACGGAGAGAAATTGAGAGGGGAGGGGAAGATAAAAAGGGAGAGAAGAAGATAGATACCTGCGGACCTACTTAACCATTTGTGAAGCAACAGCCCTGGTTGGAGCCAGGATCCTTGTGTGGGTCATTGTGCTTAGTACTTTGCGCACTTAACCCGGTGTGCTACCACTTGGTCCCTGTTTTCTCATCAAATCCACAGTGTCTGGAATCATTAAGCCCAGAAACAATGTGTGGTTGTGACCAAAAGTCCGAGGTTAGTATCTACATGTTGGCTATTGCCAGGTTTAAGACGAAGAATTATAAAAGAATGTTATTCTACCTGAATTAGTCATTAACGCCAAGAAATAAGTATGTTTAGTGCAACTAGGATAGAGTGGCTAGCACAGTGTCTAGGGAAATGGTAGGTGCTCAGAAATGTTATTGCTACATTTGTAGCACTTACCTTTGTGCTTTTTGGTCACTGTTCTAGGTGACTTACTTCTTGCAAGTGTTTAAACGAGGCAGGACCTTTTTACTCCATTTTACAGGTGAAGAGACTAAATAAAGCATATAGAAGTCTAGTAGTTTGCCCAGACACACAGTTACCAGCAGAATCAAGGATAAAGAATCTCAGGCAGGCTGGTACTGGAGTTGGTGCTCTGAACAATAAATGTTCCTCATGGTGCTGGACCTAATAAAAAGTGGTGGGGTTATAAGTTTCTGTAACTATTACATAAAATGAACAAAATTGATGGAAGAGTTTAGGACCCAAACTAAAATATTTATTTACTATTGGATAGAGACAGAGAAATGAGGGGAGGATAGAGAAGGAAAAACATAGACACATCTGCATCCTTGTTTCACTACTCAAGCTTCCCCCCTGCAGGTGGGGACCAAGGGCTTGAACCTGGGTTCTTACGCATTGTCATGTGTGTATTTAACAAGGTGCACTACCACCTGGCCCCACCAAACTAAACTCTTAAAATTTGGTATTGAGGTTCTGTATGTCTAGTTCCTAAAAGAATTATTTTGTGGGTGATTACTTTGAAAATTATAACACTTTGTGTTGGGGGTCAGGAGGTAGCACAGCAGGTTAAGTGCATGTGGTGCGAAGCACAAGGATTTGCATGAGGATCCAGGTTTGAGCCCCCGGCTCCCCACCTGCAGGGGAGTCACTTCACAGGCAGTGAAGCAGGTCTGCAGGTGTCTTGTCTTTCTCTCCCCCTCTGTCTTCCCCTCCTCTCTCCATTTCTCTCTGTCCTATCCAACAACGAATGGCATCAACAATAACAATAATAACCACAACGAGGCTACAACAACAAGGGCAACAAAAGGGGTGGGGGATGGCCTCCAGGAGCAGTGGATTCATGGTGCAGGCATTGAGCCCCAGCAATAACCCTGGAGGAAAAAAAAAAAACTTTGTGTTGCCACAAACTGCCTGCAGCAGTCAATACACTAATATTATACTAATAGATATTCTGCACTAATTTTGAATTTACATAGCTATGACAAAACTGGTTTCAAGTATGTTTACAAACTTGTCAAAAGGAACCAAAAAAGATGGTATAGGGGCCAGCCAGTGGCAGATGTTGAGTGCACAAGTTATAATGTGCAAGGACCCAAGTTCAAGCCCCCAGTTACCTCCTGCAAGGGCACAACTTCATTAGTGGTGAAGCAGTGCTGCAAATATCTCTCTTTCTCTTTCTATCTCCCCCTTCCCTCTCAATTTCTCACTGCCTGTCTCTATTCAATAGGTAAATAAATGAAAAGCATGGTATTAAAGGACTTCAGCTGCAAGTGAGGTATATCATCAAACTCCTGAAGACATCTTTAGCTGTATGTCTGTCATAACATTTTAAATCTGGAAGCCTTCTTAACAGATCTGTCTTCTATCTTCATCCAAAACTGTTAGTAACCCATTTAAAAACATGTGAATATATGTACACTTAAATTTCAGACAAGGGGTTTTAGCTGCCCTCCCTTCATCACTTGCTCATTTCATTGTTTTAAAGAATTTAGGAAATCTTGGGATTCAGGCGGTAGTGCAGCGGGTTAAGCGCAGGTGGCGCAAAGCTCAAGGATGGGGCATAAGGATGCTGGTTCCAGCCCCAGGCTCTCCACCTGCAGGGGAGTTGCTTCACAAGCAGTGAAGCAGGTCTGCAGGTGTCTATCTTTCTCTCCCCATCTCTGTCTTCCCCTCCTTTCTCCATTTCCCTCTGTTGTATCCAACAGTGACAACAACAATAATAACTACAACAGTAAAACAAGGGCAACAAAAGGGAATAAATAAATATTAAAAAAAAAAGAATTTAGGAAATCTTTTCCTTTAATGCTGGTTCTACAAAAGAGCTGGAAAATATCTAGTGATCACATCTGCACTAAAACCCATCTTGCCATCTCAAACTGTTGTTGGATTCAGAATATATTTCTTTATCATATATACATTTTTCCATAATACCAAGTTCCATATCAATACTTTTCTCTTATTAAAAATAAAATCAGGGGCTGAGTGGTGACACATGTGGTTAAGTGCACACATTACAGTGCACAAGGTTCAAGCCCCTAGTCCCCACCTGTTGGGAGGAAGCTTCACGAATGGTGAAGCAGGGCTGCAGGTGTCTTTCTGTTCATCTCTATCTTTCCCCTCCTTTCTCAATTTCTCTCTGTCTCTATCCAATAATAAATAAAGATAAATGTTTAAAAAAATGAGATGAGTTAAAACAAGATGGTGGTTGTAAACAAGTTAAAATTTTTTACTTAAAATGAATGACATCCTGTAATCAATTTTTAAATTTCCTTATTTTTTATCATCTTTATTTATTGGACAGTGACAGCCAGAAATCAAGCAGAAAGTGGAGATAGATAAGGAGAGACAGACACCTGCAGCACTGCTTCACCATTTGCAAAGTTTTCCCCTTGCAAGTGGGGACTGGGGGCTTGAACTTGGGCCTTGTGCATTGTAACATGTGTGTTTAACCAGGTGCACCACCATCTGGCCCCCGAAAAATTTTTTTAAGATTTACTTATTTATTTCTCTATTTATTTATTTATGAGAAAGAGCCAGAGCATCTCTCTGATATGTGGGATAATAGGGATTGAATTTGGGACCACCTGCTGACAATTCAGTTCCTTATCTACTGCATCAACTCCCAGGCCACTGCAATGAAAAGAAACAATGCATATGTGTTTGTTTTGGGCAGTTCTGGTACCTTGAGCTTGTTTGATCCTGTCACTCGCTGGATAACTTTCTCACTCCTTTTATTTCAAGTAGAGAGACAGACAAAGAGGGGGAAGACACCACAGCACTGCTCAACTCTCCAGGGAGCTTTTTCCAGTGCCATTCACAGATTCTATCACCAGCATCACCATAAGCCAGATTAGTTTATATGTGTATAATAAAAAGTATGTTGGGGTAAGGAAAACAGTTCACCAGGATAGTGCTCTTGTTTGTCATGAGGATGACCCAAGTTTGATTCCAGCCCCTGTCACACTGGAAGCGTTGGTGCTGGGGTGGCTTTCCCTTCCTCTCTACCTGAAAAAGTCAGCCTGGACCTGTGAGACCTCTGCTTTGACAAAAGTTCTTTGGAAAAGTAGCAGTCATGTGTTTTTATTTCAAAGATTTTGGTTCCTTATTTCTTCTTTTTTTAGAGTCAGGGCCTTGCTCCCATGTAACTTCACCTCTCCAGGCTGCTTTTTCTTTCATATGGAGAAGCAGAGAGAGGGAGAGATACCCTAGCCCCAGAGCTTCCTCCAGTTCCATAACACCTCCAGTGTGGTACTCAAACTCAAACCTAGACGGTGCCCATGCAATAGGATGCATCCTACCTGGTGAGCTATTTCTCAGAACCTCATTTCAAAGATTTTGAATTTTTGGTCTATTTTGGTTAACTTTGGTCATTTTGAAACGTAATGAAAATAATTTCCATTACCTTTAGAGGACACCATACAGATATATAAAGAACAAGAACAAAAATCCTTCTTAAATGTGTAGTGTTTATAAGTGTATATATCAAAAGAGGACCAAAATGTAAATCAGCATTTTACATTCTAGATGAAGTCTAATCATGTTTTTAAACACCCATATGATATATCTAGTTACAGGGCTATTTAAGGAAGGTAGAACCATAGCAAATGTAATATTAGTAATAAATTTGTTCTCTCACTATTTCCTCATCTTTGAAAGAAGTGAAACAAAAGGCAAATTATCCTATTTTGCTAAGTTCCTTAGATGTAGAGCTTTATATGTTTACTACATAGGGAACAACACTTTCTCACTGTACATTTAAGTTATTGTTTGGTTGTTTCCCCCAAAGCTGCTAGATTCTGCTGCAGAGATTTTTAAAAAGATTTTAAAGGCTGCTTTGTTGGAAGCCTGGGATGCATCTGTGGCCTTACCAAAGTATAAATGAAAGCTGTGGATTTTTTTTCATTCTTTTCTCTCTCTCTCTCTCTCTCTCTTTTTGTAACTGTAAATCTACCAATTTTACAGTCAGTTGAACAGCAATAGATTAATTTGTTTAAAGTCTGCATCACAAAGAAAACCTGGACTTCGGTGGCTTGAATGCCTGAAACTGCAGTGTAATAGTTAAAAGATAGATACAACTTGTTCCAGAAGGATGCAGACAGACCACTGTCACCTGCTTCTCCACACAGGTGCTGACCCCTCGGTCGATCCAGGGCCTCCTGACAGGGTAGCAGGAGGGCTGGGCCTTTGTGTGCTACAGAGAACACTTTTCCAAGTACTGGGCCAGTTTTCTCCAGTAGCCACAGGAAGCAGAAGAAAGAAAAGGTTAAAGGCCACCATGCAGGTCAAAATGGGTTAAATTTGGTTAACGTCAGAAGTTCTAGCTTTTAACAAGAGCCTCAAGAAAACATTTGAAGATGCAATTTGTTTCTTCTTTGTCAACTGTTATTATTTTTACCCTTTTTTTTGCCCTATTTATAGTGACAGCTTAACAAAGATTTTATATGCTAAAGGACTTCATCCTTTAGAGAATAAAGGACTGTGTTCCTAAAAAGAGATGCAGGTGGAGGACTTTATAAAGCTTCCATGATCTTCAAATTGGGAACTTTAAAATAGACTCCCTGCTTGGCTAAATCAAACATAAAATGTTGAAAAAAAATCCCCATTAGAAATGGAGGAATGCTTCAGCAGTCAGATACAGAGGCTCAAATTTCTAGAAGCTTCTTTGTGTCTATTTTACTTTCAACCACCTATAGTCTTCCCACTTGCTATTCAGAATTGCCAGAAAAGCCACCTCTTCAGTTTCTGTATATGACTGTCTTTAAATTTAGAGCACAAGCCTGGCAGAACTAGTTGCTTATTATTTTCTATGCTAGCAAAAAGGATGGTCACAGATTTTTGTTTGTGTCTTTTGTACTCTTATCATTCAGTTACTTCACATTTTCTGCTCAAGGACTGGGCTAGTATGGAAACTAGTCTTTTAAAAAATAAATTAGCGTCAACTTTCACCTTTGCATTGGGAACTCATGCCCTCTACTAGGTATGATTACCCAAGTTCAGTATTTCATCACACTGGGTTGTTGGAAAACTCATGGCATGTTTTTCTAAGCAAAAATGTGTTATGACTTCCAACAATCCAATACAAAGATTTCATGGATTACTTAGTGGCATTTTTATAAGAGACTTGGGTTTTTTTTTTTGTTTTTGTTTTTTGAGATTTATACAGTCTTTTAGCTGGGATTTTGAATTGCTGAACTTGGATATTTCCACCCAAATATCAGCAGGCTTTATGTAATCTGTGCATTGAGGTGTTGGACTATCTAATGTACACTGAATGTGTGTCTGTTTCAGGTATGGTGAGGGCTTGTTATTTGGGAAACAAGGTGTTATGTATGAAAACTGTTCAGATATCTTAGTTTACTTGCTGCACTGATTCACCGCTCTTGAAGCTTCCCCTCTACAAGTGGGGACCAGGGTCTTGAAGCTGGGTCTTCACACACATGGTAACTTGTGCTCTTTACTAGTTGCACCACTGCTTTGCCCCTCTCTCTCTCCCTCTCTATCTCCCCTTCCCTCTCAACTTCTCTGTCTCTATATCTAATAAATGAATAAATACAATATTTAATATGTAATAAATAAGACTATATATATGTATATAAAACAAAAACTGTGCCAAGAGTTGACTTAGCGATCTTGTGCATGTGCAAGGTCCTGTGCTCACTCCTTAGCACCACCACCCAGCCCCAGTGAGGCTGTGTTTTCAAATGTGTTGCTAGGGAGTATCATTGTAACCCTTCACTATTATGTTTTATATATATATATACATTGCATCACACCTATAGCAAATGTCACTACACAGAGCAGTGCACATCACTGTGAGTTTTTAGTATGTAAATGTACTTTTCACAGATTTCTTTTTTCTTCTGTTGCCTCTGTATTATCAGCTACCCCTTCTCATTGCAATAATTGTTGGCTTAGCTTTGATAGTTCTCCCTCTTTCTACAGTTATGCTTAAAAGTGAAATTCAGTCTGACCTTGACCATTGCAGGGTATGCTTATGGGGCCTTCTAGCTCTCCACTGCACCTCATTCTGAATCAGCCCATATATGGCAACCAGGAGAACGTTGGTTTGTTTTGCCAGGTGGTAGCCTTTCTCAAGTCTCTTCTCAGGTACCTGACTCCTGAAAGGGGAGTCTTACAATCTGACTGTCCTGTCCAACAGCCTCATTCTTATCACCAAGCTTGGCTAAAGCCTAACCTAGAAGAAATCAGGCCACAAACTTTAGCACCTTCTGAATTCAAACTGAGGGATGTGTTAAGTATCAGAGGGTACTAATTGGCTCTTCATCCTCTTTTGCCCCAGGATTTTGCTGGGTGCACTACTGCACAGAACAAAAATAGTTTAACCTCCCTTGCTGGTCATTGTTGTCACATGACCAAGTTTTGGCCAATGGTTTATGGAAAGTGGAGCAAGTTCTGGGAAAGCCCTATTTCATACTACCCTGGTGTGATTGTTTGCGTCCTTTTTCCGTATTTTTTTTTCCCCTCCAGGGTTATTGCTGGGGCTTGGTGCCTGCACTACAACCCACTGCTCCTGGAGGCCATTATTCCCATTTTGTTGCCCTTGTTGCTGTCGTTACTATTATTGTTGCTATTGCTGCTGTTGTTGTTAGATAGGACAAAGAGAAATCAAGAGAGGAGGGGAAGACAGAGAGGGGAAGAGAAAGATAGACACCTGAAGACCTGATTCACCGCCTTTGTGGTGACCCCACTGCAGGTGGGGAGCCGGGGTTTTGAACCGGGATCATTACTCCAGTCCTTGCAAGTTTCACGCCACCCACTGCACTACCGTCAACCCCCTCCCCCTTTCACTCTCAGAGAGGCTTGGGTTTAAATGGTTTCTTACATGATCAGCCTATATAAGCAGATATGTGCAACTTCTAGCAAGTTCTTCTCCGCTTCCTTCTCCTGCTGGCTGAAAGATTGGCATGGTGGGTAGAGCTGGCTGAGGATGTCGCAGAATAGAAACCTTGCAAGGCAGAACAATGATCCTGACACTATGGCTCACCATCCTCTGGGATCCCTGCTATTTGCCCTGGTACCTATTCCTAACCAGCATAACCATCATGGTGCCTGAACATATATTCTTAGGAAATTATTTCACTATACAAGCAAATGCCATGAACACACTGGAATTCACACAGAGTGACTGGTTTGATATTCTTTTAAAAAAGACTATTCATTTTCCAACTTTCAATCTTTACTGATTGCTTGATGATTATAATGATGATGATTTTTATGATGATGATTTTTAATATATTTATTTTCCCTTTTGTTGCCCATGTTTTTTAGTGTTATTGTAGTTATTATTGTTGTTATTATTGATGTTGTCATTGTTGGATAGGACAGAGAGAAATGGAGAGAGGAGGGGAAGACAGAGACGGGGAGAGAAAGATAGACATCTGCAGACCTGCTTCACCACCTGTGAATCGACTCCCCTGCAGGTGGGTTGCTGAGGGGCTTGAACCGGGATCCTTACGCCGATCCTTACACTTTGCGCCACGTCCACTTAACCCACTTGCTACTGCCTGACTTCCTTATGATGATGATTTTTAACCACAGTACTGCTCAGCTCTGGCTTGTGATAATATAGGGGAATGAACTAGGGCTTCTTCAGCCTCAGGCATGGATGTCTTTATGCATACCCTTATGCTATCTCCCTACATTTGTTTGTTTGTTTGTTTGTTTATTTATTTATTTATTTATTTATGTGAAAGGCAGGACTAGAGCATAAGTCTGGCATGTGTGGTACCAGAGACTGAACTCTGAACTACACTGCAAGGCATGTGTTCTTCCACTGAGCCACGACCTGGACTGCCCAGTTACATTCTGAAGCCACTGCTGACTTCCGAGATGTACAGTTGAAGCTATAGCTATTTGCAGTGTTCCACATTTCTTTCAGAAGTTCTCAGCTGAGAGTCATGGAACTGTGGATCTTAGGCAGTTCTGCTTGTTGTTGTGTTTCTGTTTGGAACTGGGCAGTGGGCAGAGAGTGGTGAAGAGGAGGTGTGGATTCTGGAGGCATCCTGGAGATGTGAGAGGTGATGGGTTTGGGGTTATATAACAAAATGGTATTTCCAAAAACACTGAGGCTCATTTGAAATATTGTTTCCTTTGTGGAGGTCACAGCCCAGCCTTTGTTGTGCCTTCAGAGGGGTTATTTATACATTTTGGTGTTTGTTTCAGAATTGCCTCCTATATTGGTGACACTCCAGCTTTGCTGAAATAGTGTTTAAAAAGAAAGCAGTAATTATCAACTGTACACCCAGATGTGGGAGTTACAGAAAATTCAGGGAAAAAAGCTTTCATATAGGCTTTCTACTCCCACTGCTTTGGGGGGAATGCTGGACTCTCTTTAGTTTCATTTGTTGTAAAGTTATAAGCACAAGAATGTAATAAGAGTTGGAGGGCTTTAATTTCTTTTCAACCTTCCCTCTCTGCTCATTGCCTGACTACAGTTCTCTACCTGTGGGTCTTCTTCCAGTTTTGGATTATTGTCACACAGATCAGATTTTTACCTTTGTTGAGGGTGTCTCTGTGTGTCCTTGCCTTATGGACGCTGAACTTCCATCTCTTGCTGTGGAAACTTATTTGAGATCCAAACCCATATCTATGCAGGGTTTTCCATATATTTTGTGGCTTTGTTTTTATTGCAGGGGTGAAGGAAAACAAATCCTTTCAGTTGACCATTTTGGCTTTGCCCCCCTCAGCAAATGTTAGTTAAACAACAACAAAAAATGTATGTTATATTAATCCCCCAATAAAGAAATTAAAAAAAAAGAATGTACCTTAGGAGTACGGGGATAGCTAGAAGCAGGCTGATTCAGATTTGAACCTTTGCTCAGATGGCTTTATTTATTTTATTTTATTATTTTAAAAATATTTATTTATTTCCTTTTATTGCCCTTGTATTTATTTATTTATTTATTTATTTATTTATTAGAAACATAGGAGGAGAGAGAGAGCCAGGCATCACTCTGGTACATGTGCTGCCCAGGATTGAACTCAGGACCTCGTGCTTGAGAGTCCGATGCTTTATCCACTGCACCACCTCCCAGACCACATTGCTCAGATGGCTTTAAGCAAGGCTCCTAGCTGTTCTGAATTTTAGTCTTACCATCTGCATCAAGATTAATTGTATTTAAATTTTTGACCCTAGTATTTGTTGCATTAAAATATATATTCATAATATTAGTCACATATTTGGCTGTGACTATCAGTTGTTATCCCAGTTTTACTCTTTTTGTCATTTGAAACTTGTAGTTGCTATGCAGCTATCAAGAACAATGAACCCACCTTCTCTGACCCATCTTGGACAGAGCTAGAAGGAATTATGTTAAGTGAGCTAAGTCAGAAAGATAAAGATGAGTATGGGATGATCCCACACATCAACAGAAGCTGAGTAAGAAGATCTGAAAGGGAAACTAAAAGCAGGACCTGATCAAATTGTAAGTAGGGCACCAAAGTAAAAACCCTGTGGTGAGGGGTAGACATGCAGCTTCCTGGGCCAGTGGGGGGTGGGAGTGGGTGGGAGGGATGGGTCACAGTCTTTTGGTGGTGGGAATGGTGTTTATGTACACTCCTAGTAAAATGTAGTCATACAAATCATTAATTAATATGAGAGGGGAAAAATCAATTGTATGTCTCAAAGTTTTTCAAAACACAAACTGAATCTTTTTAATATATAGGCTGTGTATTTGATACGCAGACTCTCTCAAAAGCCTAGACCAAGTAGATCAGAAGCATCCAATAGCACAGCTATATACAAGATACTGGGTACTTTACAGCAAACCATAACAAAAGGACTTTTCAAAGTTAACCCAGTTACCAAATAATGGGATGATAACATTAACTATCGATTGTCTTTTTGAACCCTAAGACAGCAGGAACCTCACATCTCCACTATAGAGCCCCTACTTCCCCCAGTCCTGGAACCCTTGGATAGGGCCCACTTTCCCGTATGCCTCTCCCAATCCATATCAAATAATATTGCATCCGCCGATCACAACCTAACCAATGCAACGATTGCCACCTCAACATGCTTCACTTCAGACTGCATCCAGAGACTTCACGTGTGGAATGACAACTCTTCAGCTTCATTACTCGGGTGAGACCTTTCCTTTCATAGTATATTCTAATTTCATCTCAGGTGGTTCACTTTCTAACAAAGTCCCAAAACCTAGATATTCACCAGTTTCTGTGAGAGAGAGCATATGTTCACACATATCCATAAACTACTGCAAAATATATACCTGAAAGCAGAAGTTTGCAGTGAGTACCTCCCTAACACTTCCTCTCCACTATTCTAAGCTTTGGGTCCATGACTGCTCAACAATTTGTTTGGCTTTGTATGTTAACTCTCTTTTCAGTCACCAGGTTCCAGATGCCATCAGGATGCTGGCCAGGCAGGCTTCCCTGGATTGAAGACCCCACCAATGTGTCCTGGAGCTCAGCTTCCCCAGAGACCCACCCTACTAGGGAAAGAGAGAGGCAGACTGGGAGTATGGACCGACCAGTCAATGCCCATGTTCAGCGGGGAAGCAATTACAGAAGCCAGACCTTCTACCTTCTGCAACCCACAATGACCCTGGGTCCATGCTCCCAGAGGGATAGAGAGTGGGAAAGCTATCAGGGGAGGGGGTGGGATATGGAGATTGGGTGCTGGGAATTGTGTGGAGTTGTACCCCTCCTACCCTATGGTTTGTTAATCCTTTCTTAAATAAAAAAATAAATTTAAAAAAACCTAAAAAAAAAAAAAGAAAAAAGAAACTTGTAGTTGGCTTGAATACCTGTGACATTTTACTGTGGGGAGGTGATATTTAAATCTTGCCAGCCTGTTGAGAGAATTAAGGGAATAAGGCACCTGCATGGTGCCTGGCAAGGAGTAGGGACTCAACATCATGCCCTCTTAATTCCTTACCATAAATACAGCTAGAAGGGATTTAGAATGAGAAAGTGCTTGCTCCCATATGTGTCTTTGTCCCAAACTGCTGGCCCCTGTGAAAGGTAGCATTTCCTATAAACAAGGATGGTGGAAATGCTCTAAAGCTCTGGGCTACTTATGGGACAAAGAGAGCATCTTCATGAGACCTGATCCCTAACCTCATCTCCATCAGTAAGTCCACTACCTGCTCATGTTCTTAGCTAAGGTCAGTGATGTTATGGAGGTTGGGGTAGGGAAGTAGAGGGTGAGGCAGTGGCTCGGTGTCATTGACCAATGAGTTTAGCCTTACCCGCTACGAGACAAGTTCTCAAGGTCTTCCCGCACAGTCATCACTGCCCAGCTATCATCCACATTGATCTCTAGCTCCCACTGATTCTGTGCTCGGAGAAACTAAGATGGAACTTTCGGAAAGCAAACTGGCGTCTGTTCAGTGATTTTACCAACAAATCTATTCCTGCAATTCCAATTAACTCTATCCCCTCTGAAGATTCCTACAGGCGCTTCCACCAAGCCATCTTCAAAGCAGCTTCCCAAGCTATTCCTCATGGGAGACTTGCTAACTATATGCCTTGTCTTGATGCTGAATGCGAGCAACTACTAAAGCAGTACAATGAGTCGGGCGACCCAGATGTGGCCCACCATCTCATTGCCTCCCTGGATGCAGCACGCCAAGCCCGCTGGCAACAACTCACGGAAAGTCTGAACTTCACCCACTCAAGTAGGAAGGCCTGGAAGCTTCTTCATAGTCTGGGTGCCGGTAGCCAACCCCCTCCCGTCTCCCATCCTCCCATATCTCCAAACTCAGTGGCCAGTCACCTAACTCAAGTTGGACGTGCTAAGATTGACCCAGTCTGGAAAAGAGAAATTTCCCATGAGTGGTCATCCCACTTCCGTTTATCTTGTCCATCTCCAAAACTCTCTCCCTTTACACTGTCTGAACTGGAAGACACTTTGAAGAGGGTTAAACCGGGAACGGCTGCTGGCTATGATAACATCACCCCAGAACTCATTCTTAACCTGGGCCCCGCGGCAAAGAAGTGGCTCACTACATTCCTGTCCCACATCTTGGAATCCGAATCTATGCCCAAAATTTGGCGTCGTGCGAACATAATAGCAGTTTTGAAACCAAAGAAAGACCCAACACTGGCAGCCAGCTATAGACCAATTTCTCTCCTCTCCGTGTGTTACAAACTCCTTGAAAGGCTGCTTCTGTCACGAATTTCTCCTCTTACAGAGAAATTCCTATCACCCGCCCAAGCTGGTTTCCGCCCAGGAAGATCTACCTGCGAACAAGTCCTGGCCCTCTCAACTTACATTGAAAATGGATTCCAGAAGAATTTAAAGACGGGTGCTGTCTTTGTTGATCTCACAGCAGCCTATGACATGGTCTGGCACCGTGGTCTCCTAGTTAAGATCTCAAGATGCCTGCCTCCATGGGTGGCCAACACTATATTGTTTCTTCTCCAAAACAGAAGATTCTGGGTGCATCTGGGTGACAAGTCTAACAGATGGAGACTTGTCTCAAGTGGCCTCCCCCAGGGTTCTGTTCTGGCTCCTACGCTATTCGATATTTACATCAATGACCTCCCAGAAACTTCTTCAAGGAAATTCATCTACGCCGATGACATCTGCTGTGCAACTCAGGCATCCAAGTTTGACATCCTCGAGGAAACACTCACGAAAGACCTGTCTCTGATATCTGATTACTGTAAAAAAAAAT
Organism: Erinaceus europaeus; assembly: GCF_950295315.1. Lineage (NCBI taxonomy): Eukaryota > Metazoa > Chordata > Mammalia > Eulipotyphla > Erinaceidae > Erinaceus > Erinaceus europaeus. The sequence continues at coordinate 120,792,557 of NC_080166.1, read as the reverse complement.
GGCGACTAATCCCTAGCACTGCAAAAACGGTATCATCTGTTTTCCATCTCCACCATGCCTCGGCCTCGCGTGAGCTTAATGTGCAGCTTGATGATACGAGAATCCGGCATGAAGCCCAGCCAGTCTATCTTGGCGTTATTCTCGATCGCACCCTGTCATTTCACGAACATCTCATAAAAACTGCAGCAAAGGTGGGCGCGAGGAATAACATCACTGCAAGACTGGCCAGCTCCTCATGGGGCGCGAGCGCTTCCACACTACGATCATCATCTCTGGCATTATGCTATTCCACTGCAGAATACTGTGCCCCAGTATGGTTCCGTAGCCCCCATGTCCACTTGGTCGATTCCAAATTATATTCCTCCATGAGGATCATTTCTGGAACCATCCGTTCCACCCCGGTTCCATGGCTGCCAGTTCTTAGCAACATCGTCCCGCCAGATATTTGTCGGGATGCAGCATCATCTAAGTTCATTTCCCACATCTGCGCTCGACCGGACCTGCCAATATACGCGGATATCTTCGCCCACCCTGTTCAACGCTTGACGTCTCATCATCCAATCTGGTTTCCTACGCCTACACTGAACTTCTCTGTTCCAGACTCTTGGAAACAGAGTTGGCAGTCAGCTGAGGTAAAGAACAAACACCTCATCACAGACCCCTGCAAGCGTCAACCCGGCTTTGACCTAGCACGTTATGATTGGGCCCTCCTCAATCGCTATCGAACAGGCCATGGCCGGTGCGCCGCTATGTTCCATCGCTGGGGAGCCAGAGACAACCTGAACTGCCCCTGCGGCTACAGACAGACTATGACCCACATAGTCAACGACTGCCACCTCTCCAGATTCAAAGGAGGTCTCGAAACTTTACATCAGGCTCAACCTGATGCTGTTGACTGGCTACGGAAGAACGGCAAACGCTAGAAGAAGAATAATAAGTAATTGACCTCTGAGCTGCTCCTGCCAAGAGGAAAGAAAGCTCACAATGATTGTGTGAAAGAAGCAGTGGTTGGAAGCCTCTTTTTCATCTCTCCCTTGTGCTGTGCTCAGTAAGTCAGAAAGAGCTTAGTACTACCGAGCAGCACACCCTGTCACTGGACTCCATCAGAGCAGTTCCTGAGGGTGTCATCTGGCATTCCTAGAGCAAACACTGGTACAAACACACAGCTGGTGTCACTGTGACCATTGTCACTGGAAGTGCTATGTATGCAGCCTGACAAGCACTGACTGGTGAAGAGAGAAACTGCCCCCCCCCTTAGATTCAGACACTTCTTTCAGATTCAGGGCTGACAAAGGAAGGCTCATTATGTGGGACACCTCCACCGGGGCTTCCTCTTCAAATGTCAGCCAGGTCAGGCTCCTTCTATGCAAATCATTCTAAGCATCTGTTCTGCTTTTCATTAGCATAATATCTCCTGGGCCATCACCTTAGCCTCCCTTCTCTGAAACATTTCACAGGCAAGAAAAGCTCGATGGGAGAGGGGATACCTGTCTTTGTGAAGGAAGTAGAACTTTTGTTCACATATTCTCTGGTTACTATGTTATTTGCTACAATACCCAGACCCAAGAAGCTTTATTTCTGTTTAAACAATGAGCAAAATATGAGAACCAGAGAGATAGGTAAACATTCAAGTTCAGGAATTCCATGCTTGTGGGCCTAGAGCTCCAGGTTTTATCCCCAGCACTGCCATCTGCCAGAGCTAAACAGTGTTTTGTAATTTCTCTCTCTCCCTCTCTTTCTCTCTCTCTCTCTCTCAACCTCTCTCACTCTCTTTCTCAACCTCTCTCACTCTCTCTCTCAGCCTCTCTAACTCTCTCTTAATCTCTCTCTCTTGCACACACACATAAAAATTAAAATAATAATTAGAAAGCAAAATAAAAATTGATGCTAAGAAGGCCAGCCGGCTTAAGAAGCTCCATATCTCAAGAGAGTTCTGTAATTGAGCAACCATTGCACCATTTTCTAGACCACAAAACTGGTTCATTTTTAAAAGACAGTAGGAACTACTTTCAGAGGAATTCATGAAGATCCCAATTAGATGATGGTTTTGTAGAAACAGATAATGGCACACAAGGACCTAGGTTCAAGCCCCTGCTTCCCACATGCAGGGGGCACACTTTCTGAGGGATGGAGCAGGCCTGTGGGTGTCTGTTTCTCCTTTTCATTCCAATCATTTCTCTCTGTCCCATCAAACAAAATTAAAGAAACAAAAGAAAAAAATGGCTACCCATAGCAGTAAATTTGTAGTGTAAGCATGGGTGGCAACACTGGTGGCAATAAAAACAATAACAAAAGCCTTTAACAGAAACAAATAACATCAGATAACCCTAACCCTAACCCTAGCCCTTATCCTAACCCTAACCAGTGTAGCCCCAAATGCTACAGACTACATGGGGCACAGAAGTTGAAGTCATGGTGGAAAAGAAGATCAGTGTCACTAACTGGATAGTATCAAGTAAAGAAATTTAACACCACTCATGTTTCTATAACTTGGAGATAATCTCTAAGTGATCTCTTGTTTACATTCATTTCCAGTTCCTTATAGTCTTATTTTTTAAAGGTTTATTGATTTGATGATGAGAGAGGGAGAAGGAAAGAGAAAACCAGAGCATCACTGGTACACGTAATTCTAGGTATTGAACTCAGGAACTCATGTTTGAGAGTATAAGACTTTATTCTCTGTGACACCTCTCAGGCTGCCAATCCTATTTTAATAGACAAATAAGATGTAAATGATCATAAGTTCAATTTTATGTTCTGCTTTTAAATATTTTCATAAATAAATATTTTAATCTTCAACTACTTCTTTAAAACATACCTAAATATTTGGATCAAATAGTTTTTAAAAAGATGCAGTTGTAAGACTTACAAGCAATAAAAACTATGGTCACATCTCTTCTATGTTGTTTTAAAAACTTTATTTCTAGAGCACCTTGATCATTTTGTCCCTCTCAAGACTCCCTACCTGCCTATCTGCCACCTAAAATGCCTATATGCATTTGATCCTAATCCCCAAAGGATTGTGGTATCTAAGTAGCAAAAAGTGGAACCCTAGCTCTCTAGGGTAGCAGTTCCCTCTGACTGCCACATGCTGTCTCTGTTGAAGAGTGGTCCTATACTATACTATCCATCCATGGGGCCGGGTGATGGCGCACCTGGCTGAGTGCACATGTTACAATACTGTTCACCTACAGGTTCTTGTCCATCTAATCTAGCCCTTGGTAGTTTACATTTCCGCACTTAGACATTGATCCTGAAGACACAGTCCCTGGGAAGGACTTGTAGGGTCTTAAGCCACTTCCAACATCAGTTACAGACTATTCTGAAATCAATTTCTGCCTCCATGTTTTGTTTGTTTGTTTGTCTTTATCTCTAGGGTTATCACTGGAGATTGGTGCCTGCACTACAGATTCACTGCTCCTGGAGGCTATTTTTTTCCCTTTTTGTTGCCTTGTTGTTGTTGTTGTTGTTATTGTTTTTCTTATTGTTGTCATTGTTGTTGGATAGAACAGAGAGAACTTGAGAGAGGAGAGGAAGACAAACAGGGGGAGAGAAGGATAGACAACTGCAGACCTGCTTCACCGCATGTGAAATGGCGCCTCTCCAGGTGGGGAGCCCGTAGCTTGAACCACCATCCTTACACTGGTCCTTGCGCTTTGCGCCATGTGCGCTTAACCTACTGCGCTATGCCAGCCCCCTTACTACCTCCAAGTTTTATCCTCAACCCTTATTGTGAACTTGAATATGAGCCTAGAATCTCCTTCCTTGGGGATAACTTTACTTCAGAGTCTTGTTCGATGCCCTACTACTAGACTTTGTATTTGATGGACATTTTAGATTTCACACTGAAACCACACTTGTAGGACAATTGGCCCACTCAGAGAACCTTCGTCTTTCCAATGAACCACTTGATTTCTTTCCAAGAGAAAAGCTTTGCAAATCAAAGAACACATTGGCTTTTGCTAAAACACCCAGAACAAAAAGTGTTTTCTGATTTACCTTCTTGGAGAAAATGAATGTTAACTCCTTGCCCTCCTACATTTATAAGACCTAACACATGTTTTTGCAAATTGAAGATCTGCTCCCGTGACTTTCCTAAACCCGTCCTTAAATGTCTTTTTAAATAAATATTTCACCTTCCAGGTACTGTGTGACCCAGTTGTTGCCCTATTGGTAGGCTTAGGTTGTTGCCAAATTTTAAAAACTATAATCCATATTATTGACTTTAAGTTTAAAGGTGATGAATTACCAGAGCTATCAAACAACAGGCAATGCAAGAACTTCAGAATGGTAAAAAGAAGCAATAGTATTACAACTTCAATTGATATGGTAACATATATATGAAACCCTAAAACACCACGGAAAGGCTTATAGAAACAATATATGAGTACAAAGTGACTGGTTACCAAACCAATATACAAAAATCTAGTGGCTAGTTAATAAATGCAACAAAAATCTGTTGTATGAATATATGTAAATAAGTATATGAATCAGAAGGAGAAGTTAATAAAATCAGTTCATTTACAATGGCATTAAAAAGAATGAAATACTTAGGCATTAACTGAACAAAAGATGTGAAAGGTTTATGTAATAAAACTGTAAAACACTATTAAAAGTGATAGAAGTCATGGGAGATGAAAAAATATCCATTAAGTGCATGGAGTAAATTAATATAGTTAAAAGGCCAATTTACCAAAAGAAATATTTAATGAAATCCCTATTAAAAATGTATTGCTTCTGAAAATATTTGTTTATGTAGGAGAGAATCAGAGCATTTGATTCTGGCATATGTGGTGCCAATGACTGAAGGCAGGACCATTTACGTGCAAATACTGTGCTCAGCTGAGCTTGCTGGGCAATTAGTCCAACTGCCTACTCATTTTTTTTTAAGGGAACTATAACAAAAAACACTAAGATTTATATTTATTTGTAAAATTTTTGAATAGCTAAAGCAATCATGAGAAAAGTAAATAAATGAAAACAGAAGCATGATCTCAACCTGACTTTAAGCTGTATCACAAAGTGACTAATAAAAATTTACCGTACTGGAATAAAAGCATACAGATTTATATTCTGAAAACCCAGAAACAAACCCACATATATCTATAGCAAAGGAGTCATCACCATATAACAGAAAGAGAAAAATATCACTAACAAATCATGTTGAAAAGCTGGACAACAACTTGCAAAAAAATGAAACTGGACTGCTTTTGTATTTAATTTTTGGATAGAGACAGTGAAAACTGAGAGAGTAGGGGGAGATAGGGAGAGACTCTTGCAGCACTGTTTCACCACTTGTGAAGCTTTCCCCCGGCAGGGAACTCGGGTTTTTGTGCACTGTAATGTGTACACTCAACCAGGTGCACCACCACCTAGCCCCTAAACCAGACTGCTTTTTTTTTCCTTTTTCTTTTCTTTTCTTTTCTTTTCTTTTCTTTTCTTTTCTTTTCTTTTCTTTTCTTTTCTTTTTTCTTCTCTTCTCTTCTCTTCTCTTTCCTTTCCTTTCCTTTTTTTTTTTTTGCCTCCAGGGTTATTGCTGGGGCTTGGGGCCTGTTGGACATTGTTGTTGTTATTAGTATTGTTATTGTTGTTGGATAGGACAGAGAGAAATCAAGAGGGGGAAGACAGAGAAGGAGAGAGAAAGACACCTGCAGACCTGCTTCACCGCTAGACCCACCCCCGCAAGTGGAGCTGGGGGCTCGAACCTGGATCTTTACACCGGCCCTTGGGCTGTGCGTCATGTGCGCTTAACCCGCTGCACTACCGCCAGGCCCCCACCAGACTGCTTTCTAACTTTGTATACAAATATAAATTCAAAATGGACTAAAGATCTGGATAGAAAATCCAAAGCCATAAATTATGCAGATGATTACAAAGATGAAACTTGCCATGACATCAGTGTTAGGAATGTCTTTGGGGTCTCAGTTGCAATGATCTGGGAAATGAAAGCAAAAATAAATAATGAGAACTCCTTTCGACTGAAAACCTGTAGTACTGTAAAAGAAAATATAACAAAAAGGCAGTTTACAAACTGGGAGAAGATAATAGGACATTGTACATCTGATAAGGGGTTTGTATTAGAGTATATACATGACTAAAACAACTCAATAAAAACAAAAAAGCAAACAACCCACCCAAAAATGTGCAGAAGCGTTGATTAGACACTCCCCAAGGAGGATATGCAGAGGACATAGGAAAATACTTTCAGTATCATTGTTTATCAATGAAATGGAACTCAGAACCATAATGAGAGAGCACTTTACACCTGAGAGAGTGGTGCACATAAAAAGGAGTACTGGGGAGGGTACGGAGAAAAAAGAGCCTTACAGCTCTGTGGATGGGATGAAAATTGTAATCATTTTGGAAAACACTATGGGCCTGCCTCAAGAAACTAAAAATAGAATTAGAAAATGATTCAGCTATCCCACTTCTGGATATTTATCTAAAGAATATGAAAACACTAACAGAATGGTTATAATTGCTTATTGCAGCATTCTTTAACTGTAAACAACCAAAGTGTCCTTCCATAGATAATTGGATACAGAAGATGAAATGTATGTACACAGTGGAATATTACTCAGCAGTCAAAATTAAAGTTGAGTTGCTATCATTTGCTGTAAAATGGAAGGAACTGAAGGGGGCTTGTCTGAAGTGAAATGAATCAAAAAGTAAGAGATGACTGTTAAGTTTTGTTTCTGACCGTACCCATTACAAACTAAGACAAACTGAGGCTAACACAGGACATACAGAGGAAGATGAAGTATTTATTTACACAAGCACATAGAATTATAACAACTTACACATGTAAAGACACAGGAACTGACACACAAGGACCTCAGGAGAGCTGAGGGACTCCCCCTGCAAGCCAGAGTGCCAAGAGTGGCCCCATTGCCTGGGAGAGAGAGACAGAGAATCTTCAAACTCATGTCTTTTTATAATGGTCAGGAACAGGATGGACACTCTTATCCCGAGGGGCAGAGGGGCAAAGGTGTGGTTTTTTTGAGTTCTGTAATCTCACTCTGTAAACACTTGTCCTGGGGCATTCAGCAGGAGGGAGTCTCTTAACATCTGAAGATCCAGTTGTTCTTGGGTGCTCAGCAAGAGGGAGTTTCCCAATATCTGAGGAGCCAGGTGCCCTCTGTCTGGCCACCTGAAGAAATGCAGAAATTTTAAATGAGAGACCTCTGGGAGTCAGGCGGTGGCGCAGTGGATTAAGCACAGGTGGTGCAAAGCGCAAAGGCCACTGTAAGGATCCCGGTTTGAGCCCCCAGCTCCCCACCTGCAGGGTAGTTGCTTCACAGGCAGTGAAGCAGGTCTGCAGGTGTCTATCTTTCTCTCCCCTTCTCTGTCTTCCCCTCCTCTCTCCATTTCTGTCTGTCCTATCTAACAACAATGACATCAACAACAACAATAGTAACTACAACAATAAAACAAGGGTAACAAAAGGGAATAAATAAATAAATATTAATTTTTTTAAATGAGAGAGCTCTGAGAAAAGCCTCTGGGTAAACTTGCTTTCTCACAATGACTATTGAATGATTACATTCATATGTATAATATAAGCATATAAAAGTTATAAATTGAGAAAAAACAAAAGCAAGCCAGTGGATAATGACAACAAAACAAAAATCACCTAAAGTGAAGAGGGTAGAGGTGGGAGTGAAATTAAGCAAATGAGTCCTTCTGCCTGACACCTCATGATAAGTCTGTTGCTATCTTTGTGCAGAGGAAGATTTATTTACATGTGCAACATGGACAAGGAGACCTCAGCATCTTAAATCATTTCTAGCTCCCTACCCACTGTCTTACAGTGTTTTTCTCAAATCCCTATTCTCTCTTCCCTAGGCACCTGTGATCTGAATTCTCATAACTTTTCACTTTCTCTGAGTGTTATCTTACTGAAGGAAAATTAGGAGTACCACAGCACACCCTAGCCTCTCCTAACCCCACCCCAAAAATTTTAACCTCTTTATTTTCCCAAGTGGAAGGTGTGTAAGAAAGGATGGTAGACTTTTTTTCCTGCTGAAAAAAAATTAAGGTGACCTGGGAGGTGGTGCACTGGCTAGAGCACTGGACTTATAGGCCTGAGGTCCCAAGTTTGATGCTTAGCATCATGTGAGCTAGAGTGATGTTCTACTGTATTATCAGTCTGCTTATCTATCTATCTATCTATCTATCTATCTATCTATCTATCTATCTTCTGTCATCTATCTATCTCATATTAAGAAAGTCAAAAATAAATAAACATTAAAAATGAAGGTGCAAAATTTCCTGTGTTTCTTTCTACTTCCTGCCAACACCTTATGAAAAGAATTATCCAAAGAAGTAAATTGGAAGAAATATATGGCAGAACTAGGTACTGGGTCAGCATCCCATCACTAACAAAGAAATGTTGAAATACTCTGATATAATAGTAGTAATTGAATATGCCTTTACTCCACATGCAGTACTGTGCTATGCTTTTACAAGCATCTTGTCATTTAATACACTAGAGGTCCCGTGAGGAGGGTAGGTGGAAGCTAGAAAGAAGAGAGAACAGGGCTGATGGAAAAACCGAGTCATGGTTAGCCTTCTGTCTCACATAGGGTAAGAAAAGGGCTCTACTAAGGAAGGACTGGATTCATTCCCCCATCAGTGGGAGCCTAAGCTTAGGCTAGGCATTGGGTAGTGGTGGAGAGGGGTCTGAAACAGAAATACGGTTCTGGGGAGTCGGCTGGTAACACAGTGGGTTAAGCACATGTAGCACGAAACACAAGGACCGGTGGAAGGATCCATGTTCGAGCCCCCAGCTCCCCACCTACAGGGGAGTTGCTTCACAAGCAGTGAAGCAGGTCTGCAGGTGTCTATCTTTCTCTCCCCTTCCCTGTCTTCCATTTCTCTCTGTCCTATCCAACAATGATGACATCAATAACAACAACAATAACTACAACAACAATAAAAAAGGCAACAAAGGGAAAATAAATAAATTTTTTAAAAAATTCTTTAAAAAGAAAGAAAGAAAAAGAAATAGGGCTCTGAAAACTTCCCACCACTAGGGGAAGGAAGGCAATAGCATTCATTTTCCTATACTCAGTTGACTCTTTACTGTGAGCCTGCATTATCTCTGCAAAAGTTGCTTGAAATCTCAAAACTTCAGGAATCCTGATGAATTATTAGTTATAAAAAGCAATTGGGGAGGGGGTCTGGTGGTGGCATACTTGGATAAGTACACACATAATAGCGTGCAAGAACCCAGGTTTAAGGCCCCAGTCCTCACCTGCAGAGGGAAAGCTTCATAAGTACTGAAGCAGTGGTGCAGGTCTGTCTGTCTGTGTCTCTCTCTCTTCTCCCCATAGCCATCTCCTTCTTCTCTCTCAATTTCTCTCTGCCTATCCAAAATAAATAAATTATAGTTTTAAAAAAGTAATTTTGCCCACTGGAAAGATACTAATTTCCTTTATCTCAGTGAAAAGCATAAATATATGTTTCATTTAAAATACTGTATTTTGAGAGACTTCCAGAGGTGGGGCTATGGAGCAGCATAAGCTATGTTTCTCTCCTCTCTCAGGTCAACAAGGAATACCAAGGGAGACCACCTGGGAGTGCAACAAGACAGGACTAGAACGACTTCAGGAACCCACCAAATCACTGGTGAGTGCAAACGTGTGGATTCTGGACAGCGAGGAGCCTAGGGAGAGATTAAGTGGCTGGTAATAGCCTGGCAGTTTATCAGTTGAGACACCACCATCAGTCTATTTCACCAACAAAAACACAGCTAAAGGGAGGAGAGGACTCCCCTAAGACTCACCAAATGAAACTGTGAGTCTCCATTGCTATTGCCCTCAGAATCTGGAGGAGCGCAGGGAGGCCCTGTGCTGATACCTAGGTGCCTACGAACTTCCAAAATTAAGTAAAGAGGAATTAGATAACATGAACAGGCCCATCACAGCTAATGAAATTGAAACAGTTATCAAAAACCTTCCCAAGAATAAAAGTCCTGGACCAGATGGTTTTACAAATGAATTCTACAAAACCTTCAAAGAAGAACTAATACCTCTACTTTTAAAAATCTTGCAGAAGATTGAAGACACTGGAATACTCCCTTCCAGCTTCTATGAAGCCAACATCACTCTGATACCAAAAGCAGAAGGGACACAACCAAAAAAGAAAACTACAGACCAATATCTCTGATGAACATAGATGCTAACATATTGAACAAAATTCTAGCCAACCGGATGCAGCAGTATATTAAAAAGATTGTTCATCATGACCAACCCAGGCATGCAAGGTTGGTTTAATATACATAAATCAATCAACATGATCCACCACATCAACAAAAGCAAGACCAAAAACCACATGGTCATATCAATAGATGCAGAGAAAGCCTTTGACAAAATACAACATCTATTTATGATCAAAACACTACAAAAAATGGGAATAGATGGAAAATTCCTGAAGATAGTGGAGTCCACATATAGCAAACCTACAGCCAACATCATACTCAATGGTGAAAAACTGGAAGCATTTCCACTCAGATCAAGTACTAGACAGGGATACCCACTATCACCATTACTATTCAACATAGTATTAGAAGTTCTTGCCATAGGAATCAGGCAGGAGCAAGGAATTAAAGGCATACAGATTGGAAGAGAAGAAGTCAAACTCTCCTTATTTGCAGATGACATGATAGTATACATGGAAAAACCTAAGGAATCCAGCAAGAAGCTTTTGGAAATCATCAGGCAATACAGTAAGGTATCAGGCTATAAAATTAACATTCAAAAGTCAGTGGCATTCCTCAGTGCAAACACTAAGTTAGAAGAAGTTGAAATCCAGAAATCAATTCATTTGACTATAGCAACAAAAACAATAAAATACCTAAGAGTAAACCTAACCAAGGAAGTGACAGACTTGTATACTGAAAATTATGAGTCACTACTCAAGGAAATTGAAAAAGACACAAAGTGGAAAGATATTCCACGTTCATGGGTTGGAAGAATTAACATCATCAAAATGAATATACTACCCAGAGCCATGTGCAAATTTGATGCTATCCCTATCAAGATCCCAACCACATTTTTTGGAGAATAGAACAAATGCTACAAATGTTTATCTGGAACCTGAAAAGACCTAGAATTGCCAAAACAATCTTGAGAAGAAAGAACAGAACTGGAGGCATCACACTCCCAGATCTCAAATTGTATTACAGGGCCATTGTCATCAAAACTGCTTGGTACTGGAACATGAATAGACACACTGACCAGTGGAATAGAATTGAGAGCCCAGAAGTAAGCCTTCATACCTAAGGACATCTATCTTTTGATAAAGGTGCCCAGACTACTAAATGGGGAAAGAAGAGTCTCTTCAACAAATGGTGTTGGAAAAAAATGGGTTGAAACATGCAGAAGAATGAAAATGAACCACTTTATTTCTCAAAATACAAAAGTAAATTCCAAGTAGATCAAGGACTTGGATGTTAGACCACAAACTATCAGATACTTAGAAGAAAATATTGGCAGAACTCATTTCCACATAAAATTTAAAGACATCTTCAATGAAATGAATCCAGTCACAAAGAAGACTAAGGCAAGCATAAAGCTATGGGACTACATCAAATTAAAAAGCTTCTTCACAGCAAAAGAAACCACTACCCAAACCAAGAGACCCCTCACAGAATGGGAGAAGGAAGATCTTTACATGCCATACATCAGACAAGAGTTTAATAACGAACATATATAAAGAGTTTGCCAAACTCAACAATAAGAAGACAAATAACCCCATCCAAAAATGGGGGGAGGATATGGACAGAATATTCACTACAGAAGAGATTCAAAAGGCTGAGAAATACATGAAAAAATGCTTCAAGTCTTTGATCGTCAGAGAAATGCACTTCAAGACAACAATGAGATATCACTTCACTCCTGTGAAAATGTCATACATCAGAAAAGTTAACAGCAGCAAATGCAGGAGAGGTTGTGGGGTCAAAGGAACCTTCCAGCACTGCTGGTGGGAATGTAAATTGGTCCAGCCTCTATGTAGAACAGTCTGAAGAACTTTCAGAAGGCTAGAAATGGACCTACCCTATGATCCTGCAATTCCTCTGCTGGGAATATATCCTAAGGAACCCAACACACTCATCCAAAAAGATCTGTGCACACATATGTTCTTAGCAGCACAATTTGTAATAGCCAAAGCCTGGAAGCAACCCAGGTGTCTAACAACAGATGAGTGGCTGAGCAAGTTGTGGTATATATACACAATGGAATACTACTCAGCTATATAAAAAATGGTGACGTCACCGTTTTCAGCCGATCTTGGATTGAGCTTGAAAAATTCATGTTAAGTGAAATAAGTCAGAAACAGAAGGATGATCTCACTCTCAGGCATAAGTTGAAAAGCAAGATCAGAAGAGAAAACACATTCGACTTCCGGAGGCGGAGCTATGAGCAGCAGATCGCTTTCTCTCCTCTCCTCTCCTCTCCCGGATCAACTAGGAATACCAAAGGAGATCCCCCGGACCGAAACAAGACAGGACTAGAATGACCACAGAAACCCAGTAAATCACCCGTGAGTACAAACACGCGTGGCTGGTGACAGAGAGGAGAGAGGGGCCTAAGAAGAGATTAAGTGACTGCTAACAGTTCGACAGTTTGTCAGTGGAGACACCACCTCCAGTCTGCTCCACCAACAAGGGGACAGCTGAAGGGAGGAAAGGACTCCCCAGAGACTCACCAAGTACAACTCTGAGTCTCCATTGCTACTACCCTCAGAATCTGGAGTAGCAACAGGGAGGGACACCAGGGCACAGAGATCTAACCGGGAAACTCAGGAGAAGACCTATACCTCGGTGGCATAGCTGAAGGGCTTTGAAAGTCTCTTTGCATAACCACTGGATTATCTCTGCCACACCCTGCTTTATCTCTTGGTCAGGAGTCATTGATTAAGCCAAGAAGCCTATTGATAGTTTAAAAGCCCTCAGGCTCCCATAGCCTACAGGGGAAAAAAAAAAAGGCTTTTACACCACTGAACTCCAACTCAGGGATTGAAAAAACTGTTAACTTATATAAAATGGTTAAAACAACAAGAAAAAATAATGGAGACTCGAACCAGAACAAGAGTCCAGCTAAAGGTCCTCCAGAGGGCGAAGCACAAAACAATGAGTTCAACATCCAAACATTAGCTAAGGAAATAATAACAGGAGTGAGTAAAGAATTTGAAAAAATTGTAATCAGAACTGCAGGAACAACCAATGAGAATATGGAAGAAAATTCTAATAATCTCATGGTTATTAGAGAGCTGAAAGCTGAAATTGCTGAGCTAAGAAGGCAACTAGCTGAACAAGCTAAAACAGTATCAGAGCAGGGCAACAAAATAGATGAACTCCAGAAAGCAGTAGAGGGCAGAGAGAATAGAATCAATGAGGCTGAAGACAGAATTAGCAAGATTGAGGATGAATTAGAGACAACTAAAAAAGAAGTAAGAGATCTCAAAAAGAGATTAAGAGATGCTGAAAACAACAACAGAGTCCTATGGGATGACTTCAAAAGAAACAATATACGCATTATTGGCTTACCAGAGGAAGAAAGAGAAGGGGAGGAAGAAAGCGTTCTCCAGGCCATAATAGCTGAAAATTTCTCTAGTCTAGACAACACCAAAGACATAAAGATTCAAGAAGCCCAGAGGGTCCCAAACAGAATTAACCCAGACCTAAAGACACCAAGACATGTCATACTTAGAATGGAAAGGAATAAGGATAAAGAAAGGATCCTCAAGGCTGCAAGAGAAAAACAAAGAGTCACCTACAAAGGAAAACCCATAAGATTAGCAGCAGACTTCTCCATACAAACACTACAGGCCAGAAGAGAATGGCAAGATATCTATCGAGTGCTCAATGAGAAAGGCTTTCAGCCAAGAATACTATATCCTGCTAGATTGTCATTCAGACTAGATGGAAGCATCAAAACCTTCTCAGACAAGCAACAGTTGAAGGAAGCAACCATCACCAAGCCTGCCTTGAAAGAAGTTCTGAAAGGTTTCCTATAAACAACCAGACCACCACAAATAGAACATATATCAAAACACTCTAAAACTCTACAAGAATGGCGTTAAAATATCTTCAATCTTTGATATCAATAAATGTGAATGGCCTGAATTCACCTATTAAAAGACACAGAGTAGGAAGATGGATCAGAAAACACAACCCAACAATATGTTGTCTACAGGAAACTCACCTAACGCAACAAGACAAACACAGACTTAAAGTGAAAGGATGGAAAACTATCATACAAGTCAATGGCCCACAAAAAAGGGCAGAAACAGCTATTCTCATATCTGACATGATAGACTTTAAAATAGATAAGATTAAAAAAGATAGGAATGGACACTACTTAATGCTCAGAGGATCAGTCAATCAAGAGGACTTAACAATTATTAATATCTATGCACCCAATGAGAAGCCATCTAAATACATCAAACTTCTACTGAAAGAGCTACAGCAATATATTAACAGTAACACAATCATAGTAGGGGACTTCAACACCCCACTCTCTCAACTTGACAGATCATCCAGGAAGAAAATCAGTAAAGACATAAGGGAGCTAAATGAAGAGATAGATAAACTAGAACTATTGGACATTTTCAGAGTCATTCATCCCAAGAAACTGGAATACACATTTTACTCAAATCCACATGGATCATTCTCAAGGACAGACCATATGTTAGGCCACAAAGACAGCATCAGCCTATTCAAGAGCACTGAAATCATCCCAAGCATCTTCTCAGACCACAGTGGAATTAAACTAACACTTAACAATCAACAAAAGATTAGTAACAGTGCCAAAATGTGGAAGCTAAACAGTACACTTCTTAACAACTTCTGGGTCAAAGAGGAAATCAAGGAATAAATCAAAATGTTTCGAGAGTTCAATGAAAATGAAGACACAAGCTATCAAAATATTTGGGACACAGCTAAAGCAGTCCTAAGAGGGAAGTTCATAGCTATACAAGCACACATTAGGAAACAAGAAAAGGCACAAATAAACAGCCTGATTGCACATCTTAAAGACCTAGAAGAAGAACAACAAAGGAACCCTAAAGCAACCAGAAGGACAGAAATTACTAAAGTTAGGGCAGAAATAAATAACATTGAGAATAGGAAAACCATACAAAAGATCAATGAAAGTAAATGTTGGTTCTTCGAAAGAGTAAACAAAATCGACAAACCTTTAGCCAGACTCACAAAACAAAAAAGGGAGAAGACCCAAATAAATCGGATAGTAAATGAAAGAGGAGATATCACAACAGACACTGCAGAAATTCAACATATCATGCGAGGCTTCTATGAACAACTATATGCCACCAAGTTAGAGAACCTGGAAGAAATGAATGATTTCCTAGATACCTACCAACTTCCAAAACTAAGTAAAGAGGAAGTGGATAACATGAACAGGCCCATCACAGCTAATGAAATTGAAACAGTTATCAAAAATCTTCCCAAAACTAAAAGTCCTGGACCAGATGGTTTTACAAATGAATTCTACAAAACTTTCAAAGAAGAACTAATACCTCTACTTTTAAAAGTCTTCCAGAAGATTGAAGACACTGGAATACTCCCTTCCAGCTTCTATGAAGCCAACATCACCCTGATACCAAAAGCAGACAGGGACACAACCAAAAAAGAAAACTACAGACCAATATCTCTGATGAACATAGATGCGAAAATATTGAACAAAATTCTAGCCAACCGGATACAGCAGTATATCAAAAAGATTGTTCATCATGACCTAGTGGGGTTTATCCCAGGCATGCAAGGTTGGTTTAATATACGTAAATCAATCAATGTGATCCACCACATCAACAAAAGCAAGACCAAAAACCACATGGTCATTATCAATAGATGCAGAGAAAGCCTTTGACAAAATACAACATCCCTTTATGATCAAAACACTACAAAAAATAGGAATAGATGGAAAATTCCTGAAGATAGTGGAGTCTATATATAGCAAACCTACAGCCAACATCATACTCAATGGTGAAAAACTGGAAGCATTTCCACTCAGATCAGGTACTAGACAGGGCTGCCCACTATCACCATTACTATTCAACATAGTGTTGGAAGTTCTTGCCATAGCAATCAGGCAGGAGCAAGGAATTAAAGGAATACAGATTGGAAGAGAAGAAGTCAAACTCTCCTTATTTGCAGATGACATGATAGTATACATGGAAAAACCTAAGGAATCTAGCAAGAAGCTTTTGGAAATCATCAGGCAATACAGTAATGTGTCAGGCTATAAAATTAACATTCAAAAGTCAGTGGCATTCCTCTATGCAAACACTAAGTTAGAAGAAATTGAAATCCAGAAATCAGTTCCTTTTTCTATAGCAACAAAAACAATAAAATATCTAGGAATAAACCTAACCAAAGAAGTGAAAGACTTGTATACTGAAAATTATGAGTCACTACTCAAAGAAATTGAAAAAGACACAAAGAAGTGGAAAGATATTCCATGCTCATGGGTTGGAAGAATTAACATCATCAAAATGAATATATTACCCAGAGCCATCTACAAATTTAATGCTATCCCCATCAAGATCCCAAGCACATTTTTTAGGAGAATAGAACAAATGCTACAAATGTTTATCTGGAACCAGAAAAGACCTAGAATTGCCAAAACAATCTTGAGAAAAAAGAACAGAACCGGAGGCATCACACTGCCAGATCTCAAACTATATTATAGGGCCATTGTCATCAAAACTGCTTGGTACTGGAACATGAACAGACACACTGACCAGTGGAATAGAATTGAGAGCCCAGAAATGAGGCCCCACACCTATGGACATCTAATCTTTGACAAAGGGGCCCAGACTATTATATGGGGGAAGCAGAGTCTCTTCAACAAATGGTGTTGGAAACAATGGGTTGAAACATGCAGAAGAATGAAGCTGAATCACTGTATTTCACCAAATACAAAAGTAAATTCCAAGTGGATCAAGGACTTGGATGTTAGACCAGAAACTATCAGATACTTAGAGGAAAATATTGGAAGAACTTTTTTCCGCATAAATTTTAAAGACATTTTCAATGAAACGAATCCAATTACAAGGAAGACTAAGGCAAGTATAAACCTATGGGACTACATCAAATTTAAAAGCTTCTTCACAGCAAAAGAAACCACTACCCAAACCAAGAGACCCCTCACAGAATGGGAGAAGATCTTTACATGCCATACATCAGAGAAGAGTTTAATAACCAACATATATAAAGAGCTTACCAGACTCAACAACAAGACAACAAATAACCCCATCCAAAAATGGGGGGAGGAATTGGACAGAATATTCACCACAGAAGAGATCCAAAAGGCCGAGAAACACATGAAAAAATGCTCCAAGTCTCTGATTGTCAGAGAAATGCAAATCAAGACAACAATGAGATATCACTTCACTCCTGTGAGAATGTCACACATCAGAAAAGGTAACAGCAGCAAATGCTGGAGAGGGTGTGGGGTCAAAGGAACCCTCCTGCACTGCTGGTGGGAATGTCAATTGGTCCAACCTCTGTGGAGAACAGTCTGGAGAACTCTCAGAAGGCTAGAAATGGACCTACCCTATGACCCTGCAATTCCCCTCCTGGGGATATATCCTAAGGAACCCAACACATCCATCCAAAAAGATCTGTGTACACATATGTTCTTGGCAGCACAATTTGTAATAGCCAAAACCTGGAAGCAACCCAGGTGTCCAACAACAGATGAGTGGCTGAGCAAGTCATGGTATATATACACAATGGAATACTACTCAGCTGTAAAAAATGGTGACTTCACCGTTTTCAGCCGATCTTGGATGGACCTTGAAAAAATCATGTTGAGTGAAATAAGTCAGAAACAGAAGGATGAATATGGGATGATCTCACTCTCAGGCTGAAGTTGAAAAACAAGATTAGAAAAGAAAACACAAGTCGAACCTGAAATGGAATTGGAGTATTACACCAAAGTAAAAGACTCTGGGGTGGGTGGGTGGGTGGGGAGAATACAGGTCCATGAAAAATGATGAATGAAATAGTGGGGGTTGTATTGTTAAATGGGAATCTGGGGAATGTTATGCATGTAAAAAAAAAAAAAAGAAGTAGAAACGCAAAGCAGAAATTGACTGAGTTTGGAGTATGGCACCAAAGTAAGAAAGCAGAAGTATACTAGAGTTTGCAGTGAGTACCTCCCTAATACTTCCTCTCCACTTTTCCAAGCTTTGGGTCCATGATTGCTCAACAATTTGTTTGGCTTTGTATGTTAACTCTCTTTTCAGCCACCAGGTTCCGGATGCCAGCACAATGCCGACCAGACTTCCCTGGACAGACGACCCCACCAATGTGTCCTGGAGCTCAGCTTCCCCAGAGACCCATCCTACTAGGGAAAGAGAGAGGCAGACTGGGAGTATGGACCGACCAGTCAACGCCCATGTTCAGCGAGGAAGCAATTACAGAAGCCAGACCTTCTACCTTCTACAACCCTCAATGACCCTGGGTCCATGCTCCCAGAGGGATATGGAATGGGAAAGCTATCGGGGGAGGGGGTGGGATATGGAGATTGGGCGGTGGGAATTGTGTGGAGTTGTACCCCTCCTACCCTATGGTTTTGTTAATTAATCCTTTCTTTAATAAAAAAAATAAAAATAAAAAAATAAAAAAAAAAAAGAAGAGAAAACACAAGTAGAACCTGAACTGGAATTGGTGTATTGCACCAAAGTAAAAGACTCTGAGGTGGGGGGAGGGGAAATACAGGTCCTTCAGAGGACCTAGTGGGGGTTTTACTGTTATATGGGAAACTGGCGAATGTTATGCATCTACAAACTATTGTATTTATTGTCGAATGTAAGACATTAATTCCCCAATAAAGAAATAAAAAAATACTGTATATATATTTTTTTGCCTCCAGGGTTATCACAGAGGCTCATAAATCCACAGCTCCTGGTGGCCATTTTTTTCATTTTATTGGATAGGACAGAGAAAAATTGAAAGAGGAGCGGGAGATAGAGGATAGAGAAAGATAGACACCTGCAGAACTACTTTACTGTTTGTGAAGCATCCTCCCTACAGGTGGGGACCCAGGGGCTCAGTACTATGTACACCACAGCCCAGCTCTCCCACTGTAATTTTTTTGTATACATAACTTTTTTAGTGCATCTTTGATGGCTTCACTGGGAGAAATTCCTGGAAGTATTACCAATGAAGTTAAAATGCACTAAGATGAGCCCTTGTGAAGTTTGGACTTAGAAGTAGGAAAAGTGTCTTGAACTGGCTTATGTCTCTTCATCCAAACTCATAGGCTGAGTCCTTAAAATGCAGTGTGACCTATTTGATGATAGGACCCTTAGGGAGGTTATTAAAGCTCAATGATGATGAGATCCTCATTCAATAGGACTGATGTCTTACAAGAGGCAGGAAATGTCGACACTTTGACCATTCGAGTTTCCAGAATGGTGAGAAATGACTATCTGTTAAAAGTCAGCACTGACTGAAGTTCATGATGACATTTTGCTATGGCAGCCCAAGCACAAGGGAGCCCTCCAGGAGATGGAGACAGGGCCTACTACCTATGATATCTTTACTGTGTGCTGTGCTGGAGGCTTCATGTGCACGATCTTATTTTACTTCCACAATCAAGAGAACTGTAGTATCCCCTGCTGTTCTAACTAGGGGGATAAAGGCATGGGGTATGGTTTTGCATGGCGATAATAAAGGGCACTAACTCTCTCAGGATACTTAATACCTGATGACACAAGGCCAAAGAAAGCACTCAACACTGCCAGGTAACTGGATGACTGCAGCTGTCCACAGTCAGCTCTCTATATGAGGCTAGGAAACTGAGCTCTGTGTGCCTTCCAGGCTTGGCAAACATGCTGACTATCTACTCAAGGAGCACTGACATGCAGCACGTTCTTAAATAACACCCTGTTGTCCAACATCATTTTGTTATAATGTTGATAAGGAAAACTCTGACAGACACTGAGTGAAAGGGCCACTCTCAGAGACTTGATTTCACTATGTTTCTTTGTTTCAAGTCCCAGTTTTGGAAAGCCTATAAAGGAGGTTAAGTGAGGACTTAATATATCTCTTTCTCTTTCTCTCTCTCTCTCTCTTTCTTTCTTAATATAAGTTCTTTTTTACTTTATTAGTTACTTAATGTTGATTTACAAATTTATAGCAGGGGTATAATTCAGCACTGTTTCCACCACCAGATTTCTGTATCTCCATTATCTCCGTTGGAAGCTACAGTAGTTCTACCAAATGCCGGGGGATGGCTCTGGGATATGCCAGGGCTGTGCCCAGGGATTCTCCTAATAGTTTGTATTCAGATTCCTTCCCCAATGTCAGCAGTAGGGTCTCACCCTCAGGGCAGTTTCAGAAGCTTTCAGTTGAAACATCTTAGAAATATGTCAGATCACTTTTCTGCAGAATTGAAAAGGATGGATAGGAACCACATGGGACGTAGAAGAAAAGAAAAGAACATTTAATGTAGTAGAAGATTCAGAAAGCAGACACTGCCCTTGTATATCATTCCAGATTTATTTCCTAATTCAACTCACTCCAGCCCCAAAGCTGAGTAATACAGGACTACAGTATTGGCCAGATAGCGAGACTTCTCATACTGAAAGTTTTTTCTTGCTGAATTTACAGCTGCTTCTATCTCCTACTGAGAAGGCCAATCCATCCAGCATGAAAAGTAGCCTGGAAGTTGATTCATTCCCTGTATCCAAAGGTGAGCTTGACTGTGCCATTTTCTCTTTTTAAATTCTATCAAAGTAAGGCAAGAGCAAATTTTACTGTGGGTTGGGGTGTGGGGGAACCACCCAACCCAACCCTTAGGTCTGTGTTTGCAGTAATTAGCTCAATGTGCTAATGAGAATCTTCAGGGAGAACGGCGTTAATTAATGGGTGAATTTCACTTTAATAAATGTATAGGCAATTTTCTAAATGCAGATGGCACGGTCTGCCCTGATGGTTCTGCCTAGAGCCACTCAATGCGGTAAGTGTCAGAGGAAAGTGGTTAATTTGTAAAATGCTTCATGATCCTGATTAGAAGGGAAATAATGCTTATGTTTGCTTTCCAATGTATTATTCATCTCACAGTCTGAGAACTCCCCCCACCTCAGGCTTTTGTGGCTTCTGCTGTTCTGAATGGGAAGACCCTTCTTACCCCACCTCTACCCCCAAATTCAAGGATGAGCTGGGCTTCCCCCATCCACTTCTGGGGGCTTTCTCTCCAAGTTTAGCCCTGGAGGCTTTATTTTCTCTTTCTGAGTTGTCATAAAGGAACAAAATGTGGTCAGGAGGATCCATGGCACTGTTAGAAGACATGCCTTCCAGGAAATGCTCCAAAGTCATCATTATTTAAGAAAGAATTTGCTAGTTGTTAGTTATACACATCTACAAAATCGCATAGTGGATAAAGCCTTGGACTCTCAGGTGTGAGGTTTTGAGTTCATTCCTGGCATCGAGTGTGTCAGCGTGATACTATGGTTCTCTCTCCCGTTTGGCCTCTCTCTCTTTCTCACTAATAAACAGAGATTGAGAAAACAAACTCGGTAAGGACAGGGAGCTAAGAAAAATGAATTTCTCTTCTTTTAACTAGTCCTCTTGCTCCATTTTTTCTTTCTCCTTCACAGTTAGGACAAAGTGACACCCCAGACTCTGATTTGAGAAGTCAGGACTAGATAAAATTAAGCCACTGAAAATCAATAAACTTAAAGAGTTACAAAATTCTGGGCTGGGAGATAGCTCACCCTATAGAACACTCGCATGGCTCTGTGTGAGGACCTGGGTTCCAGCCCACAGCCGTTACCTGGGAGCACCATACAAAGGGGAACAGTGGAGCTATATTGTGGCATCACTCCTTCTTGCTTCCTCTTTGTCTTTCTGTATTTGGAAAGAAAAAATTCTACTGGGAGCAGTGGAATAATATGAGTCTAGAGTCCTACACCCTTACCTTGATGGCAAAATAAGTAACTAAATGAAAAAATTACAAAATTCAGGACATCTGTTGTCCTGACAATAAAATCACAATTTAACAACTAGCTGGTCTTCAGCTAATAGAAAAATCCAGTTACATGGAAGTAACTGGGCCTGTAGTTCAGTTATTTAAGAATCATAAATGAAGCACAGTCTGGAAAGTGGTACAGTGGCTAGAGCATTGCATTTAAAAGTATGAAGCCCTGAGTTCTATCCCTGGCATCACCTGTGCCAGAGTGATGCTCTGGTGTTCTCTCTCTCTCTCATGTTAATAAACAAAATAAATTAAAAAATAAATCTTTTTAATAAAAGAAATAATAAAAGGAACTGGCCTGGCATGACTGCTGAAGCTTAGAAGAGAGATGGGGACCCAGAAATAGCTCACCAAGTAGAGTTCTTGGTCCCTTGCAGCACATGGAAATACCATAGACAGCACCAGGGAAGCTGTCTGTGGATGGTGGAGTGGTACTGTGGTCTTTCTCTCCTCTCTCCCTAAAATAAAGAATGAAAAAAAAGTTGACCTGAGAAAGTTGCTCAGCAATAGCATTATGCATTTGAAAGGTTCTGGTTTCATCCTCTTCTGTGCTCCAGTCCTAAACACACACACGCACATGCACACTCACGCACGCGCCCACACGCATATAGAGAGAGAAGGAGAGAGAGACAGAGAGAGAAACAACAAAGAAAGTGAGTGAGGCAGGAAGAAAAGAATAAAGACAGCTGAATGACAAGAACACCTTTTAGTAACTGAGTCAAACTCCTACCTAACATGGCTCACACTTGCTGGAGATTCCTTCCCCCACCCCCATCCATTCACAGATCTCAGCAAGGCAGAACAGCAATCACATCTTCCTTTCTATTTTTCTTTCTTTCTTTCTTTCTTTCTTTCTTTCTTTCTTTCTTTCTTCCTTCCTTCCTTCCTTCCTTCCTTCCTTCTTTCTTTCTTCCATCCATACATTCTTTCTTCCTTCCTTCCTTCCTTCCTTCCTTCCTTCCTTCCTTCCTTTCTTTCTTTCCTTTCTTTTGCCTCCAGGGTTATGGCTGGGGCTTGGTGCCAACATTACAAATCCACTGCTCCTGGCAGACATTTTTCCCCATTTCATTGGATAGGACAAAGAGAAATTGAGAGGGGAGGAGGAGTTAGAGAAGGATAGAGAAAGACAGACACTTGCAGACCTGCTTCACCGCTTGTGAAGTGACCCCCTGCAAAGGGGGAGCTGTGGCTTGAACATGTATCCTTGAGTAGATCCTTGTGCTTAGTACTACTTGTATGTGTGCTTACCCTGGCCCCCAGATCTTACTTTAAAAAAAATACTTATTTATTGGATAGAGACAGAGAGAAATCAAGAGGGAATGGAGGAAAGAGAGAGAGAGAGAGAGAGACCTGCAGCACTACTTTACTTCTTGCAAAGCTTTCCCCCTCTGAAAGTGGGGACTGGGGGTTTGAACCTGGGTCCTTACACAATGTAACATGTGCACTCAACCAGGTGTGCCACCACCTGGCCCCATGTCTCACTTTTAAAGTGAGCTGAATGAGCTAAGGAAAAATGTATCAGAAATAGCACACCAGCCCCTCATAACAGACATCCCCACACCATCGTATGCCAGAGCTGAGCAGTGCTCTGGCCTCTCTTTCATGAAAGTAAGTAAATAAATCTTAAAATAAATAAAGTGAGCTGAGAAGTGAGTGGCACGCCCAGTCCCTTGCCATGCTATCGGTTATTGGGATCTGAATACATTTTATTTATTTTTTTCTGGGGGAGGCAGTTTTATTTTCCCCCACTTTACTGGGAGGAGTTAAAGGTTTTATAGTACAGTTGTTGACACATAGATAGATACAACTTCCCGTCTCCCCATGATCCCATAATTGGTATCTGCAAGACACTCTTTAAGTCTAGTTTGTTTGTTTGTTTGTTTGTTTTTTTAACCAGAGCACCGTTCAGCTCTGTCTTATGGTGGGGCAGGGGACTGAACCTGGGACTTTGAAGCTTCAGACATGAGAGTTTCTTCCCATATCCATTACGCTATCTCCCCCGCCCACCTGGGTCTTTTCCCGCCATCATATACTAGGGCCCCAGAGTCCCTTCATTCCTCTCCCTCCTTCCCTGGTGTGCTTTACTTAGTGCAATACACAACACACAGTTCAAGTTTCACTTTATGTTTTCTCTTACTATCCTTGCTTATTAAGTTCTACCTATGAACAAGATCATTCAGTATTGTTCCTTCTTGCTGGATACTTTTTTTGAAGTGCCAAATATTGTTCCTTCTTGCTGGATACTTTTTTTTTGAAGTGCCAAGACAACTCCTGCACAGTTAGAAGCATGAGTGTGGGAAGGGCTGGACTTCAATCACTTCAGCCTCCTGCTAGAGCCATGTTGGTTCTCTGTTCCAAGAAAGTGAGAAGTATGGACTGCCAACCGTTATGATCTATTCTGAGAAACTCACTGGCCCATATGAGCAGTGGAGATCAGTTACTGACCCATGCCTGGGGAATGTTCCAGAATACCAGGGGGATTGCTTAGAACTTGGCACAACTCCACTGGTGCAAGAAATCAGTGATTTTGCATTATCTCTCTCTTTCTCAATATACATTTATTTATTTATTTATTTATTTATTTATTTATTTATTTATATTTTTGTTGGTAGTGCTGGAAAACAGGCCACGGGCCTCACACATGTGTGATATACTGAATTGCCTTCCTGACCTAATCTCTATTCTGTATTTTATTCTTTTTTAAAATTTTTATTTTTATTTATAAAAAGGCAACATGGACAAAAACCATAGGATAAGAGGGGTACAACTCCACACAATTCCAACTACCAGAACTCTGCATCCCATCCCCTCCCGAGTATGGACCCAGGGTCATTATTGGGTACAGAAGGTGGAAGGTCTGGCTTCTGTGATTGCTTCCCTGCTGAACATGGGCATTGACAGGTCGATCCATACTCCCAGCCTGTCTCTCTCTATCCCTAGTGGGGTGGGCTCTGGGGAAACGGGGCTCCAAGACACATTCATGGGGTTGTCTGTCCAGGGAAGTCAGGTTGGCATCATGTTAGCATCTGGAACCCGGTGGCTGAAAAAAGAGTTAACATATAAAGCCAAACAAATTGTTGACTAATCATGAACCTAAAGGCTGGAATAGTGCAGATAAAGATTTGGGGGTCTCTGTTTTGTAGATAGTTAGTAGACCTATATTAGTTACATTCCAAAGTATTCATGACTATACTAGTTTTTTTTTTTCTTTTTTTCTGAGCCTGATATCTGATATGCAGGTGTATCCAAGTTATTGTCTGTGGAGATGATGTCATGGCTAGAAAGAGGACCAGAAAGCTGGATCAGGGAAGAGAGTAGCCCCCCAATATGGGAAAGGTGTATAGATATTGTTGACTGTAAACCCCACTGATTTGATCTGATTTGGGGCCCATATTCAGCTTAGGAGCCTATGTGACCTCTATATCCCTGTAGATCTGAGCTCACATTCTGTGGTCATGAGTAGGAACATTCCAAGCTGCCCCAATTTCAGAACCCATCTTCCTCAGGTGGAAGATAGAGTATGTTGTCCAGCCTCCCTTTGGAGGATGGAACATTCTCTACCGTTGTTGATCCACATTGGGGGCAAAGTCCTATGGGGGCCCACAAAAGGGTCTATTTTGTTGTTCCTGATAGAGATAACCAGTAACAATGGAGAGAGGGATTTATTCAAGGTCTAGGCCCATCATGTCTGTTTGCGCTATTCTATATTTTCTAGACAGAGAGGGAAGAACTGAAAGGAGGGGGAAGACAATTTAACTAACCTATCATTTAACTGACCCCCTTTTGTCTAACAAGTCTGAGTGCTAGGCATTATCACTGCAGGAAGTGGGTGTAGGTCCTGTCCTTATAGGGCTTGAAGTCTGCAGGCAGAGTGACTGTAGCACACAATCCACAGTTCGTGGCCTCAGTCTAATGCCCACCCCACCCTTTCTGGTCAGTGCACCTGCTCTTTATTACGGAAGCTCTTGAGTGCTGTTGGGCAGGTCATTCTCACTATGACCAGCATCACAAGCCTCAATGGCCATAGTTCATGAGACAGCAGATACCAAGAAGGCAGCTTGTGCAGTTGGACTGTACAGATTACCACCCCTACTCCATCCCCTTTTTTGTGGTGTTGGAAGGAACCCAGGGCCTGACTGACATCAGGTATACTGAGCCCGCAAGTGGAGCGTGATACCTAGTAAATGTTACCTGTTAATTTATTATCTGTCCAGTGGTGGAAGGGCTTACAAATCCTGAAGTCAGGAAGCTCTCTGAAGCCTCCCTGTGCTTCCCCACCTTCAGGAGAATGCGTTCAATTGAGGTCACTGTCACTCCTGTTTCTGAGCCTGACTGCTCAGAGGAAGAGAGGACTCAGTGCTGCTCTCTGTCTTTATTTTCACTGAAAGCAGAGGAAGTAAGGACTCTGTCTGTGCTTGTTTGTGGGAGAGTTTAAGTTCATAGCTTAGGTTTTAAAACTGCAATTTAAGCCCATTAGAGAGAGATCGGGCTGCTAACATCCACAGGAAAGCAGTGCATTAGCCTCTTTCCTTCTGGTAAAGACCTGTAAAAGCCAGTGTGATTTCTGCGGAATGAGGCTGCCACTGCCACTAATCAGCCTGGGCAGCACCAGAGCCCTGAAATCAACCAGACAGGGGCGGAGAAGGGCCTGGTGGGCTGAATTGGAGAGGCTACATAGCAGGCATGGAGTGTGAACTAATTTATCTTAATGATAATGATAATCAGGTGCAGTCCCAATCAGCCTCATTTTATGTAGGGGGAAACTGAAGCTCAGCCTATTTACAAAGCCTGGGGTCTGAGTTCAAGATAAAAGGGTGGTAGGGCCGGTATTCTTTTTTTTTTTTTTTTTTTTAAGAAAGGAGACATTAACAAAACCATAGGATAAGAGGGGTACAGTTCCACACAATTCCCACCACCTGATCTCCATATCCCACCTCCTCCCCTGATAGCTTTCCCATTCTCTATCCGTCTGGGAGTATAGACCCAGGGTCGTTGTGGGTTGCAGAAGGTGGAAGGTCTGACTTCTGTAATTGCTTCCCCACTGAACATGGGCGTTGAATGGTCGATCCATACTCCCAGTCTGCCTCTCTCTTTCCCTAGTAGGGTGGGCCTCTGGGGAAGTGGAGCTCCAGGACACATTGGTGGGGTCGTCTGTCCAGGGAAGTCTGGTCGGCATTGTGCTGGCATCCGGAACCTGGTGGCTGAAAAGAGAGTTAACATACAAAGCCAAACAAATTGTTGAACGACCATGGACCTAAAGACTGGAATAGTGCAGATGAAGTGTTGGGAGGTGTTCCCTGCAGACTCTTGTGTACTTCAGCTTTCAGGTATATAGGGCCAGTATTCTAACTCTAACAAGGGGAAGAGAATCCTCAGGGCGACTCTGCAGGAAGGAGACAGGAGGTAACTCACCCAGTAGAGTGTTGTGGCGCAGAGGTTGCTGATTGGTTGTAGCTATGGCACCACATGGGAGCCCCATGGCTTGCTCCCATGGAAGCTCCATGAGTGGTAGGGCAGTGTTGTGGCGTATATCTTCTGCCTGTTTCTTTCTCCTCTCTGAATACAAAATGGATCAGGGAGATAGCTCAGTATTAAAGTGCAGGACTTGCAGGTCTGAAGGCCTCCAGTTTCTGCATCACTCTGACACCTACCTGTGCAGCCAGGGGCACTCTGTGCAACTATTTTATTCTCAGTACTGCACATCTGTGTCCACTTCCCAGCACTATCATGCCCTAAAAATGCAACTCCCAGTGCACCTCCTACCCCAACATGGGAGGATGTCTCACAGAGGAGCAACCTCCAGTCCATTCCCTGGACCCATTGCCTTTGGTTCATCCAACTTTCTCATCTGGAAGCAGAAAAAGTGGAGTGACTCGCTCTTTGGAGAAACTTTGAGAATAATTAATATAATTATTTAAAGAGCCTTGAGTTCTGGGAGGGTTAAGATCACTCATGAGTGTGGATGATTAATGGGTGGTAGAAATAATTAACTCATATATTTTTCTCAGGAACTATGCCTTTAAAAACTATTATTTGCAATTTTACAAATTGCATGACCCCATCCTGGATATGCAACCACTAGGAGACTTGGAGGAATGCCAGGAGGATCCTGTGGGTCCCCATGGTGGAATGGCGACAAGCCAGCTTCCTCGCTGAGGGTCCTTAGCTCCAAGAAACACAGACTTCGGAATCAAAATATCTCTTCCTGAACTGCCAAGGGCCCAGTGTCACCCAAGTTCTCAGGAAGCCCACTTCTCTCTGGGTCCAGACCCACATGCGTTTGTCCTTTTCTGTAATCACAGCAGTCCAAAAACCCACCGTACTCACATTCAGTGAACAAATCAAACTGCAGTTTTAGTCACTCCTGATGAAGAACCCCTCAGAAGAGAGGTCAGCAGTGTTTGCACACCTTGCCTTTCCAGTTCACTCCTCTGTTCCAGGTGCTGTGCAAATACCTACATGGTATATAGGAACAAAGTGATCCCAGGTGAGGAAGTCAAGATACCAGACCCAGGCTCTTAATCCTGCTTCTCATGCCTTCTGGAAGAGCTCCTTCCTACATAAGACTGTCCAATCACAGCCCAGGTGATTTGCTGCCAAGGTGAATGAATGCATGTAGACGGGTAATGTGGCTTCCCTGATCACCCCAGATCTGCTGTTCATGCTTCATCTCCTACTCCTCAGGTTCTCTTTCTGGGTTCTTCTTGCCATTGCCTGAATTCCTTCAAAGCCCTAAGTTTTTTTGGAAAGCTACCACATGGGTTAGTGTCTCACCACCACTGAGACTTTGAGGTTTCTGGAGGCAGCACTGAACAATGGCACCCTGTCTCAGCCAAGATGGCCAGAGGCCTGAGGGTGGATTTTGAGTGGTATTCACAGAATTGGTCTGCTCAAATATCCCATTACTGGGACCCTATATATTACTCCAGATGTCTCGTGAGTCTCCCCACCTCGTTATTAGCTGAACATGTACAGCAGGGCTTACAACTTCTCTTGCCCAGTGAGGCACTCAGAAGAGTGCGACTGTGAGACTGTCCCTTCTTCTTCTTTTTATTATTTATTTTCCCTTTTGTTGCCCTTGTTTTATTGTTGTAGTTATTATTGTTGTTGCTGATGATGTCATCATTGTTGGATAGGACAGAGAGAAATAGAGAGAGGAGGTGAAGACAGAGAGGGGGAGAGAAAACACCTGCAGACCTGCTTCACTGCCTGTGAAGCGACTCCCCCTACAGGTGGGGAGCTGGGGGCTCATATCCGGATCCTTCTGCCAGTCGTCACGCTTTGCACCACATGTGCTTAACCTGCGGCACTACCGCCCGACCCCCAAGGCTGTCTCTTCTTAATACGTCACTTGTTACAAGGTCAGGGACAAGTCTTCCCTTCTGAATTCTGATTTAAGGAAAAGAGACCTTTGCTGTGGACAGTCAAGTCCTCTGCCAGTTACTCAAAAGCCATCAATGGCACAGCCCTTTTAGGGAGATGGGATCTTTCAATGTGTGGTTTTGAATAACTCAGAAATCATGTCCCAAGCAGCAGAGGACTTACCATGTTCAGACCAACAAGATATTAACAAAAATTTATTAGTGATATTATAATGATTAACAAGATTTTAGGATAACAGGGGTACAAATCCCACCGTCAGAGTTCTGTATCCTATCCCCTGCACTGGAAGCTTTTCTATTCCTTATCTCCCTCAGAATATGAGCCAAAATTCTTTATGGAGTGCAAAAGGTGGAAGGCATAGCTTCTGTAATTGCTTCTCCACTGGACATGAATATTGGCAGGTCAATCCATACCCCCAGCCCATTTTTGTGTTTTTCTAGTGGGATAGGGCTCTGGGGAGGTGATGTTCCACATTGCTGAAATCATCTGCCCAGGGAAGTGAAGATGGCTTCATGGTAGCTTCTGCAACTTGGCTGAAAGGCAGTAAGCTATAAAATAGGACAAATTTTTTAATAGGTAATAATAGAGCAAATGAAACTAAGAGTCTTCATGTAGGAAACTAGGAAGTCTATTTAAGGTATGTTCCAAGAGGCCAATGACTTTAGTAATTTTTGCCTGAGCCTGATAGCTAACATGCTAAAAGTAAAGTCTAGAAAGATAGTGTCAGAGTAGAGAATAGGACTAGAAAGCTGGATCAGGGCAGAGAATAGCTCCCAAATATGAGAAAGGTATATAAATACCATTTTAGAGATTTATTTTTTATGAGAAGAAGAGGGAGAGAGAGGGGGAGAGAGGGAGAGGGGGGAGAGGTAGAGAGGGGGAGAGGGAGAGGGAGAGGGAGAGAGGGAGGGGGAGAGGGAGAGGGAGAGAGGGAGAGGGAGAGGGAGAGGGAGAGGGAGAGGGAGAGGGAGAGGGAGAGGGAGAGAGAGATATGAACACCAGTTCACCAATTAGTTCTGGCATCTGATGGTGCCAAAGATAGGCCCAGGGACCTCTGGCTTATGAGTCTTGTGTTCTAATGCTGAGCTGTCTCCCTGGCCCAGAACTCTTAGTACCACTGGATGGCACCACTCCATACCCAGAGATACTGTTTCAGAGGTCTTTCCCCAGTGAGCTCCAGCTTTGTCCAGTTGGTGATGGTCCAGCTTACTCAAGGGGGTTCTCTGAAAAGCTTTCCACCTGTATGGTTTATTATCCTGCTTGGAGCACCTTTAAATTAAGACAATTCCATGCCAGCATGGTGCTCTTCTTGTTGTCTCTGGTCTGTTTACTCCCAGCTCTCTTTAGGGAGGAAAAGGCTGAAAACGACGTCCTAATGGCCCAATTAGTCCTAATGCTGCGTAGTGTTGACTGTTTAGTTACCACTATATTGTGTACAGAACTAATTGTGGTGAAAGCAAATGAATGGTCAGGAAACAAACAGACTACTAGAAAATAATTACGTGGAGTGTCTCTCTTTAGTACCTGTGCAGCAGATTTCATTATAGTCAACAGCCTCTAAGCTGCTCGAAATAGTGGTATTTGTCATTTTCATAGAAACTTGATAATGACATTAATTTATCTTAATGGCCTGTTCTATTGTTATAAATAGTAAAATTAGCTTAAATTGTCTTGCTTTTGCGGGTTTTGGATGGCTGTAGAGGGCCCTGCAGCAGCGGACGAGTAGATAATTTGGTGTGCTTGACAGATTTCCAATAATTTGTTATGTGGAGCATGAGTAATGCTAGTACCATTAATGTTCATTTTCCTCTAAATTCATTACTGCCCTTTTCCCTTTTATCTTTTTTAATGTCTGGCCATTTTTCTATGTTTCAAGTGGATCCACAGAGCCTATTCATATTCTGCTGGCTATTAACATTCTGCACATAGCAAACATCCTGGAGAAAACAACTCTTTATGAAATGATGAGCCTGGCCGCTCTTTCTGACAGAAAACACAGACAGAACAGGGGTGGAGTGGGGAGGGGGTGTACTGGTATCAGGGCATGGTATAATTAAGTCAAATGTAATTTTAAAGAAATTTAAATGTTTTCATTTCATAGCAGAGGTAAAACATACTTGAGGGAGACCCTAAGAAGGTGTAAATGCATGAATAATGCTCACTCCTTCTGTTCACATCACACCTGTTCAGCTCCTTGAGGCATTTTATCAAAGACTAGGGTGCAACACTCCTTATCAGTTGGATTCTAGTTCATCTCTAAAAAACTTCACAGCTAATTTCATCTCTGTTGGCACAATATCAGGAACAAATGTGAAAGCTATCCATCAGCGGACTTTATTCTCTCTCAGTTTCAAATATTTGTCTGACTTCCTTGCAGATTGGGAGAGACCACAGAATGGGTTGTTCTAGTTTTCCAGCATTTCCTCAGTATTGATTCTTTTCTTTTATGTCATGATAGGAAGGTTACCAGATAATAAAGAGGCTGATGAGAGCTCTTCGTCATTTCAATTATGTATACATTTTGCCTGTGTGGAAAAAATGTGCAGTGTTTATCTGGACAAGAGAAAGAGCATTGCAAGTTTAAGTTAGTTTCTTTTTACAACTTGGACATAATGACATTGAAAGATCAGTGTTCAGGACTGGCCAAATAGCTCACTTGGACAGTGTGCTGCTTTGCTATGTGTGCCACCTAGGTTCGAGCCTAGGCCCCACAAGGGAGATTGGTGCTGTGGTCCATGGCATTCTCTCTCTGCCACTTTGTCTCTATCTGAAAAAGTCATCCCAGAAAATGAAGCCCCAGAGATAACCAAAAAGAAAAAAGGCGTTGTTGGGAGACTTAAATTCTTAGCCTGAGAACCATAGCCCACCTACCTACCACCCCTACCCCAGATTAAAATGTCCAGGTGTGGCATAGTGAAAACATAGTAGGTGATAAATAGATCTTTTTATATTAGCAATGACATATATATTTTTAAAATAATGAACCAAAAACTTTAGATGGACTCTCATGAGGCTTTGTTTTCCAGATAAGGGAGATAGCCCATTCTGAGATTTTATGCCTTTATGATCTCATGGCTCCTGGTAGACTCTCTCTTTTTTTTTTTTCCCTAGATAAAAGGTGAGAGATAAAGAGGAAGAGAATACAGAGAGGGAGATACACTGCAGCACAGCTCCACGATTATGGAAGCTACCCTGTACAAGTGAGTCTCTGTGGTGGCCAGGGGCTTGAACCTGGGTTCTCATGCATGATAATGTTATCGACAGTTCTGAGGGGCAGCAGGGCCTGGAACCCCAAACAGCTGGGATATGGTCTGGGAAGGAATGGGATAGTCTTTGGAGAACACAAAAGGAAGCACCTTGACCACTGTGGGAGGAGTTTTAGTATGGTAACCACATCTAGGAAGTTGTAACCCAACAGAAAAGGCATGTGATCTCAGCGGGCCAATGGGAAGCTAGCCCAGGTGTGATGTAGATTGGGGGATTTAAGAAAAAGTAAAATATATAGTCAGATCAACCACTTTTGGCCCTCATAGGAGAATCTTTCCCTCACAAACTTTCTCTGCACTTTAAAAACAACTTTGCACTACTTCAACCTCACATCTTTGAAATAAAGAACTTTGCATTAAAAAAAAAAAAAAACTAACTTGTCCTAGTTGTCTGTGGTGAATGCCAAGGAGAGAAGGAAAGAAGCAGCACTTTTTAAAAATTTTGTTTATTTATATGTTGGCTAGGGACAGAGAGAAGTAGAGAAGATGGGTGGATAGAGAGGGAGAGAGAGAGATACCTGTATTCCTGCTTCGCCACTAGCGACGCTTTTCCTCCACAGGTGGGGACCAACGGCTCAAACCTGGGTCCTTGCGCCTTGTAACTTGTACACTCAACCAGGTGTGCCACCACCTGGCCTCGCACTAGTTTTTAAAAATGAGACCCTGAGGAGTCGGGCAATAGTGCATCGGGTTAAGCACATGTGGTGCAAAGCACAAGGACCACCATAAGGATCCTGGTTCCAGCCCCCGGCTCCCCACCTGCAGGGGAGTCACTTCACATGTGGTGAAGCAGGTCTGCAGGTGTCTGTCTCTCTCTCTCCCCTCTGTCTTTCCCTCCTCTCTCCATTTCTCTCTGTCCTATCCAACAACAATGACATCAATAACAATAACAACAATAAAACGACAAGGGCAACAAAAGGGAATAAATAAATATTTTAAAAAATATTTTTTAAAAATGATACCCTGGACACTTCTGTCAATCAAAAAGTCCACAGACGATGACTTCCACCCTGAAATAGCAAGTCAACATTTAAAGAACTTTTCCTGTTTAGGAGATATTATTTCTTTCTTTATCTTTCCTTCCATAGACCCAAACAGATTTTAAAATCATCCTGTTCAATAAAATCACCCAAATGTACTCCAGAGTGTGTACCCAGGCCCTTCAAACCTTGGGCAGGATGAAGGATAATGTACTAATAATGCGATGTATCAGAGGGGCAATTCATAAAATATTTATCCTAAAGCAGAAAATGTGTCTGTCTGCCTTGTTCATTTATAAAATAATAGTTTAGGGGAATTAGGTACCAGCTAAATCCCGTAGTCAATGTGGTTGGTTTCACCCAGAGTCCATTAGACTAGGTTATGTGTCTGTTAAGGAAGATGCAGCCTTCAGCAGTGCATAATGGATCATGAAAGATAAATGGAATTAGGCAATTGAATAATTAGAGCAGGACCCACCAGAGTGAGTCTAAGTAGAGAGCTGCAGGGATTTCCATTAGAAACCTCCATTTCAATGGTTAGAAATCCATCTGCAGAAATTTGGCTGGTGCTGAAAGTTAGTGCCGGGGGGAGTGAAGAGGAGAGAATCTTTCCAGGGCTCATCCCAGGACCCAAAAGCCAATGTTGGGTGATTTACAAGCCATGATGCTGGAGAGACTTGAGCTCTGCTCCCTCCATCCACCTAAGTCTCCCTAGCACCAAATCTGATGATATTGAACGTTTCCTCTGGTGAGAGAAGAGCTGCTCCTTCCCTCTGGCCTGCAGTTTGAGTTGCCTTAGGAAAAGCTGTGCTGTGAGTGGCAAACCCTGGAATTGTGAAGTATACAATCTACTTAACTGTGCACATCCCCTCAAGAGTCACACCTCCAACACCCAAAACACTGAATAGCACATAGGAATGGCCTGACAATGTCCAATTAATGGACAAATAGTTCAGTGGGAATCAAGACAAGATAAATTGTGAGCAATGGTGACTCCAGGCTTGAAAGACAAGGTTGGAAGAATAGGTGCAGTTTTCTTTCTTTCTTTTTTTTTTTTTTTTTTTGCTTCCAGGGTTACTGCTGGGTCTTCCTTCGTGCCTGCTCCTGTTCCTGCTCCTGCTCCCCTGTTCCCCTGTTCCTGCTCCCCTGCTCCTGCTCCCCTGTTCCCCTGCTCCTGCTCCCCTGCTCCTGCTCCCCTGTTCCTGCTCCCCTGCTCCTGCTCCCCTGCTCCTGCTCCCCTGCTCCTGCTCCCCTGTTCCCCTGCTCCTGCTCCCCTGCTCCTGCTCCCCTGTTCCTGCTCCCCTGCTCCTGCTCCTGCTCCCCTGTTCCCCTGCTCCTGCTCTCTTGTTCCCCTGCTCCTGCTCCTAGAGGCCACTTTTCCCATTTTGTTGCCATTGTTGTTTTTATTGTTATTGATATCGACATTATTGGATAGAACAGAGAGAAATCGAGAGAGAGAAGACAGAGGGGTAGACACAGACACCTGCAGACCTGCTTCACCACTTGTGAAGCGACCCCCTGCAAGTGAGGAGCCAAGGGCTTGAACTGGGATCCTTATGCCAGTCCTTGCATTTTGCACCATGTGCACTTAACCCACTGCGCTACCGCCCAGCCCTCGGTGCAGTTTTCTACAGTTAGAAGGTGAGAGAAAAAAGGAGAGAGGGACACAAAGAAGGAGAGATAGTATAGCAGTACTCTCCTACTTGTGAAGAAAAAAGGGGAGTTAGTATTTAGCAGTATAAAGTTTCAGTTTGGGGGGCAGACAGTGGAGCAACTGGTTAAGCACACACATTACAGTGCACAAGGACTCAGGTTCAAGCCCTGGTCTCCACCTGCAGGAGGAAAACTTCACAAGTAGTGAAGCAGGGCTGAGAGGTATCTCTGCCCCTCTCCTCTCACATCTCTGTCTCTGTCCAATAATAAAAAATGTAAATATCATTTAGAATACTTATCAAGGATTTGATATATGTTTTTTTTAAGTTTCATTTTTAAAAATTATTTCTTTATTGGGGAATTAATGTTTTACATTCAACAGGAAATACAATAGTTTGTACATGCATAACATTCCCCAGTTTCCCATTTAACAATACAACCCCCACTATGTCATTTATCATCCTTCATGGACCTGTACTCTCCCCACCCACCCACCCCAGAGTCTTTTACTTTGGTGCAATACGCCAATTCCATTTCAGGTTCTACTTGTGTTTTCTTTTCTGATCTTGTTTTTCAACTTCTGCCTGAGAGTGAGATCATCCCATATTCATCCTTCTGTTTCTGACTTATTTCACTCAACATGATTTTTTCAAGGTCCATCCAAGATCGGCTGAAAACGGTGAAGTCACCATTTTTTACAGCTGAGTAGTATTCCATTGTGTATATATACCACAACTTGCTCAGCCACTCATCTGTTGTTGGACACCTGGGTTGCTTCCAGGTTTTGGCTATTACAAATTGTGCTGCCAAGAACATATGTGTACACAGATCTTTTTGGATGGATGTGTTGGGTTCCTTAGGATATATCCCCAGGAGAGGAATTGCAGGGTCATAGGGTAGGTCCATTTCTAGTCTTCTGAGAGTTCTCCAGACTGTTCTCCACAGAGGTTGGACCAATTGACATTCCTACCAGCAGTGCAGGAGGGTTCCTTTGACCCCACACCCTCTCCAGCATTTGCTGCTGTTACCTTTTCTGATGTGTGACATTCTCACAGGAGTGAAGTGATATCTCATTGTTGTCTTGATTTGCATTTCTCTGACAATCAGAGACTTGGAGCATTTTTTCATGTGTTTCTCAGCCTTTTGGATCTCTTCTGTGGTGAATATTCTGTCCATATCCTCCCCCCATTTTTGGATGGGGTTATTTATTGTCTTGTTGTTGAGTCTGGCAAGCTCTTTATATATGTTGGTTATTAAACTCTTATCTGATGTATGACATGTAAAGATCTTCTCCCATTCTGTGAGGGGTCTCTTGGTTTGGGTAGTGGTTTCTTTTGCTGTGAAGAAGCTTTTTAATTTGATGTAGTCCCATAGGTTTATACTTGCCTTAGTCTTCTTTGTAATTGGATTCGTTTCATTGAAAATGTCTTTAAAATTTATGCGGAAAAGAGTTCTGCCAATATTTTCCTCTAAGTATTTGATAGTTTCTGGTCTAACATCCAAGTCCTTGATCCACTTGGAATTTGCTTTTGTATTTGGTGAAATACAGTGATTCAGTTTCATTCTTCTGCATGTTTCAACCCATTGTTTCCAACACCATTTGTTGAAGAGACTCTGCTTTCCCCATGTAACAGTCTGGGCCCCTTTGTCAAACATTAGATGTCCATATGTGTGGGGCCTCATTTCTGGGCTCTCAATTCTATTCCACTGGTCAGTGTGCCTATTCATGTTCCAGTACCAAGAAGTTTTGATGACAATGGCCCTATAATACAGTTTGAGATCTGGGAGTGTGATGCCTCCAGTTCTGTTCTTTTTTCTCAAGATTGTTTTGGCAATTCTAGGTCTTTTCTGGTTCCAGATAAACATTTGTAGCATTTGTTCTATTCTCCTAAAAAATGTGCTTGGGATATTGATGGGAATAGCATTAAATTTGTAGATGGCTCTGGGTAATATATTCATTTTGATGATGTTAATTCTTCCAACCCATGAACATGGAATATCTTTGCACTTCTTTGTGTCTTTTTCAATTTCCTTGAGTAGTGACTCATAATTTTCAGTATACAAGTCTTTCACTTCTTTGGTTAGGTTTACTCCTAGATATTTTATTGTTTTTTGTTGCTATAGTAAAAGAAATTGATTTCTGGATTTCAATTTCTTCTAACTTAGTGTTTGCATAGAGGAATGCCACTGACTTTTGAATATTAATTTTGTAGCCTGACACCTTACCGTACAGCCTGATGATTTCCAAAAGTTTCTTGCTGGATTCCTTAGGTTTTTCCATGTATACTATCATGTCGTCTGCAAATAAGGAGAGTTTGACTTCTTCTCTTCCAATCTGTATGCCTTTAATTCCTTGCTCCTGCCTGATTGCTATGGCAAGAACTTCCAACACTATGTTGAATAGTAATGGTGATAGTGGGCAGCCCTGTCTAGTACCTGATCTGAGTGGAAATGCTTCCAGTTTTTCACCATTGAGTATGATGTTGGCTGTAGGTTTGCTATATGTGGACTCCACTATCTTCAGGAATTTTCCATTTATTCCCATTTTTTGTAGTGTTTTGATCATAAAGGGATGTTGTATTTTGTCAAAGGCTTTCTCTCCATCTATTGATATGACCATGTGGTTTTTTGTCTTGTTTTTGTTGATGTGGTGGATCACATTGATTGATTTACGTATATTAAACCAACCTTGCATGCCTGGGATAAACCCCACTTGGTCATGATGAACAATCCTTTTGATATACTGCTGTATCCGGTCGACTAGAATTTTGTTCAGTATTTTAGCATCTATGTTCATCAGAGATATTGGTCTGTAGTTTTCTTTTTTGGTTGTGTCCCTGTCTGCTTTTGGTATCAGGGTGATATTGGCTTCATAGAAGCTGGCAGGGAGTATTCCAGTGTCTTCAATCTTCTGGAAGACTTTTAAAAGTAGAGGTATTAGTTCTTCTTTGAAGGTTTTGTAGAATTCATTTGTAAAACCATCTGGTCCAGGACTTTTATTTTGGGAGAGATTTTTGATAACTGTTTCAATTTCATTAGCTGTGATGGGCCTGTTCATGTTATCCACTTCCTCTTTACTTAGTTTTAGAAGTTGGTAGTAATTAGGAAATTGTCCATTTCTTCCAGGTTCTCTAGCTAGGTGGCATATAGTTGTTCATAGAAGCCTCGCATGATATGTTGAATTTCTGCGGTGTCTAAAGTTTCATTTTTGGCAAGACAAAAGAGAACCATTCTGTAGCATGGTCGCACAGCAGTAGGAGTGCACTCTCACTACTGGACTGTACACTTGAAATGATGATCACAAACTCACAGGAGGTTCTGGGCTCAGTCCTCTACATGTGCCAAAGGTAAGTGTGACTTTGGTCCCCCCCCCCCCCCCGCACGTAAAACTAACAGTAAATACATCTTTTTAAATTAATGTAAAAAACAAACTAACAAAAAATTTAAGATGGCAATTTTTTTTGTTTGTACCAGGGCCTCATACATATTCAATTTCACTCCTCCCAGCAACTCTTTTTCTATTAATTTCAAAGAGGAAGAGAGGATAGATACAACAGCACTGTTCCGCTATCCATGGAGATTTCTCTGCTGCTCATGCAAGATGCCCCCATGTAGTGCTGAACTCTCATCCTAGAGCATAGTAAAGTGTATGCTCTTAGGGTGAGCTATCTCCCTGGCTCTGGAGACAGCAACAGACTAAAATGTATGTGTTTAATAAGCCTCAAAGAATAGCTATACCTGTTGGCTTTAGGCTGGGCTACAGGACCTACCTTGGCTAGTCAAGTGTGAGCAGACATGTTATTGGCTGAGTCAGAGTGGGAAACCCCAGGGTTCTGGTGTGGCTTAGCTCAGGCCCCTTTGAACCTGTTCTGCACAGTGAAAACAGCTCACTTAGAAGAAAGTGACTCCTGGGAGTCAGGCAGTAGCTAGCAGGTTACATGCATGTGGCGTGAAGCGCAAGGACGGGCCTAAGGCTCCCCATCTGCAGGGGAGTCACTTCACAGGCAGTGAAGCAGGTCTGCATGTGTCTATCTTTCTCTCCCCCTCTATCTTCCCCTCCTCTCTCCATTTCTCTGTCCTATATAACAACGACACCAACAATATCAATAATAACTACAACAATAAAAACAAGGGCAAAAGGGAAAATAAATAAATAAATAGATATTTAAAATAAAGAAAGAAAGTGACTCCTTCATCATGGACACCAGCAGAACCATGGCAAGCCGTGGTCCTCCAGGGAGAAACATTTATGTTTGGAAACCACTGAGACTTGGGAGTTACTTGCTGTTTTGTTGTTGCAGCAAAACATGAACAAAAAGAAAAAATCAGATTCTGTAATTTAAAAAAGATAGAGATTCTGATACATCCAACACAGACAAACCCTAGTGTCATTACATTAGGTGACAGAAGCCAGCCACAAAAGGACAAGTGTTGTGTGATTCCACTGATGCCTTGTGTCGAGTGTTTCGAAGAATGGGATTCTTAAGAGACAAGAAGTAAAATGGAGGTTGCTAGGGCCTGGGAGGATGGGAACATGGCAGGTGTTCCTCAGTATGGCACATTTTTTAGTTCCACAAGGCAGAAAGAGAACTGTGGATTGATGATGGTAATGACAGCACAACAGCGTGACTGTGCCACTGAGCTGTACAATTCAAAATGGTCATAGTGACACATTTGAATCTGTGTATTTTACCACAGTTAATAACAGTAACATTAAAAAAAAACC
Source organism: Erinaceus europaeus (assembly GCF_950295315.1). Taxonomy (NCBI): domain Eukaryota; kingdom Metazoa; phylum Chordata; class Mammalia; order Eulipotyphla; family Erinaceidae; genus Erinaceus; species Erinaceus europaeus. The sequence continues at coordinate 120,752,536 of NC_080166.1, read as the reverse complement.
CAAAACCAAAACATTCAAACTGGAGATGGCTTTCTGGAAACACCTCCTCAGCAGATGAGAGTTTGTGCACTGAAGCATATGCTATGCATCGAAAAATGCTCTTAGGGCTAGTAACAAATGCTTAATTATACACATTTTATAGCTCCTGGTATGTAATAAAAAGAATCCCATTTTATACTTTCTTGGATAAATTGGAGGAGAGTCAGTCCTACCACAGTCTACACTGGGCTGGGAATCACAGGTGAGGGAAAGAAGGACACAGAGGAGCTGTTGTCAATTAACATGATTTGTTAAACTGAAAACAACACAGCCAACAGATAACTCGATGGGTCTTTGTGCTAGACATGTAATCAGTCTCTTGTTTGATATTCATATCAACCCATAAGTTAAGACTTATTCTAATTTTTACAGTAAGAGAATTGAGGTGAGAGAGAGAGAGAGAGAGAGAAGCAGGGCATATTTCGCTATTGATGCAAATCATTTCCTGTACTATGCAAGGGTTTTGCTTCTGGAGAAATTCTTGCTGGTCCTATTAAAGAGAAAAAAGTGGGTGACTCAGTTCCAGTTTTTTTTTAATTATTATCTTTATTTATTGGATAGAGACAGCCAGAAATCAAGAAGGTGATAGAGAGGGAGAGAGACAGAGAGATACCTGCAGCACTACTTCACCACTTGCAAAGCTTTCCTCCTGCAGGTGGGGACCAGGGGCTTTAACCTGGGTCCTTTCTCATTGTAATAGGTGTGCTCAACCAGGCGTGCCACCATCCAGCCCCCTAAGTTCTAGTTTGTTTTATCAGATCCAATTGAAGAAGGCTGATGGTCTGTGTGGGTCATGAGCTATTTCTAAAGTTAATAGGGGTCGAAGGAGGTGGAATGAGAGGCTTGACCCATGAGAGCTGGGGCCTTAAATTGAACTGCTCCTGCTCCAGCTTCTGAGTGCCAAGAGTGTTCAGAGCAGCACTGTTCATAATATAAGAAAACAAGTGACAAGTGAAACCAGAAAAGTGGATAAGTAAATTGTGGTGTGATCTAGTAGATTATAGCACAGTAGTGAAAAGGCTGACTCTCCACTACATGTAAAACTAAGGAGATAAAACTTAGAAACAACATTGGCCAAGAAGGTTTCAGAAGAGTCAACATACAATATGAGCTTTATTAACTTCAAAATCAAATTAATTAATTAATTATTATTATTATTTTTTTTACCAGAGCAGTACTCACCTCTGGCTTATGGTGGGACTGAACCTGGAACTTTGAAGCCTTGAGCATAAAAGTCTTTTGTATAACCATTATGCTAACTTCCTCACCTTTGAAATTCAAAAAAGCAAACAAAACTAAATTTCATATTGTAAGAGTATAAATTTTTAAAAGCAAGGAGATGATAAATAGACTTTAGAGCAGTGATTACCATAAGATTGAAAATGAGGCTAGGGTTTATGGGTTTGGAGAGGGACATTCAAACATATTTTAGTGAGCTTGGTGACATTCTTTATTATGTCTCATCTGATTATATTCATTAGTTTGTTTCTATTACTTGTTACAGAATTTGAAAAATTTAAAGGATGAGTTTTTTAAAAAGGCCATGAACAAAGTGAACATGTTTCCTGAATTTTTGATGAGAGGGTTTTGTTTGTTTGTTTGTTTTAATGGTACTATTATAGAGGAGTGTTGCCTCTTTTAAAGTCTTTGTGAGAATATAAAGCGCAAATGTACCTCAGTGGGTAGAGCACATGCTGTACCTTGCATAAGGCCCTGGGTTCATGCCCTGCCACCACAGGGAAGTACCATAAATGGCACAGGGTAAGCTCCATGCATGGTAGAGCCATGCTTTTATGTGCCTCTCTGAACAAAGACAGTAAGCATTGCACCTGAAGTAGTGACATAGTATATACCGCACATATGCACGGCCCTGGGTTCATTCCCCTGCATCATAGCAAAGAGAGAGTTTCACAATGAGGAGAGACTGCCGAAATTGTCTTCGTGGATGTCTTTGTCCAACCTTACTTCAATTCTTTCCATCTTTATCCTCAGGTTTCTTTTATATTTATGTTTTACTTATATATTTAGGAGAGAAACAGGAAGGAAGACTAACAGAGCAAGAGCGACCGCACTGCTCAGCTATGGCTTATGATGGTGCTGCGGATTGGACCTGGGACCTTAGATTCTCAGGCATGAGAGTCGTTTGCATAGCCATTGCACTGTCTCCCTAGCCCCTTCAGGCTTCTTTTAATCACCAGCACCTTGTCTAAGTAAATTTAAAATCTATTTCTTATATCTAAGCTCTAGAGTGATTAAACCCCCATCTCCAAAAAAAGTAGTTTGGATCTGATGGCAAAGGATTCCAATGGAAAGACCCAGAGTGTTCCAAAACCTCCTTTCAGATAGGACCAGAGGGCTTCTATACAGAGGTGGGAAGTCCCAACTGATGGGAGAAGGGTGACCTGTTTTTGTTCGTTTTTGAGACAGAGGCAGCAGAGAGAAAGAGACCACAGTACCAAAGTTTCTTTCAATGCAGTGGAGGACAGTCTTGAACTTATGGTAAAGCTGCACATTATCCAAGTGAGCTCTTTTACCAGCCCTCCTTCCCCAGTTTGATGTCTGCAGAAAACACTCAGCCTCAATGAATCTGAGCTCCTGCTTGTCAAAAGAGTCCATTTGTGTGTCCTGTAAGGCCTTGCACAGCCCTAAATGAGCTAGATTACTTACCTGCCTTCAGTCGTCATCAGAGAAACACCCAGACTGAAGTTCAGCTGATCATATGTGAAACAGTTCAGGTTTGATTTCAGAGAAATAGCTACTGCAGTCTGTGCAGTGTGTGAATTATTTTCCCATTTGAAACCCAGAATCTCACTCAAATGGCTTTCCAACCCATATTGTACTGAAGTATCCTGTTTGTTCCATTAACTATTCACAGAGTCAACTAGGGAACCGTTGTTACTAATTTCAATGGACAGCTAAAATGCAGTTCATTTTCTATAATTGCGGGCCCATGGTCTAAAGAGCCAGCAAAAGCTTTTAATCTGCTGCATTTTTAGAGCAGTATGATCAGAACCACATCGAACATCTTTTGAAAGTACATAATTATGAAAACCTCCATAACACTGATATTCAAAGAGTGCTATAGCAGAGCTGCAAGACTCCTGTGCAGTGAACAAGTCAAACTCACTCCAGAGACACAGAACAGGCACATACCCGCCCAGCAGGCCCACCGTGACTAAACAACTCGCCTTCCTATCTCATTCTGACCGCGAATTCTTCGTACCACACAAGAAGAAAACATCCAAAGCCCTTCTCTATGAAAGATGTTTACAGCTTCTGCTGCCCTGGCACCTCCTTCACCCAAGTCAAAAAGATCTGCAGAACTGGGGAGCTCAGATTCCGGTGGGCACTCGGCCCAGCCACCAGAGGGTGTGAGTCCAAGACGTGGTGCACCTGGTTCCCAGGGTGCCACAGCTCTGAAGCTCCAGGCGTCCCTCTGAAGCTAAGGTGTCTCTCCCCTTGCTCCCTTCCAGCACATAGCTCAGGAATGCTAACCGTCAAGTCAGGGCTGTATCCTTCGGTCACATTTTCTGGAGAGAGCAGTCGCCACCCGACGGAGTGGGAACCTCCAGTAATCACTCAGCAAGCCACACATGGGCAGCCTAGCAGGAAGTCACCAGGAGCTGTACCTGCCTGTTCCCCTCCTCAGGCGGGCCTTCCTTGCCACCTCCTGCAGTTCCTCTCCATCACCTGCTCCCCATCTGACTGGCTTCATTTTCTTCATAGCATTTGTCACCATCCAAAATGACATAGTTTCCTTCTTTTATTGTATATTATTCCTCTCTGAGTCATCAGCCCTGAAAGCTAGCAACTTGAGCACCTAGAATAATTAGTGTGTGGTGTTCAGCAGTAGCACTAAGAATGTTGACTGACAGGAAAAGATGAATCAGTATGTGTTCTTTCTTGAACCTGCCTAATAGTATTAAAAGTAACGTGAAGAAATACCCTCCACATGATGGTTATCCTTGGGTGTGTGGGGATACAGAACTTTGTATTCATTATCTTATAATCTTGCAAATCACTATTAAATTGTTAATATTTTTTAAAGAAAAACACTCCACTCTCCATCCCACATGATCCCCAATTTCTACACTCTAGCAGGGAAGACTGACAGGCACAAACTGTGACTAATAAAAGCAAGTACTAGGGCTGGTAAAATAGCTCAACTTGGATAGTGTACTGTTTTGTCATGTTCACCATGTAGATCTGAACTCAGTCCCATGGCATTGAAGGAAGCTTTGGTGCTGTACTATCTCTCTCTCTCTTTCACTATGTTAAAAAAAAAAAGTAAGCACTTATCCAACAGTGGAAACTCCTGCAGTGGAATAGTGAGGGCATTCAAGCTGGAGCTAGTTGACCATGGCAAAGAAGTGCTTCCTATACTGGAAACCTGGCTAAAAGCCTTCCGTTTCTGAGGTTCTAGGATTTGGGAGCAGTAGGAGGCCAGACAGTACAGAGTGTGGAAACTCAGATGGCACATGGACCTCATTTCCATTGGAATGACACAGACATTTGTCTTAAGACATTTGCTAGTGAAATAATGAAGCTGCTATGAGAAGCCACCAGGTCCCTCCACAGAGGTTGGGACCCAGAAGCTGGAGTCTGCATCAAGGGCTTGAGCCGTAGTGGGAGGGAACCCACACAGAGGGGGCAAGCTTAAAGACCTGTTCTGAGGACTTGATTTGCTCATGGAAGAGAGCTTCAGGTTGAACATAGTGAACATGTAATTAAACACATCCCATGACCCCTGGCATTCTTGCCTTGGTTCCTGAAGTGTGGGTGGGAGAAGACTGTTAAATAAGACCCAGCCAGATGATGGGAAAAAAAATCTTATTTTAAAAAAGATTTTTTTTCTTTTTATTATTGGATAGAGACAGAGAAACTGAGAGGGGAGAGGGAGATAAAGAGGGAGAGAGGCAGACACCTGCAGCCCTGTTTCACCACTCATGAAGCTTTCCCCCTGTAGGTGGGAACCAGAGGTTTGAACCTTTTGCACTGTAGTGTTTACTTAACCAGGTGTACCTCCACCTGGCCCCCAAAAAGAATTAAAACAAGACAAAGAGAGAGAGAGAAGCCTAGAGCATCACTCCAGCACATTTAGTGCCGAAGATCCAACTCAAGACCTCATGCTTTTAAATCCAAAACTCTAGCCATTGTGCCACCTCTTGGGTCACCACCCCAATCCTCCTACCCCAACCTTCTTTTTAAATAAATATTTTTAAAATATTTATTTTCCCTTTTGTTTTTCATTGTTGTTGTAGTTGTTATTGATGTTGTCATTGTTGAATAGGACAGAGAGAAATGGAGAGGAGGGGAAGACAGAGAGGGGGAGAGAAATACAGACACCTGCAGACCTGCTTCACTGCCTGTGAAGAAACTCCCCCTACAGGTGGGGAGCCGGGGGCTGGAACTGGGATCCTTCCTCCGGTCCTTGCTCTTTGCGCCACGTGCGCTTAACCCGCTGCGCTGCCACCCAACCCTCTCCCAAACCCGTTTTTAACAGTTGCTTCAACCTTGAGTACCTTCGCACTGGACAGCTGTTGCTCCTCATCCATGGGCTAAGCAGTGGATACATTAAACTTGATGACTTCTTTTGTACTATGGGTCTCTCTTGTGACAATCCAAGGAAGGGTTGCTTAAACCAAAATAAAGCTAATGCTGATCAAAGTTTGTGCAGTGGCCCAGTGTCAAAGCATTCTTTGCAGGTGAGCGAGTGGAACACAAAGGGAAATCTCTAAGTGCCTTGCAAGTAGCTGCTGGGACGCTGGTCTTTCCCTCCTGCATGTGATTAAGTCCTCCCTCTTTTAGCAGAGGCATTTCCAGCCAGTGGGCTCTGCGCTAACTTGTAGAACTTTATTTCTGAAGAGCCTTGTGTTGCCATAGAAATTAATTGGTAGCATAGTTAAGAGGGTTAGAGTTACACTGTAAAATATCAAAGAGCCATCTCTTAAGACCCCACGGAGATGAAGCCTTCCCTTTAACTGGCAGAGACAAGAAGGGAGCAAAAGCTCTGTCCATGAACTCCTAGCCTGTGAGCCGGCCGGCATTCACCGGAGTAGTCCCCATGGTGTCTCACCAGATGGAAACAAATGATAAAAAGATGAGTTAGGAGATGAAAGGAGGTGTGAGAAAGAGGAGATCCAGAGCCTGTCTGTCTGTCCTGCACATAGTAGGTTCTGGACACTAAGTGTCAAATTCTTTTCCACCTTGTTTAAGTCTTCAAACTGACTCAGTTTAGTCTGAATTCATGGAGCTTTGCTGTACTGTTATGTGGTGCTTTGTGCCTGAAGATCTGGGTTAAGTAATGTTACAAGTTGTAAATTCAACTTCTAAATTCAGGTTTAACTTCACATTTGATTTTAACCACCCACTGATCTGACTAAAGCCTCAAACATTTGTGGAATCTTAAAGCAACAACCCACAGTAAAATATGAAAGAATGGAAGTCAGGTTATGGAGCTGCAAATCAGTGGGAGAAAACAACAAGCAGAGAGGCAGGCTAACTGAAAAGTAGAACATATTATTATTATTTTAAAAGATTCATTTACACAAACTTATAAAACACACCATATAGGGATGGGGAGATAGCATAATGACTATGCAAAAAGTCTCCCATGATTGAGGCTCTAAGGTCCCAGGTTCAATCTTTGCACTACCATAAGCCAGAGGTAAGCAGTGCTCTGGTAAAATAAATAAATCATAATAAATACATCCAGCAAAGAGGATACCAGAGTATGAAGTTAGCAAGAGAAGACACTGCACTTTGCCAGTAATCAGGGAGAAGTGAATGGAAACCTTACTGAAATGCTGTTTCACTCATTTCCATCAGATAAAGCCAAATGTTGGCCAGGACAAAGCAAAGCACACCAGTGTGGCTAGTCGGAGCACACATGGCTCTACCTACCTGCCCTCAGGCCCGCCAAGCTCCCTGGCTTCCCGGTTGTATGGGAGACTCATCTGGGAAATGGAACTCTGGTGGTGGGAATTGTATGGAATTGTGCCCCTCTAATCCTATAATCTTGTCAACCATTATTAAATCACTAATAAAAAAAATAAGTGAAAAACAAAACAACGTATCTTTAGTCTATAGATGTGGGAGCTACAGATTTGAAGCATCTATAACATTCAAAACTGCAAAGGTAATAACTATGGTGGCACTTTAAACTATGACACCAAGTAGTTATAAAGTGACCAGGCCCATACTAAATGCAAGTACAAAAGCCTGCTGAGTATTATTACACACTGAATGTGGTGCTTACAGGCAAGTGGGGACTAGATGGGAACCATTCAAGCTAAACCACCAATATGGGATGCTGTGAACATGCAGCTGCAGGAGAGAACTATCAGGAAACATTTCTTAGAAGTTGAGGGGAGCCTGTTGTAGTGCTGGTCGATGGGAACATATCCCAGCTAGCCAGCTGGGACGTCTACATTCTTATTCATGTTTTAAGATTTAACCAAATGCAAGAACTGTCAGCATGTTAAGAGAGCTTATTAGAAGAGTTAAGGGGAAGTTTACTAGGAATAGTAGCTCCCCCTCGCTCCAAGGGGAGTAGTTTCTTAAGAGGTGAACTGCATGGAGGTCAAGTGCGTTTTGGTTTTTATTTTATTTATTTATTTACTGGCTCCAAGGTTATCGCTGGGACTTGGTGCCTGCACTATAAATCCACTGCTCTTGGAGGCCATTTTTCTATTTTGTTGCCCTTGTTATTGTTGTTATTGCTGTTGAGTAGGCCAAAGAGAAATCGAGAGAGAAGGGGAAGAGTAGGGGCAAGAAAGATACCTGCACACCTGCTTCACCACTTGTGAAGTGACCCCCCCCCCGCAGGTGGGGAGCCGGGGGATAGAACACGATTTTTACGATGGTCGTTGCACTTAGTGCCATGTGAGCTTAATCCGCTGTGCTATCACCTGGCCCCCAATTTTTGGTTTTTAATAGTTTTCTTAGTCTCTTCCACTCCACTGTTACTTCATAACAGTGGGGATTGGTTACTTCACATTTGCACCAGCTGGCTCACTCCTTGTAATTTTCATAGGTAAAGGCCACTATATAGGGTCATAGGTCATAGGATGGTCTCACATCAGGTAGTTCTCTGCCATCTTGGTTTCTGTCTCCATGACTACCTATTCTGTTAGCTTAAGAGAGTCACCTGGAAAACCTGGCTGGGGTCAAATCAAAGACCCTGGTCTGAACTTACTTTACTAGAAAATTGGGAGAAAGTAAAAGTATTTAGGGAATGATCAAAATCCTAGGAAAACAGACCAAATGCTAGGATTGCTTGGACTACTAAATGCTATGCCAATGAAGAGGTGAGGGGGAACAAGCTGTTGTTCAAAAGAAATACAGGTTGAACCACACATGTAATGGAGATTTTTCTAGTAGCCAGTTTTTAAAAAGTCAGAAACTGGTGAATTTAATTTAAATAATATATTTATAGAGTTAAACATAGCCAAAGAGGAGGATAGCCACATTTCAGATATACAGTAGTCACATGTATCAGAGAAGGCAACTTTTGATGAACTGAAGAAGCAAAGATTTTACAAGTAGAAATTTCTGCCTACTAGACCTCTAACAGATCCCTCTCCACCAACACTGGTTGCTTCCATCAGGAATGTCATCATAAGCCCTCTTGTGGGCTTCTCCAGAACCCTTTCCTCAGTGTAGAGCAGCAATGGCAGGGTCATCCTGCTCTGCTACTTGAGGAAGACGGGTCCAGAAATGAGTGCAGCCTAGAATGTTCCAAGCTTTGGCCATGGGCTGATGAGCTCAGACACACAGCGACTATGAGGTTACACAGGCGCCTGTGCTAAATTTGAATACAGAGGGGCCCTGGATCAGATGATGGGATAAACAGTTAATTGTATTTATATACTTTCTTCAAGTTTGGGAGCTACTCTCTACCCTAACCCAGCTTTCTAGCCCTATTCTCAACCCTAACTACATCTTCCCAGACAAAGTTTTTCATCCTCCTGCATGTTACCTATCAAATTCAATCAAAAACTATGAAAGTTATGGGCTTCTAGGGACATACCTACAATAGACTTCCTTGCTTTTTCCCACCCCAAGATACCTTTTCTCATCTGCTCTTTTCCTACTCTTTGGTTCCTGTTCATTAATAATCTTGTCCTGCTTTATATCTTACTACTTTTCAGCCACCATTTTGCAGATGCTATTATGATTCCATTCTGATGTCCCTGGGCAGATGACCTCACCAATGTATCTTGAAACTCTTCACCTCTCCAGAGCCCTGCCTTAGTAGGAAAAAACAGAAACAGGCTGGGGGTATGGATCAAACTGCCAATGCCCGTGTCCATCGGAGAAGCAATTACAGATTATAATTATAACTCCCACCTTCTGTACCCCAGAAAGAATTGTGGTACATACTTCCAGAGGGGGAGAAATGATAGGGGAAAATGATAAGAGGGCTCTGAACTCCAGTACCATCAGGATCTGGATAGAGAAGAGGAAAAAGGGAGGACATCTGGAAGTAGTAGTTAAGTGTGACTTAGAAAGGAAAAGAAGGCAGAACTATAAAAATAAAAAAAAAGGAGGGGAGGGGCACAAATATATATATATATATATATATATATATATATATATATATATAGACAGTTATAGAAATAATAGTCAACCCATAACTGCAATCTTGGGAGAACTACTGTAGCTTCCAATGGAGGGAGTGAGGATACAGGACTCTGGTGGTGGGTACAGTGCAGAGTTATACTCCTGTTATAATTTTGTAAATCAATATTAAGTCACTAATAAAATAAAAAAAATAGATTTCTGCCTACAGAAATGAGAATTAGAATTAAATGGATTTGTGATATTGAGTTTTCAAGCTTGAGATATTCTAAGTGCTGCTGGGCACAGAAGAAAGAGTCACACATTGAATCAAACATTTACTATTCAAGAAAAAAAAAACAGTGCTGCTATTACAGAGATGATGTCTTTTATTTCCATCCTGAATGATTATCACACAATTATTTAAACACATAGAAAATCCTAAAATAATTTAAACTGAAGGCACAGAACAAATCAAAATATTTAACTAAACTTAAAGAGAATTCAAATATTTCAGTGATAACAAATAATGAACAAGTTTCCATCACCAAATATTCTGACCAGAAGCTATATAGTCTTTTAAAATAATCCCTATAGTTCAGCTGAGTCCAAGATTTCCATCATAAAAATATTGAAAATTTTTTCCTTTCAAAATAGTCCTTCTCCTACTGGGCTCAGTATATGCATCTTCTATATCGCAAAGTGTCAGGATATTTGTTAGTGGATGGTCACTCCCCAAGAGAGCAGATTCTTACAAAATTTAAAAAAAATAGTAGAGTAAGCTACAAATTTTTTTTTTTGGGGGGGATCAGAAAAAAAAATCAACTTATTCCATCTCAAATATAATATCAAAGCATTTTAACATCAAATTGCTTCAAAGGTCAATCATCATATAACAGTAATATACTGTATGGGGCATTCCACTGTATATTAGCTATATGTTGATTATACAGTGTAACTAAGAGGTTGAGTAATTCAGTAGCAATTATTGTTGCCATTTATTCAAAAGTGATAAGTTTAAAAAAATCATTATAAAAACAGTGTAATCAGTGACATGCTACAGATACAATAAGTTCCAGCAATGACATTGTTAAGTTTGAATATAAAGTGGTCATGCTTCCTAGTAAACTGTAGTGTTTCTGAATACATTCTCTGATAATACTATTTATTACAGAGGTCACTTGTAAATTAGCTCAGATGCTGAACCAGGTTTCTAAGAGAAACATTTTTCAAGTATGCGTTATATGACAAGGTAAAGATGCATTTTCTTATTCACTCCTTTCCAGAGGACCGTGTTGAATGAAGGACAAACAAAGCAGACTAAGCATAGTTTTCAAAAACCTTTCAAAAAGATATAAAACAGAACTGACTGAAATACTAAATCTAAAACTTATTACTTCAGATTAAAAAAAAATTTCAGTATTTTTCTCGAATAACTAAGTCCAGATAAAAAGATAATGAAAAGTGTAAGGGTCTCTAAAACAGTCAAGGTTCATTATTAGGATGAAATAAAAAAGATCTCCCTTTGCCTAGTTAACGGTGATATGAGTGTACTTAATAGCAACATGATTTTATCTTAATCATCTAGTTTAATTACATAAATCACAAAAACATTTCCAGCAAAGCCTGCTGATAAGTATAATAGAAATTCTAGAAAATGATTTTTTTTTTTTAAGCAAAAAACTGCTTCAAAATTTTCCTACTTAGCAAAACATTCCTTTGGAAATGAATCTTTAATGCTTTTGAATTTTTGCCATTTATAGCATTAAGCTATAATTATCTCCCAAATTCCTTTGTCACTGGATAGCATTCTTTTATTTTCCACTATTCTAAAGCACATAAAAAAAAAAAAAAAACTCTCTTTAGTAGTGTCAGACTTGGGTCTTCAACATTAGGAGCACTGAGAAATTAAAATAGAAATAAAATAAGCTAGAAAAATCATTTTATAAACAATATGACTTTTTGAAATGTTGGCACCAATGAAAAATGGGGAAGGGTTATTATCATCCAAATTTACAATGTATTTATTCATGACAGTGGTTGCCACAGTGGCAGAAAATACTGTTGCAACTGGCTCCATTGCTGTGGCATGTGTGACTCGTTTTATGATTCAATTACTGCAAACTCAGAACCATAGGAGTGCACTAACCTACTGGCTGATCACAGTCTGGGCAGGGTTCACTTATTGTTACAGGACAGTCTTACAACTAATCATTCAATTTCTGAGAATATGAGCTTACAGGAATTAGTGGAAGACTGTTTCAAGTTGAAATAAATGTGGCTAAACTGAAAAAAATCAGTGAAATCAAAACCTAATGGCAATGGTAGTGGGTTTTGGCCCTGCTTATTATATTTACCAGCTGTGTCAGTAGCTCTTGGTTACCAGAAATGCAAGAAAACTAAAGGGTTTTTTTCTTCAAAACTTCAAAGAGGAAGATGTTTGACCACAAACCGAATTCAAAACTCTACACCAGACTGCCAGGCCAGCAAATAACAGTCAGGGTGACTTTGTTTCTCTGCTCCTTCAACATAGGAACCAGCGCAGAATGGCTCATGCCTATGGTGGATAGGCCATTTACAGCCACGATCATGTCTCCACACCTAGAAGAACACAGACACTGTTACTGTTGCCAACATGTTAAAAGCATCATCTTCAGGTTTATTTAGCCTGAAAATCAGACCCAACCAATAGCAGTCAATCATTAGGATGCAGTATCTCCTTTGAGAAACATCTGGGGTGACTGTTAAACCTATGCTGACTTTCCCTGGTCACCCCTCAATAAAAACTGTGTTATCTTAAAGGGTAAGCAGAATAATTTTCTATAAGCTTACACAGAATACACAGAATTAATCTGCTGGCTCCAGAAAAAGTGCCAATACATTTGAAGAGTTTTATCATTTTAATGTTGTTTCTCTGCTGTTATTTCTAAAAGGACTCATTCAATTAAACTGAGAAAAATATCTTTATTTCTTCTCAGCCACTGATTGTCCTCTCAGCAGAACTATCAACAAATGGGTGGCATATGTGAAGATCTATCTTTTAGGCTTTCTGGTTTTGAGGTTTTAAAAATGCTATTGAACGTTTATAGCTACTTCCATTTGTTTTAGAAACAGGTGAAATAGAAATTATAAAATAGTACATTGAATGTTTGAGTAACTGAGCTAAAAGTAGTTCACCTCCTACATTCACTCCTCCAAAAATGGGTACTGCTCTGTCTTTACATATGAGCACACTAACCTCACCCAGCTCTCCACAGTATTATTTCTTTCTTTCTTTATTTTTACCAGAGCACTGCTCAGCTCTGGCTTAAGGTGGTGCAGGGGATTGAACCTGGGACTTTGGAGCCTCAGGCATGAAAGTCTCTTTGCTTAACCACTATGCTATCTACCACCACCCCACAATATTATCTAGATGTTACTTTCTGTTTGACAATAGTGTCAACTATCCATTTGTGCAGTATGCTGTCAACATCTTATTTTCTGTGAACACTTATTTGTTTCTGACCAGAGCATCACTGAGCTCTGGCATATGGAGGTGCTGGTATTGAACCTGGACCTTTCACATGCAAGTCCTAAAGTCTACCTTCATGACCTCATTGTCCAACACTTTTTAAGTATTGTTTTTTTTTTCATAAAAAAACTAGGCATTAGGAAATTAACAGTCATCTGTTCTTTGTATAATCTTTTAATAACATTTTAACAGCTTTGAAAAAGAGGCAGCACATAAGTTGAGAAGTTCTTTCTGCCCAGTATGCAACATGCAGAGGGATAAACTCTGGTAAACGTTCTGGAAAAAAGGCTTGTGTCTCATAGCAAAACAAGAATAACAGCAACAATATACTTAACTTTTAGGACCATTGAGAAGCTGCAATAACACAGTCCTAAGCACTGAGCCCTATGCCTGGCACATGGTCAGCAATCATTCAAGGTTGTCATCAAGATCATGCTATACACGCAGGGGTATAACAATACAATTCTGCCCTGATGGAGCTTGCACAAATGTTAGGCAGTCATGTCAAGTAATGACAAGACTGGACCAGATTGGGTTATATGGAAAAATTACTCAGAGCTAGCTGTCACTTCACAATGTGTCTAATCAAATGACCAAGGTTCAATTCCTGTCACTAGATTAGATAAATCTGTGAGGGGCAAGAAGGTAAAGATTATTCTTCAATCTAGTTCACAGTTGGCCCCTCCCTCCCTTTCTTCTTGTAAAGGACCATGTGGTAAGTAGTTGAGGCTTTGTGAATGATTTCTCAACTCTGTCACCATAGCTCAGGAGAAGTTTGGACAGCATGTAAAGAAGTAAGTGTGGCATGTTTTAATAAAATTTTATTTATATGAACAGTCAATAGACTGGGTCTGGAACTTACACTAATCATATCTGTCACAGTAAACACAAGTTATATCACTAAGTAAAAGAAGACTCACTTTAATCTTCCGTCATAATAAGCTGGAGTTCCTAAGACAATGGTTTTAATGAAGAAAGGCTGGTTGGTGTGATTCTCTTCGTAGCCACCAACAATACTAAAGCCCCAACTTCCCAAGTAACTTCTTCGCAGGACAATATCATGGCAGCTATGAAGAGCGCTGTAAATGGAAACAATCATCAAGAAATGTGGAGATTTTAAAAGGCCTATTTATTTTTGTTAAATTCCACATCATGCTATACTTTTAGTTGCTGGTAAAAGAAAAGGAGTAGTTTATCTCCTCCTATGTATATTATTCGGACCACCATTTTCTAGAACAAATGAAGTTCTAAGCAGACTTGCATTTCTATTTAGTTTTCTTTTCCCAGCTGAAAAGAGATAGAGCTCAAATAAATGGAGAAATCTATAAGAAATGGTTGTGTTTATATTGGCTTATGGTCAACAAGATTTCCAATTCTGATGTCCTTTTGTGTTGAGAGCATTTTTATATAGAGTAGTCTGACAGGGTCTTTGGCGCAGGCACCGCCATGCGAGCTGCTTGACATGGTACCAGCTTCGCAGGAAGTTCAGCACGGCTGGACTCTCCAGGCCAAACTGAAACCAACTCGCCTTTTGCCATGATTAAGCTCTATGTGGTCTTAATAATATTTACCTATGGCTAGGCTCAGAGCCTGACCAAATGACAAAAATAATGACAAAACCTGCACTGCACTCTGTAAGATTGAACATAATGGAACAAGCAATATCAGTAATGTAGAATTTTTCAGGAGGTCCCAATAGGAAAAAATGTTTTCCCCTTTATCTACACCACTTCCTTTAGTATTCCTCCTAAAATATAGAGAAAGATTGGTGGCTCCCACAGTGGAGGGGCCACCTTACATAAATAATCAATGGAAAGTTCTGGTACCTGCCTAGATATAATGGGCCTTTTAATCTACCATCCACCACTATGCTCCCACCTCCTTATGCAGGAACAGTACACAAGAACCTAGGTCACATAGTGAGCATACACAGAAGATGGATTCTAGCTAGAGAGTTTAACTTGGAACAAAATAAAACAAGGCTCCTTGATCAAACAATGGAACAGATTTTATGAAAAACGGGCTGCTCAATTTGTTTAAGGCCCCTAGAAACATAACAAGCTTGAACGTTCTATAAACCATTGTCTTCTGATGCACAGGACCAAGAGAATGGCATACATGAAAGGTAGAATATTAATCTTAATAGGACATTTGCCTAGCATACAGGTACAGGAAAAGCAAAAGACACAGAAACGGTGATGTGCTCTCTAGGGCAGAAAGTGCCCCTGGAATGTAAATGTTCCACAAAGCAGGAGGTGTTCCCTACCTGTGCTGTTCTTACTTGGTGATTTTTGTTTCAATAATCAAAGCCTTGGTGATTTTTGTTTTAATAATCAATACCTTGGTAATTTTTGTTTGAATGATTTAAGCCTTATGAGACTATAAAAGTAAAGTTCTGCTTAGGTAAGACAGAGATGTCTGCTTGAGCTTGATTCAGCATCAACTCACTCCTCTCTCATCCTTCATTCTTCGCCGACGCCCCTCCTCCTTTCAGGCTGACCCTAATAACCTGCTGGGGCTGGCCCCCGGCAGGTCTTAGACTGCTAATCTTGGAAAGAAAATGTGCAATACTGCACCTTCCCCCTAAAAAAAGAAGATAACTATCCTTCTTGTCTTGGGTGCATCTGTAAAGAGGTATTTTTTACACTATCTAGATGAGCTTTATTTTTTTTCCTTCCCCATTTTTATTTTTGAGTCTTTATGCATTGCTTTTACACAAATCCATGGAAATCCAAATTAAAATTGATTTTTTTAATTTATTTTTATTAGTGATTTAATACTGATTTGTAAAATTATAAGGTAATAGTTTCCACTGGAAACTGCAGTAGTTCTCTCAAGGTCACAGATATGGGCTGATTCTTTAACTATCTATCTATGTGTCTCTCTCTACATATTTCCCCATTTTTCCAATGGTCCTGCTTTTACTTCCTTTCTTTTTCTTTATTTTATTTTTAACATTTATTTATTTTTTAAAATTTATTTATAAAATATTGACAAGATTCACTTCATTTTTTTAAATATCTTGCTTTTTTAAAAATTTTATTTAGTATTTATTTATTTTCCCTTTTGTTGCCCTTGTTGTTTTATTATTACAGTTATTATTGTTGTTACTGATGTCATCATTGTTGGATAGGACAGAGAGAAATGGAGAGAGGAGGGGAAGACAGAGAGGGGGAGGGAAAGATAAGACACCTGCTTGTGAAGTGGTTTCCCTGCAGGTGGTGAAGCCTGGGGCTCAAACCAGGATCCTTGCTTTTTGTGCCACATGTGCTTAACCCGCTGCGCTACCGCCCGACTCCCGATTCACTTTCTAAGTCACCCTTACACCTAATACTATTTTGGGTGTCTGAAAGTTGATTTTTTTCTTCTCCCTCCCTGGACTATAGCCTTCAAAGTTAACACCTTAATTATAGTATCTCAATATTTAATATATATATCTATATATCTAAATTTAATTGGTGTTTTCCAGATCACATCCTGTAGTTTTTCAATTGGTCTTTCTTAAAATAAAAGTATTTTAAATGAAGGAGTAAAGAGCAACAAATATCTCTTAATGTTGGTAAAAGACAATTCCCAAGACTCCCACCCCAGCTTCATTTTTGTAGTCACTTGTCGGGCTGAGCTTCCTTGACGGGAGACAGACGACCCGGGACTCATGGTTGAGCTGTAGGCAGTATCTCTTTATTCATGCAAAACGCAGCACAATCTAAACCGAGCTAAGCTAAACTAAAAACTAAACTAAAACGAACAATGTTGTCTTTATATATACTTCCCAAGTAGGGTGTGAACAGGATGTGACATAGAGAGGGTGGAGAGAAAAGTGACTGGTGGAAGATCAGGGTGTGACAAGGAGAGGGGGCGGAGCAGGTGAGAATTCTATCACTAAACCACCAATGCCCTGGAGGGAAGGTGGTGCTTTATGTAAATGTAAAAGTGATTTCTGTAAATAGACTGCAGCTTTGAATGGGATCAAACTAATCTCATACAGACATACTGGAGTTTAAGCTGGGGGGAGCTGGCATACTATCCAACAGTCACTGGGGTTTCATGTCTTCAGACTGACTTTTTTAAATAGGGTGACAGAAGCAGAGAGGGAGAGGAAGAAGGAGGGAGGGAGGGAGAGAAGGAGGGAGAAAAGAAGGAAAGGAGGGAGAGAGACCATAGCACTAAGGTTTATATTGTGGTAGAGGCCAGGCTCAAAATTGGGTCGCATTCAGGACAAGGCAACACACTATCCACGTGAGCTATTTTAATAGGCCAATGACAACTTTTCTAGCAAAAGACTCAGCATCCAATCTCATGGCTAATTCACGTAGTAGGAATGGATGAAACTGTTTCATTCATTTTTATCAATAAGATAGCACTTCTTACTAAATTAATCTTTTAAAATGTTGTAATCTAATAAAATCACCTATTTCTTCTTTAATTTGATAAGCTGCTTTGATCTAGTCTTTCCATCCCCTTTTGAATGAATCTACTGTGTTACACACTGATAAAGGCTGCAGTTACTATTATTTAGTAATATAATAAAAGAACTGTCCATACCTTGGAAGTCCAAGCCACATGACCCATGATGGAGACCAGCTGGCATCATATTCATTTTCACTGAAAGTGCTTGGCTGCTCTTCTGTGGTCTGGGTCACCTCCTCAACAATCTGGACCTCGAGTGCTTTCAAAACGACAGCGGGGGATGCAGCACTGGCTTTCAGCATAGCCACGGCCTCACCGTGGCTTAAATTGGTCAAATCAATGCCATTGATATTCAGCAATATATCACCTGTTCAAATGAAGAAATGAGAAAAAGCTACCATGTGATTATTCAACAAAGATTTTAAACTCAGAGAAGGTAAAAGACTGTTCTTTTGGGAGTCAGGTGGTAGAGCAGCGGGTTAAGTACACGGGGCGCAAAGCCCAAGGACCTGCGTAAGAGTCCCGGTTCGAGCCCCCCGGCTCCCTATCTGCAGGGGAGTTGCTTCACAATGGGTGAAGCAGGTCTGCAGGTGTCTATCTTTCTCCCTCTCTGTCTTCCCCTCCTCTCTCCATTTCTCTCTGTCCTATCCAACAATGCCGACATTAATAACAACAACCATAATAACTACAACAATAAAACAAGGGCAACAAAAGGAAATAAATAATAAATATAATTTTTAAAAAAGACTGTTCTTTTACTTGTCATTTCTATAATACTGAGGAAAAATCTAATGCATGAAAACCATTCCAGACAATTCAACATTTTTAAAGAATTTCATAAAGCACAGAAAATAGTCGGGGCCGAAGCAGCAAGTATCAGCGGGAAGTCCTTATTATTAGGTCTAGTTTAGCTGTGTGCAAGCCCTGGCCATGCTAGCTTCTCTTCTTCTAACTTCAATTCTTTCCAAGTAAAAAATTATTTAATCCTGGGAGTTGGGCGGGAGCGCAGTGGGTTAAGTGCAGGTGGCACAAAGCGCACGGACCAGCATAAGGATCCCGGTTTGAGCCCTCAGCTCCCCACCTGCAGGGGAGTTGCTTCACAGGCGGTGAAAGCAGGTCTGCAGGTGTTTGTCTTTCTCTCCCCCTCTCTGTCTTCCCCATCTCTCTCCATTTCTCTTTGTCCTATCCAACAACGACGACATCAAAAACAGCAACAACAATAAAACAACAAGGGCAACAAAAGGGAATAAAAATTTTTTTAAAAAGCAGACAATGCAGCCTAGGAGGTGGTGTAGTGGATTTAAAAAACCAGATTTACTACAGTCTATTTTAGATACTACTCCACTCACATAAGTATATATGTTTATGTCTTTTACTGTAGTCACAAGCATCATACAAGTGATGGTTTAGATCCATACTCCTCACCTCTGAAAACCCTGTACCCATTAGAGGTCCTTCTTCCCATTAATATATTTTCTGTTTCTATAGACTTGCCTATCCTTGATATTTCATATAAATGGAACCATATGTGGCCTGCTGTAATTGACTTTACTCACCCAGCAGCATGTTTCCAAGGTTCAGTCACATGGTAGCTTGCACCCACACTTCCATTTTATGGCCAGTAAACCCCACTGTATGGCTTTACCACATTCTGTTGAGCCATTCATCAGCTGATGGACATTAGGTTGTTACTACTTTTAGATTATCACTAGAAGTATTGTTATGAGCAGCTGGGGGAGTAGCCCAGTGGACAGAACACTTGAATGCATGTAGTCCCTGATTTGGTTATCAGCAACTCATGCTGGAGAGGTTCTCAAGACTCTGACTTTTGTAAAATAAATAGTTAAATCTTTAACTTAATACTGCCATTTAAAGTAAAAAAATTATACTTCATGTATAATTTAAATTTATATTTCAAGTCCAAGTATGTGACACAGGCTTTTATTTCTCTAGGAATGGAGCTGTTGGGCCATCTGTCTACCATTTTAATGAACTTTCAAGCTGCTTCTAAACCAGTTGCATCACTTTACATTTCTACTCAATGCCTGAGATTTTTCAACTTCTCCACATTTTTATTAATGTTGTATTGTGTGTCTTTCTAGTCATATTCATCTTACTTGATAAAGAGGTTTTGATTTACATCTTCCTAATAACTAATAACAATTCAAACACCTTTTCAAACACTGACTATCTTCTTATTGGGTTATTTAGTTCTAAATGTTCTTTATGTACTCTACATAAATTCTAAGTTCTTCATCAAAATATGACTTGCGAGTCTTTTCTTCCACACTGTGAAATAACATTTCATTATTTTGGTGATGCCCTTTATAGCACAGAAGTTCTAGTTTCTATAAAGTCCAGATAATCTATTTTTATTGCTGCTTGTGATCTTGATATTATATCTATGAAAACCACCGACAATTCATTATCTAATACAAGATCATGAGGATTTACATTTGAGTTTTCTTCTTCTTTTTTTAAAGATTTAAAAAGATATTTTCCTTTTTGTTGTCCTTTTTATTGTTGTTGTAGTTATTACTGTTGTTGCTGTTATTGGACAGGACAGGGAGAAATGGAGAGAGGAGGGGAAGATAGAGAGGGGGAGAGAAAGACAGACACCTGCAGACCTGCTTCACCACCCGTGAAGCATTCTCCTGCAGGTGGGGAGCTGGGGGCTCGAACCGGGATCCTCACACCGAGTTTTTGTCTAAAAGCCTTAGCTTTTTTTACATTTAGATCTTAGAGCTATTATAGTATATAGCGTGAAGTAAGGATCTAACTTCATGCTTAGAAAAATAGCTTTTTAGACTTTCTATATGAATAAATTCAAGTGTTTGGAGAATGCTATTTCTATCACTTCAACCCCACCTATGCAAGGTAGAATGCAGTGATGAGACTTTAAAACTGTGAATGAGTCAATTCCTAAAAACTCAATCTTTTTACTAAACTTGCATCATAAAAGATCTTCTCCAATAAGAAATCCAATAACTGGCAACTATGTATAAATGTGGACAGACAGTTATAGAGATGATGGTTGGCCCATGTCTACAACCTTAGGGGAACTGTGGTGGATTGCAGTGGGGAGAGTGAAGATTCAGAACTCTGCTGGTGGGAATGGTGTGGATTCAAACAACTATCGACATGTAATTCTGTAATATAAAAATAAATAAAGTAGCCTCCAAAAATACAGTAGTGTGGGGGCCAGAAGGTGGCGCACCTGGTTGAGCACACATGTTACAATGTGCAAGGACCCAGGTTCAATTCCCTGGTTCCCAACTGCAGGGGGAAAGCTTCACAAGTGGTGAAGCAGGGCTGCAGGTGTCTCTCTGTCTCCCTCCCTATCATCCCCTTCCCTCTGAATTTCTACCTGTCTCTATCCAATCAATCAATCAATCAATCAATCAAGATAATTAAATAAAAAAAACAAAAATACAATAGTGTGGCAGAAAAAAAAATCCAATAATTTGAAATAACTGTTTGAAAATAATGGAAACATCAAGTACCAGCAATTTTCCTTTCATTAGGTATTTTTCTAACCTTTGAGGTTTTATGCTTACATATATAAGGGGCATTTAAAAAGGATTTCAAAGTTTTATTTAATGAAAATCTGTACATGTTTTTTTTAATGAAAGGAGACAATAAGCAATATTCCATCATCCACAGTGTTCCACTTGTTCTGTCTTGCTGTGATGTGGTGCCAGGGATTGAACCCAGAGCCTCACGCATGTAAGGCATGAGCTGTACTGCTAAGTCACCTGACCGGCTGCATAGTCTTTAAACATGTGAGTTGAATTCAGGGAGATGTGTGAAATTGTTCAAATTCTATTTTACCTCTCTTGATTCTGCCGTCACGTGCGAGGCAGCCATGAGGTGGAACACTGGTCACAAAGATGGGCAGTTCACCACTCTTACTTCCTCTGCCTCCCGCTACTGTCATTCCAAGGGACTCATGTGGTTCCTTCTTTACAGTAATGTGTTTTTCTTGGCATGTAACACACTGGGTAAGATCCTAAAGCATGAGAAGGAGGAAAATATTGGATGATGAATATTATCTAGCTCTAGTAAAGCCAGTTTAAACTAAGTGAAAACTTAAGTGGCAATTATAATGGCATTTTCTGAATCACTTATATAGAACTGAAAATGATGCACAGCTTTCATGTCCCACAGAACACTAAATTGCAGCGTTAAACTGTACTAGCTCATATACCTACAGAAATGAAATAAAACTCAGGTCAGGACTGTCGAGAGTGGTCTGGGAGGTGGTGCAGTGGATAGTGGATAAAGTGTTGGACTCTGAAGCATGAGGTCCCGAGTTCAATCCCAGGCAGCACATGTACCAGAGTGATGTCTGGTTCTTTCTCGCTTTCCTCCTTTCTCATTAAAAAATAAATAAATAATATATTTAAAAAATAAACAGGACTGTTGAGATATGCAAGTCAAAGTGAAACAAGCACATGATTTGTATAATAATCTTGAACATAAAGTATTACCAAATATGAGAGTAAATAATGTATTTAAGATTTTGAAGACAAGTGACTGTTGGTATAGCAGTGGTACAGTAAATTGTGAATTTTACTAACTCCAGAAGTGATGGCACTAGGATTTAAGCAGATGTGAGTTACTAATATATTGAGTTGGTGGGGGAGATAGCATAATGGTTATTAAAAGAGGCTCTCATTCCCAAGGCTTGAAAATTTCAAATTCAATCCCCCACATCACCATATGCCACTGAGCAAAATAGGTAATAAATAAAATGCTGAGTTATAGAAAAGACATGACACTTTTTTTTTTTTCTTTCCTCCAGGGTTATTGCTGGGCTCGGTGTCTGCACCATGAATCCACCGCTCCTGGAGGCCATTTTTCCCCCTTTTGTTGCCCTTGTTGTTGTAGCCTCGTTGTGGTTATTATTATTGCCATTGTTGATGTTGTTTGTTGTTGGATAGGACAGAGAGAAATGGAGAGAGGAGGGGAAGACAGAGAGGGGGAGAGAAAGATAGATACCTGCAGACCTGCTTCACCGCCTGTGAAGCAACTCCTCTGCAGGTGGGGAACCGGGGCTCGAACCGGGATCCTTACGCCGGTCCTTGTGCTTTACGCCACGTGCGCTTAACCCACTGAGCCACCGCCTGACCCCCGGCATGACACATTTTTGCATTAGAAAAACACAGAAAAATAGGTCATGACTTTTCTGACAATATATTGTATAATATATTGGTACACGTTATATATGTGTGTTTATATAGAAATGATGCATACATTGTTTGTATGCGCCCACACCTATGATAAGCAAGTGTAATAGTGAAAACTAGTGTCTAGTTTGTTTTTATCAGAGCACTGCTTAGCTCAAGCATATAATGGGTGGTGTGGGGGGTTAAACTTGGGACTTCAGCGCCTCAGGCACGAAACTTTTTTTTTTGACAGCCATTATGTTATCTCCCCAGCCCTAGCTTATTTTTTACAAAGATTTTCTAGCTGCTACGTTTAATATTTGAAAAACTACTTATTTACTACATGAGAAAGGAAGTTTCATGTGAGGGAGAGAAAGACAGAGACAAATCAGAGCACCACTCCGGTATATGCAGCACCAGGGATGAAACCAGGAAGTGCAGGTATGCATGTCGATGCTCTACTAGTTGAGTTATTTCTCTAGCTGCCATTTTAAATATTTCTTATGTGATAAAGAGAACTATATTAACATAAAACTCTCCTTCGTGGTCCAGGAGGTGGTATAGTGGATAAAGCATTGGACTCGCAAGCATGAGGTCCTGAGTTCAATTCCTGGCAGCACATGTACCAGAGTGATGTCTGGTTCTTTCTCTCTCTCTCCTCCTATCTTTCTCATTAATAAATAAATAAATTCTTTAAAAAAAAAAAAAAACTCTTCTTCACCCCTGTCTTCAGAATAAAGGTTTTGCTAAATGAAAAAAAAAAAAAAAAAAAAAAAAAAAATATATATATATATATATATATATATATATACATATTTGAGACAGAGAAGCCAAAGCACTAGCCAGTCATATATAGTGTTGGGGGTTGAACCTAGGGCTTCCTGCATACAAGGAATGTCTTCTGTTTGCTAAGTCACCTCCCTGGTCACAAGAAAAAAAGAGCTTATTATGAAGATAACTGAGATAAATACAGCCTTAAGTATATTTATTGAGGTATTGGTAGTTTCAGCATTTAAGTATTTAATCAATGAAGATGGTTGCTTTATTCCTCTATATGGCTGAGATGTATATATTTCATCTCTTTGGAACCAAATTAAACTACAAAGATTATACTTGTATGATCCAAGAGCACTTTTAAGCATCCAGCAGTGTCTGAATGTTTATCTAAGCAGTCATTGAAACAGTATAAATGAATGTAAACTTTACTTTTAAAAAATGATTATAATCATTAGCAAAGGTTATTTTTGTGAATTTGTGTGTTTTTCCTCAGGGGACCTTTATATTTCTAAATTAGGATTTGACAGATTACATCCAGTATGCTAGTAATAATTATTAATTTAGTGATTTACCAGAGCACTGATCAGCTTATGGTGGTGCGGGGTATTGAACCTGGGACCTTGAAACCTCAGGCATGAGTCTTTTTGCATAACCATTATGCTATCTATCCCTGCCCCTAGATTACCTTCTTAAAAAATATTCCTATTTATTTATCATTGGCTAGAGACAGAAATTGAGAGAAGAGGGGAGATAAGGAGTCAGAGAGACACACCCATAGCCCAGCTTCACTACTTGTGAAGCTTTCCCCCTGCAGACGGGACCAGGAGCTTGAACCTGGGTCCTTATACACTGTAGTATGTGTACTCAACCAGGTGTGCCACTGCCTAACCCCCAGGAATGAGTCTTCTCAAAGTCTAAAGTAAGAGGTGACCCTAAGTGATGAAATCACACGTGTGATGTCCTAGATTCACATTTAAAAAAAATGGAGAAACTTCGTTTAGGTTTCTGAACAACCAAAAAGAGTTTTTTCTTCTTTTAATAAAGCAATTTCATTTTACCAAAGGA
This sequence comes from Erinaceus europaeus, assembly GCF_950295315.1. Taxonomy (NCBI): domain Eukaryota; kingdom Metazoa; phylum Chordata; class Mammalia; order Eulipotyphla; family Erinaceidae; genus Erinaceus; species Erinaceus europaeus. The sequence continues at coordinate 120,728,005 of NC_080166.1, read as the reverse complement.
GGATGCCTTTGGAGCAAAAAACAAAGTATAAGAAACAAATTCTATTTAAAATAGTAACTTGTTTTTCACAGTCACCATTGTAAAGGCAAAATTATAGGTTTCCTTTAACATGCTGGTTTTTAGTCAGCAGTAAGAACAAAGTCTGTGGTGATAATTTCTTATAAAAATCAACTAACCCTAAGACTAGAGACAAGTCTGCACTAAAGCTCGGAAAACCAGATAAACCTGATAGGCTCAAAATACTCGCGCCTTTAAGTGATTTTTTTTTAAAGGGTACCTGTAACATTCTATGGTAATTGTGCTCTCAAACACTGAGCTTAATACTAAGAAGCCAATTCATCATATAAGAGGTGGTCAGAGAGAAAGATGATTGGGTAGGGTCTTGCTATACAAACAGCCTAGGTTCAAGCTAAGGGGGGGGGGGGCTTTCTCAATGAAAAACTGGTCTAGAATGGTGAGATTCACATGTGTGATGTCCCAAGCTCCACAAAAGTACCAAACTTTTTCATTTTTCCAACTAAATAGAAAACCTGCTTGAACCAGTAAAATATTCAAACAGTAAGAAATGTTCAACATATGGAAGCTTAGATGATTATGGGTATTTCTATAAGCTACGACATAAAAAGAAATATGCTATACATGTATCTATTAAAAGTTATGATTTACATGTTTAATATTCACACATCTAATTCTGTTGTCGTTGGCAACCTGCTCAGCTGCTAAGTACAGACTTGTCTTCATTATGCCTTTTCAATCATAAAACCCACTATTACACTTAGATGTGCAATCCAAGATAAATTTTACTTTCAGGCAGGACTAAACAGACATTTCTGGAAGATCAAACACTTCTCAATCACCCAGCAGAGGAATGTTCCCACTAGGAAAATCTTTATTGGCTGAGTAACTAAGAACAGTCACCAAGTAGCAAATACACATCTAAGTTCACCTTTTCCAAAACAATAGTAGCTTTCAATGAAAGCTTGTCAGGCTGTAGTACTGACTTTCTGAGATATTAAAAAACACAATCAAAACACCTTACCTTGTGTGTGCTGGGTCTGATGTGATAAAGCGGCTGAGTGTGGTGCTGGCTGCCACTCTGAGTTCCTGTTTCTCGGACCACGTTACCAGGCTGGGGTTTCCCTGGCCGAGCAATGGTCAAATCCACCCTCTCTCCACTAGCCTGGAGAAAATACACAAACATATATTCCCCACTGGCTATCAATGCAATTTCTTATATAAAAATTTTAAGTGCATTTCTGGTTGTACCTGTCTCTCCTGTGGTGACTGAAAGCATCTAGTGGTGGGGAAGGAGAAGATTTCTAATATTCTAAAACTAGTTTTATATTATTATTATTGCTCATCACTGGAGCTTTACTGCTCGAGGCTGACTTCTTCATATAGAGACTCTGTCTCCCTCTTTCTTCCTATTACATATACATACACATACAAACACATATATTATATATATATATATTGACAGAGAAATTGAAAGGGGAAGGAGAGACAGTGAGAGACAGACCCTGCAGCACTGCTTCACCACTCACAAAGCTTTCCCCCTGTAGGTAGGGCTTCTGTCTTGAAAGATAACTGTCTCTTAATATTTCTTTGAACCTCAGAGATTGGCCTTGGCATTGTGAGGGACAGAATAAAGGAAAGAAGATAAAATGCAGCGCTAGTTAAAATTCACAGAAATTTGTTAAATAAATTCCATGGTTAGCTACTCTGGAAGTAAAATGCATAGTTTTGCTTATGCTTTTGCTTGCTGTAGGTATGAGTCAAAAACAGAATGAGCTTGGGGCCAGGTGGCGGTGCACCTGGTTGAGCGCATATGTTGCAATGCGCAGGGACCCAGGTTCAAGCTCTCGGTTCCCACCTGCAGGGAGAAGCTTCACAAGTGGTGAAGCAAGGCTGCAGGTGTCTCTCTGTCTTTCTATCTCCCCCTATTTCTCTTGATTTCTGTCTGTTTCTACACAATAAATAAATAAAATAGTAATACATTTAAAAAATAGAATGAGCTTAAACTATTCTGAAAAAATAATTATAGAGATTGTATAAAACAAGATCAGTATTTATATGTATTCTGTGAAATGTGGACCATACATGAACACATCCCTGAGTGCTGATTTAAATTATTTTAGAGGTTCATAGTTATCATTTTTAAAGTGATTACAAAAGTATTTTTTAAAATTTATTTATTTATTTATTTAAGAAAGGAGACATTAACAAAATCATAGGATGGGGGAGGGGTACAAGTCCACACAATTTCCGCCACCCAATCTCCATATCCCATCCTCTCCCCAACAGCTTTCCCATTCTCTATCCCTCTGGGAACGTGGACCCAGGGTCGTTGTGGGTTGCTACAAAAGTATTTTTTCTTTGTATGCAGAGTTTGGGTCTTGTGCATATGTGATTTTACTGCCCCCAATCTACTTTTCCATTGGGGGGGGGGTGTCAGGGAGCGAGAGAAAGAGGTGGCGGATATCAAGATCACCAGAGCGCTCTCTATGTGGTTCTGGGGCATGAACAGGGCAAGCTACCTACCTGGTGAGCTAGCTTTGACCCTCATTTAAAGTTTAGAGGCCGATTGTCTCTGTTTTAACCACAGACTCAGGAGTCAGGTGAGCGCACACTCAGATAAAGTGCACATGTTACCATGTATAAGGACCCACCTTGCCTCCACCTGCGGGGGGGTTAGGAGCTTCATGAGTGGTGAAACAGTGCTGCCAGGTGTATCCCTTTCTCTCTCCCTAGCTTCCCCTTCCCTCTCTATTTGTCTCTAATACATTAAAAAATTTAAAAAAAAGACTCATATATTTCTACTGTATCACATCTTTGCTTTCAGTAAACAGATCCGATCGATTATAGTCATTAGTATTAAGAAAATACTCTATTTTTTAGTTCTTAAGTTAGAAATTAGGTGATAACCAATATTAAAGCCCAAAGTAAAAATCATTAGCTTATTCAAGACTTTTATAAAACTAATTTGATTCAAGTTCATAAAAATCACTGGTTAATAATATTTCATATCTGACCAGACTCTCTAAGCAGTAAATACCAAAGCAGAATGTTTAGAATCCTGTCACTTCAGATCATTAGAATACATAGTGTGAGGCTGTGATGAGCTCAGTGACTTCATTTTACTATACAGAATTGTTTCATTACTGCTTACACTTCAAAATTGTCAAATACTCTAAAATCAGCATTTCAGCTTTAACTAGAAAACCCAATCGTGATTCAAACCTAAAAGAAGCAAATTCTTACTTTTAAAAATAAATAAAAAAAGGGACAGAAGCCAGATCTTCTGCAACCCACAATGACCTTGGGTCCATACTCCTAGAGAGATAAGAATAGGAAAGATATCAGGGGAGGGGATGAGATACGGAGATCTGGCGGTGGGAATTGTGTGGAGTTGTACCCCTCTTGTCCTATGGTTTTGTTAATGTCTCCTTTTTAAAATAAATAAGTATATAAATAAATAAACAAACAAATAAAGGGGACTGAGTGGTGGTGCCCCTGATTGAGAGCATACATTATACTGCACAAGGAATAGGGTCCAAGGCCCTTTTCCCCACTGCACAAGCAATGAAATAATGCTATAGGTATCATTCTTTTTCCTTCTCTATCTCCTCCTCCTCTCAACTTCTCTGTCTGTATACAAAATAAATAAAATAATAAAAATGCTATGTTAAAAACAAAATGCTGTGCATGTAATAAAAATAGGCTTTGGGAGGCAGGCAGTAGGTTAAGCGCACGTGGTTAAGTGCACATGGCTCAAAGAGCAAGGACCGGCATAAGGATCCCAGTTCGAGCCCCCGGCTCCCCACCTGCAGGGGATTCACTTCATAGGCGGTGAAGCAGGTCTGCAGGTGTCTATCTTTCTCTCCCCATCTCTGACTTCCCCTCCTCTCTCCATTTCTCTCTGTCCTATCTAACAATGATGACATCAATAACAACAATAACTACAACGATAATGAAAAACAACAAGGGCAACAAAAGGGAAAATAAATAAATTAAAACATGTTAAAAAATGAAATAAAAATAGGCTTTAAATGATGGAGCAACATTTGGGTTAAGAATAACTTTCAAAAGACTGCATAAGAACACTTTAGGGTTTAAAACGTAGCAAAACTGAAGACTCGAAAAATGCAGGAGGGGGGCAGGTGGTGGCACACCTGGTTGAACACACATTACAATGTGCAAGGACCAAGGTTCGAGACCCTGGTTCCCACCTGCAAGGGGAAAGCTTTGAAAGTGGTGAAGTAGTGTTGCAGGTGTCTCTCTCTCCCTCTCTGCCACTCCCTTCCTTCTCGATTTCTGGTGGTCTGTATCCAGTAGATAATTAAAAATGATTAAAAAAGAAAGAAAGAAAGAAAGCAAAGACAAGAAAAGGTGGAATGGGAGCAGAGCAGTGGCACACTCAGTTAATTGCACACATTAGTATGCACAAGGATCTGGGTTCAAGCTGCTGGTCCCCACCTACAAGGGGGAGGGGGTTCTCATGAGCAGTGAAGCAGTGCTGTAGATGTCTCTCTCTCCTTCCCCTCAATTTCTCTGTCCAAATAAATAAGTACTTTTAAATAAATATAGGATGCGGCAGTCTAGGTGGTACAGTAGATAAAGCAACAGACTCATGTGTACGATGTCCTAAATTTAATACTAAGCATCACATGTATCACAATGATGCTCTGGTTTTCTCTCATGTTAATAAATACATCTTCAAAAATTGCAGGATGCTTAAATCTTAATAGATATAACTGATAAATGCCTAGTCCTGTTGCTGAGAGTATAAAATGGTACGGTTTAACTTTTTGGGAGAAATATTTGTATATCTGTGCTGTGCATATATATGAACATACATATATATATATATATATATATATATATACACACACATATATATATATATATTTGTGGAAGTGTAATTATCTTTATTCTCCACATTTTGTTTGCACTGTTTCTCTTTATTCTTTTAGATTTGGGATATATTATTTTAACATACTTAAAACAGACACCTCAGCTGAACAACTTTAGTTTTCTATATTTTGGGGAAAAATATGACACAGCTCTTTCACTATTTAGACATAAAATATTAGCATAAATATTTAAACTTCGTCTGTCTGCCTGCCTACCTATCTGAGAGGAGTGACTAAAATACTGCTCATTTCATGTGATGCCAGGAATTGAACACACGAACACACACACACACACACACACACGTACACACACGCACGCGAGCGGCAAATACTCTTTCTACCTGTTCATTTATTATTCTTTTTTAAGATTTTATTTTTATTTATTCATGAGACATTATAGGAGAGAGAAAGAACCAGACATCACTCTGGTACAAGTGTTGCTGGGGATTGAACTCAGGACCTCATGCTTGAGAGTCCAATGCTTTATCGATTGCACCACCTCCCGGATCACTCTACCTGTTCATTTATATTTCCACATTTGGTAAGAAATTTAGTGAGAATCAACCTTGCCAGTCTCAGCTCTTCTCGGCCTCATTTTTCTCCCTTGTTAAAAGTGAATACCACCATCTGCTATGTCTGGTACTAGATGGAGCCTAAGGAGTAATCAGGAAATAAATGTGCAAGTGTAAAGCCTGTACTTTATAAATAGCCTGTCTTAGAGGTCACTGCTATCTAGCTTTTAGAAAAGATTCTATCTATACTGAAACTATGCCATTTTGGATTCTGAAGGAATTTGGGGAATCATGCTTGAGTTCCCCATGAAAACAAACACTGATGTATGGTAATGAGGTTGGGCATCTGTAATGGACATCTGGGGGTCTACCTGAATGATCTGAGCAGCGAGTTCAGGAGTCCCATGTTTCAGGTCATGTCCATTGATGGCGAGCACTCTGTCATTGCTATTCAGCCGCCCATCCTGGGCAGCCAAGCCCCCTTCCAACAGATCAAGAATGAAAACACCTGGCTCATCTGTACTTCGTACAAGTTTGATGCCCAGTTGTTCACCAGAGTCTCGTTTATGAAGAATCACATGGAAAATGTCTTCTCGTGGAGAGTTATTATCAGAATGGTTGCCAGCTCGGTTGCCAAAGCGTCTTTCTCGAAGCACAGTGAGATGCAACGTGCTGCAGGGCTGGGACAGGACAGCTCTGGCATAGTTATGGGACACATTGCTGATATCGTAATTGTTGACCTAGGAAAAAGAATGATGGAAGTGTGACAATTCTTTATTTTCTCAGTTTGTAGAAATATTTATACATTTCTAAAGGAAACTACCTTGCGAATGCTATACAGTCATTATTTACAAAGAAGATTATTCTAAAGACATTTAAAAATAGTGAGTTCCTAAAATCAGCTCATCATGACTAAATCAAGTAGAGTAATAGTTAGGCTTTACAATTACAGAAGCCGACCTCCCACCTTCTTCATCCCACAATGACCTTGGGGCCATACTCCCAGAAGGATAAAGAATAGGAAAGCTATCAGGGGAGGGGATGGGATACGGAGGTCTGATGGTGGAAACTGTGTGAAGTTAGTTGTACCCCTCTTATCCTATGGTTTTGTCAATGTTTCCTTTTTATAAAAAATAAAATTTTTAAAAAAAGAAAAAAAATAGGCTTTAGTGATAGTCCTGAATTAGTCTTTGGTTCTTCTATGTACTAAATGTACAAGCTCAAGTAAATTACAGAACTTTTAAGAACTTCTAGAACATTCTTAACAATGTTTCTAACAATTTTTAACAATAAGCTATATTAATTTTAATAGTCATATTGATATAACTTATAAAAGCAATATTTTCCTTCAAATTGTTCAAATGGATGCACATAATTCTTTTCAAAAAGGCAATCTGATAGAATATGTATATATTCTAAATGTATACCTACATATATATTTGTAGGAAAATAAAAACTATACCCTATTAACTGCATATGGATTACAAAAAATAAAAACAAGTTTACTGGCTCTCTGGTAAACCATCTTAGTAATTGTTCAAGTATTTTTAAAGTGGCCCACGGTATTTGTCATATGAAACTAGATATAATCAAGTAGAAAACATTCCCAAGCAGCCTTCTTTCCAAGTGTTTACTTTTGAGTGATTGTAAATACTTCATATTTAGGCAAAGGGTGTGGCTTTACTTACTGACTTGAGGACATCAGTCAAAGGACAACCAGAAGTCAGGGTCCAGAAACAGAAGTGACTGTGAATTCATTAGTCACGGCATGTGCCTATGCTTTTCTAATCAATTGGAATAATTAAAATGCACTTAAGATTGTCATAATTAAAATTATGTCTATACTTCCCCCAAATAATAATAATAATGATAATGTATTAGAATTCCTATAATGTAGAAATGACTTTGAATTATTCTCAAAATATAGTTAATACTTCTAGCTAAATCAAAAAAATTTTTTATTATCTTTATTTATTGGATAGAGAGAGCTATAAATCAAGAGGGAAGGGGTTGCTAGAGAGAGACAGAGAGATACCTGCAGCACTGCTTCACCACTTGCAAAGCTTTCCGCCTGCAGGTGGGGACCGGAGGTTTGAACCCGGGTCCTTGTACATTGTAACACATGTGCTCAACCAGGTGTGCCACTACCCGGACCCGCTTCTAGCTAAATTTTTGAGTTTAAAATTTTTAAAGATTCAGTTATGAAAAAAAAAAAATCAGTGGTCCAGGAGGTGGTACAATGGATAAAGCACTGGACCCTCAAGCATAAGGTCCCAAGTTCAATCCCTGGCAGCACATGTACCAGAAATTCAGTGATCCAGGAGGTGGTACAATGGATAAAGCACTGGACCCTCAAGCATAAGGTCCCAAGTTCAATCCCTGGCAGCACATGTACCAGAATGATGTCTGGTTCTTTCTCTCTCCTCCTATCTTTCTCATTAATCTTAAATAAAAATATTTTTAAAAATTCAGTTATGCTACTAGTTTTACAAAATAGAAGAGTAAAAAGCAAACCAATATACCAGCAAATGCTGTACAGTCATTATTTACAAAGGAAGTAATTTTAAAGACATTTAAAAATAATGAGTTCCTAAAATTAGCTCATGACTAGAATCATTCTCATTTGTTTTCACTTGTAAAATCTAGAAAAAGGACAAGATATAAACACCACATACATGCATACATACATAGAGGTATATATCCAATGCTGGCACATTGCTGGGAGCAAAGAGATGTATACTGAATTACAGTTAGAAGGGCCAGAAGTGGAAGACAAGAAGAACACTATACTATGCAAGCTACAGAAATGGCCAGTCAAGCATTCCAGGTCTTAAGCAAGGTTTCAAAATGTAAGGGGGAGGGGACTGCAGGGAGAAAGCTCAGAGGTAGTGCACAGAACCTGCAAATGCAAAGTACCAGGTCCAATCTTTGGCACTCTATATGCCAGAGCATTCTTTGTCTTTTGTCTTATGAAATAAACACATTTTTTTAAATGGGAGGGGGACACAGCACAGATGCACCTAGGAAAGCAGCCATAAGATTTCCTCCATGTGGAATCAGATTGTGAGCTGGAAAAATAAGGAATACAGCTGAGGTAGCCCACAAAGTTGTGCTAGTCTCATATATTAGGCAGTTACTAAAACTATAAAATGATGGTAAATACAGCACTATAGTAAATAGCTAAGGTAGGATCAGAAGCCTAGTTTTATGCAAGCTTTTATATAAGCATTATACTTCCTGTATTTCCCTATTTCCTCTCAGGATTTACAAAAAGCAAAACATTGCTTGAAAGCTTAGCCTGTGTCAGTCATGCTAAGGGCAATGAAGGGGGATTTGGGGTACAAATGTTAGACTGAAAACAACCAGCACACTGTGAGAGGCAGCAAGCGTGGGAGTGGAAGCCAAAGCCACGAAATCTCCAGTGAAAAGGCCAAGCTGGTTGCTTTGGTAGCAACCAAGAGATTTCTTTTCAGGACCTAGAAATCCTAAAGATTCAAGTTTATTTATTTATTTTAAATTTTCTTATTTATTGGATACAGAAAGAAATCAAGAGAAAAGCTGGAGATACAGAGGGGTAGAGAAAGAGACACATAGAGACACATGCAGTATGGCTTCACTGCTCAAGAAGCTCCCCCACCACCAACCCCCATCACGCAAGGGGGACTGGGGGCTGGAATTCCCCCCACTCCTCCACCCCCTCATTCCTGCACATTGTAAACATGTACTCAATCAGGTGCACCATCACAGGCCCCTCCAGTTTAGTTTCAATAAAGTAGATGGCTATTGCTAGTGGGAAGTTATATTCAAATCCACTTTTGTTGATTTAGAAAGTTTCTTAGGTGTTTAATATATGCATATTTGTATATATGAGAAATGTGTATTATCAATATTATGGTAGCTACAATCACAAAAAAATGATTGTATATTTAAATAAATGTGAGTGATTATGCACGTAGGGTGAAAGTAAAAAGTGGGAAGATGGACTAGGGATAAATGGGCTATGAGAGTTTCAGCTTGGGTCAAGATATCCCTGCAATACTTGACCATGAAGCCCAAGCCAGGAAGAGCCCAGCTGACCCCAGAAGCCTAAGCACCTTATGCTGAATCACAGGAAAACTGAACATTAAGGGAGAAAAAATTATCCCATGGACATGGAGAAATTACAGAAATTCTGATGTGTGGTACATATAAAACCTGCAAAATTAACCTTTACATAATTCAAGTTCCATAATACCACAACTTTCCAAGTTTTTCAACTTATGAGTAGGAACAAAAGGGTACAAGCTGGCAGAATACTAAAACTGGTACCTGAAGAATCTGGTCCCCAGCAAGGAGTCTTCCATCTCTGGCGATTATCCCATCCCGATAGACTTCCTGGATAACAATGTTAATCAGTGGCGTTTCATTGCCACCCACAATGCTAATTCCTAATTGAATATAAGGATTAGACCGGTGGATTTCAATCGTGGTAATTTCACCTTCTGGTAAACTAAGTGGCTGTTGTGTGGCTGCCAAGTTAAAAATGAGAGAAAAATAGATGGAAAGAAAATGTTTTATAATTTTGATTATCTATAGGTAAACAAGTCATCTTATGTTAACTGAAAATAAATAAGCAAGCAACATCACTGGGTAAGAGAAAAGGACCAAAACAGACAAAAAAATCTATACAATAAGATTATCTAAACATTTCCTTTTCCAATAAGTACCTACTATGTACCAAATCACTAGAACAATCTGAAAGAAATGTTACCTTTTTTTTTGCCTGAGCCTGAAATCTGATATGCAGATGAATCCTAATTATTGTCTGGGGAGATGATGTCATAGCTGGGAAAAGGGCCAGAAAGCTAGATCAGGGAAGAGAGTAGCTCCCAAATATGGGAAAGGGGTATAAATATTACTGTAAATCCCATCAATTTGATTTGGTCTGGGGCCCATAATTAGTTTAGGAGCCTGTGTGACCTCTACATCCCTCTAGATCTGAGCTCACATTCTGTGGTCATGAGTAGGAACATTCCATGCTGCCCCAATTTCAGGACCCATCTTCCTCATGTATAGCATAGAGTATGTTGTCCATCCTCCCTTCGGAGGATGGAACATTCTCTACCATTGTTGATCTAAGTTGAGGGCAAGGTCCTATGGGGGCCCACAAAGGGGTCTATTTTGTTGTTCCTGATAGAAATGACTGGAAACAATGGAGAGAGGGATTTATTTGAGGTCTAGGCCCATCAAGTCTCTTTGGGAGACTCAGGACTCCCCGATTAGGGCCCCAGCTGGTGGAATGGCCTGACAGTGACTAAAGAGTCATTGTTAAAGTATGCCAGTCTCTTGCCCTTATTCAGCTTTTGCAGTCCTTGCTTTGCTAAGCTTAGCTTTGGAATGAGTGAGAGAACTGTAATAGGAAGTAGGTGAGGAGGGTATCTAAGTCTAAGTGGACACTATTTCATTATGAACTTGATACTGACTCACTAAAGACTATTGTGTATTTTTGCTTACAGGTATATATTTTGCCCTAATTTATAGATACATGTGAACATATGCTATATCTTATGGGACCTGGCCTATATCTAGGTTTTGGGACTTTGTTAGGAAGTGAACCTTCTGGAATGGAATTAGAGACTACTTTCTGCATCCCACAATGATCTTGGGTCCATACTCCCAGAGAAGTAGGAAAGCTATCAGGGGAGGGGTTGGTATACGGAGGTCTGGTGGTGGAAATTGTGCAAAGCTGTACCCCTCTTATCCTATGGTTTTGTCAATGTTTCCTTTTTATAAATAAAAAATTTAAAAAATGTTATCTTAACATTTTATTTTATTTGTTCATTTATTGGCTAGAAATGGTGAAAAACTTAGCTATAAGGGGAATAGTGAAGGAGAGAGAAAGAGAAACACCTGCAGGACTGCTCCACCACTTATAAAGCTTCATGCAGGTTGGGGGCAAAGGGCTTGAGCCCGGTCCCTTGAATATGGTAACATACATACTTAACCATGTGCACTACCACCCACCCCAACTCCAACAAAGAAATATTAAGAGCATGTTATGTTGTTTTTATATTATATATATTATATATATACTATATATAGTTAATATGTTAATAAGAGAAAGTTTAGATCATGAAACAAATACAAATAATGCAAGGCAATATAAACACAAGACTCATTCTGTAGTAGATAATCACTAGAGGTTCTGAGAGAATGGCACATCAAACTCTTAATTAAAGGGGTAGGTCTTGAATTGCACATAAAGGGTTATAGCTACAGCAGGGAAATTCTGAATTTGTAGTAAAATTTAGAATTCATGCCTAGGGCCAACTATGAAGATGCCCAAGAACAGTGACTAAAAGCTAATTGTTTATTTCCTAGTAGGTTGTACAATCAATAGTCAGAAGGATGGCATGTGATGTCAGATATATACCTAGCCATTGTCAGGATGTACGAACTTAACCATGAATATCTGAAGACTCAATTTTCTCACCCGTTACCAAGTCTCATAATACTGTCACTAATGGATATAAAGTAATTGGAACAGCCTGAGTAGAAAGTAACCACTTAATTGTACATTTTAAAAGGGTCATTTTTGTGCTACATAAATTACATCGCAATGAAATTATTTTCTAAAGAGGGAAAATAAAAGCTCGCATTGGGAGGAGTAGCAAGGAGCAGCAAAAAGGAAGGAGACACTGACTTGAAGCAGAGACACACAGAAGGAGATAGGCACATACCATCAGCTGTGGCGCTTTCCTCAAAAGCAGGGTTGTCCAGGCCAGGGTCCTCAGTCCTCGTGGGAAGAGACACTGAGGTCAGGTTGCGCTCAGCAGACATGGTGCCAGACTCAGAACAGTCTGCTTCAGGTGACAAAGTACCTACAAGATCTACTAGAGTGGATCCATTTTCACACTCCAGTTCTGTCTGTGTTTTACTGGCTCTCCTTTTCTCTAGGGCAGCTCTCCGATGAGATGCTCCAGGACACCTAGAAGATGAACATAATGGATTCCATGTGGGGCTCGAATCGGGCCCCTTATGCAGGCCCTTGCACTTTGCACCATGTGTGCTTAACCTGCTGAGCTACCACCCAGCTCCCAGCTGTTAAGCAATTTGAAGAAGATATTCCTAGAACTTGGAACCTTACATAAGCACCAAGAAGAACCGATAACTTGCTTGTCATCCCTTATTAAAGCAAACAAAAAGGCTGATAATGCTTATTTAAGCTTAATCTTTATATGACAGATATTTGAAATGATGTTAAAGTGTCAATTCTTTTTCCACCAGACATCTCTGGTATATAGTTTGATGGAATGAGTAAAGGAAAACCAAAAACACTCTTGAGCCTACAATGATTATCAGATACCATTGAGCTAAAGGGATTACAAGAAGGCCAACAAAGTTTAGGAAGGGTGGGTAACAGCTTGTATGTCTAGAGTTGTAGACTTTTATTCCACAGGAATATCTTTAAAAATCTAAAATCTGAACTACAAGATTATATTCAATTAAAACCAAATATAGTCATACCATAGTTAGAAAATGAGTGTTTTTTTTCCCTTGTGAACTAAATCTTTTAAGGCCTGGACTTCAAGTTCTTGGAAAGGGTCATTATGAAATTTCAAAATTCAACTTTCTCTCATAACCTGTATTCTCTTCACTTTGGTAAGAGGGGCAACATGTTCTTCTTTCTGCACTGTTGTGTGGCACTCCAGGAAACGTTCTTACAAAAGCCTGACAAATGTTTCTGAAAATTGTGTCACTGAAAAATTTATTTTTCTCACGTAAGTAGATCTAACTAGAAATGCACTTTTTAAATATAACATAAAAATTGAGCCAAAATATGGATGAAAAAATTTTAACTAAGAAGTTAAAGGTTTAGTTTCCTGAATATGTGTCACACACAAATATCAACAAGACAGTGACTAGCTTTAAGTGGGGGAAAATGATCTAGAATAGGATAGGAAAATGCAGTATATCAAGAGAGTGTGAACACCTGGGAGTTGACCTAGTTAAAACTAAAAAGCCTTACAAAGTATCTAGATGGGGTGGGGGGGTCAGTAGTTCAGCGGGTAAAGCGAACATGGCACAAAGTGCAATAACTGGTACAAGGATCCCAGTTTGAGCCCCTGGCTCCCCACCAGTGGGGAGGGGGGGGTCACTTCACAGTTGATGAAGCAGGTCTGCAGGTATCTGTCTATTTTTGTCCTCCCCTCCTCTCTTGACTTCTCTCTGTCTTATCCAACAACAACTGCTATGACAACAATAACAACTATAAGCACAATAACAAGGGCAACAAAATGGGAAAAATAGCCTCCAGGAGCAGTGGATTCTTAGTGCAGGCACCAAGCCCCAGCAATAACCCTGGAGGCAAAAAAAAAAAGTATCTAGATGGAAATAATTTAATATGGAAAACCTAAGTATGTTAGAGGCAGAAACAAGTGAACACAAACTGCTAACAGGATAGTAAATTATTAACAGAACTTAATGTACTGTAAAAATATGGAAAAATGATCTTCTAGCATCAGAGGAAGTGAGAACCATCAGGAACAATCATATTCAAACAGGATGAGCAGACTGAGCAGACTGAGGAAGATCAAACAATACTGAGAGGAAAACTTCAAACTAGCCTAGGGTGATAAGAGTGGGAAAGAAGGGGCTGGGGAGATAGCATAATAATTATGCAAACAGACTCTCATGCCTGAGGCTCTAAAGTCCTAGGTTCAATCCCCCTGTACCACCATAAGCCAGAACTGAGCAGTGATCTGGTGTTTCTGTTTGTCTCTCTCTCAAAAATAAATTTTCTTTTAAAAAGTGTAAAAGAAAAAGTAGAGAACAGTGCAAATGTCATAAAAGGGCTAACTGGAGAGGCATTCGAAGGTATTGGTTTGCTTTACCAATGGAAATGTAATGCTGACTTTTGAGAGAATACTTTCTGTGATGAGGAAAAAAGCCCATACTATAATACAAGCATTTTTACAATTTATACCTTACAAAAATTTCACATTAAAAATTACAGGGCTTCAGTCATAATAATCATATTCTATGCCTGTTGCACCACCTGATGTTGGCGTTAAAACACTGCTGCAATTCTGCTTACTTCCTCCTTACACAAAGTGATGTGTATGTCCCTTCTCCTTCAACTTGGGTGGTGTTGAGACTACTTTAGAGTAACAGCAAAGCAAATGTCATGAAGGCCAAGCAGCTTCTATCTTGTTCACTGGACACTGAGTACCCTATAGGAGTCTAAAATACCAGGAGGCTACTATGTTGGAGAAGTCGCCTATAGATTTTCCAGCTGACCAGTCCTAGCTGCACCTGTTCCTTGAGCTGTCTCCATCAAGGTGGTAGGCATGCGAATCAAGAGACATCTGAGGTGGAGACTCTTACTTCTAGTCATTGCAATCCCTCTTTCAGCTCTTCCCAACTGTGACTGAGATATCACGCAACAGAGAAAAGTCATCCCTGCTGTGTTCTAAATCCCTCACTCACAGGGTCCATGAACAGAATCAGATGCTCGTTGTTTTATGTCCCTATCTATGGGTTGACTAGTTTCTAAGGAAAGGACAACTAAGATAAGCAATTTTAATCAAATAATTAATTGTCAACTCAGGGTAAGGGTACTATCAAAGACCAGTACAGATCTGATTCTGGTCCTAAAATTTACAACCCAACAGTAAACTCTAACTTACTATCTGTTTGCAGAGACCACCTGACAGCTAAAACAAAGTATGCAATTGATAAGTATTTGCTGAATGACAGAATGTTGAATGTTGGATAATAAACATTTCTACCTGAATACCAATATTTTTAATAGAGAAACTAGATAAGTCAGGTTGTTCCCATTATCTGTGCAAATGAAATAGGTAAGTTGTATTACATTTTACAAGTTACCTTTTAATATTTTATAATAACTGACTCTCTACAATTATTCATTTTCACTATATTATTTATTTAAGCAGGATACTGTCCAATTCTGGTATATAGTGGGCTGGGGATTAAACCTGGGACCTTGGAATCTCAAACATTGAAGTCTGTACAACCACTATGCAATCTTCCTAGTCCTATAGTTAATAGCTTATAAATAAAATTAGCTCTTTATATGAAGCAAGTCTCCTTTTTTTTTTTTCAGACCATCTACCTTTATTAAGGCATCTTTTACAATATAAGCCTAAGATGCTTTAAAAAGGACTACATTAGTAACAAAACAAAACAGGATATTCAGCTTGGCTTAGTCTTTTTCAGCCTAAAAACAGAAGTTTACAATGCCCAGCTTTTTACCTTGCTAACATAATTTGACAATAAATATTATAGTTCAAATGCATATTAAATTCTTATATGCATTTTAATTAAGTGACTATCTATAGGGCAGGGGAGACAGCATAATGGTTATGCAAAAGACTTTCATGCCTGAGGCTCTGGAAACCTCAGGTTCAATGCCCTGTACATAATCCAGATAGATATGAGCAATTCTTTAGTTAAAAAAGTGGATATTCCTACACTTTTTGTGAAGTTTTTATATCACTGGTAGCAACTAAATTGAGTTTGGTTCATAACTGATGTTCATTAAGGTCATACAGGCCAGGAGGGGATGGATTATGGGTTGGACTCTCAAGCATGAGGTCCAAGTTCAATCCTAGCATAACATGTACCACAATAATGCTCTGTTTCTCTTTCTCATAAATCCTTTTTTTTTAAGAGTGACAAAAATAGTACTACTAACAGAAATTAGAGAAGCTTAAAATAGTCTTCAACCTTAACCATAAGTAGTCTTGACCCAGACTAGTACAAAGGTTGAAGTCAATTTCCAATGGACTTTCCAGAAGACCGTTCATATTCATATTCTATTCCTGCTGCTGACCAGAGATACAAAGAGATACAAACATCAGAAGACTACGCACATTTTCAAAAGCTTGTATATCTTATATATTTAACTTATTTTTAGACAGAAATTTAGATTTAAGTGATTTCTCTATACAATGGTATGTGTCTGACATTTTAATATCATCTCACTCTTTCTCGTTTATCTTTCTCATTTATTTATTATTAGTACTGTATGTTGAAAAAGTAAATAGCAAAAACAAAATTTTAGAAAGCTATATTATTATTATTTTAACCAGAGCACTGCTCAGCTCTGGCTTATAGTAGTGCTGGGGATTGAACCTTGGAACTCTAAATCTCAGGCATGAAAGGCTCTTTGCATAACCATTATGCTATCTCCCCAGCCCCAATTATACTATTAATTAGCCCTAAAACCTTTATGGTTCAGTTTCCTGATTGTAAAAGGGGGAAATTAGATAGTAAAATTTTTTTCTCTGCAGACCTGCTTCACTACTTGTGAAGCGGAACCCCCCCCCCCAGGTAGAAAGCTGGGGCCTTAAACTGGGATCTTTACGCCAGTCCTTGTGCTTTGTCATGTGCACTTAACCTATTGCGCTACCGCCTGGCCCCAACATAAAACATTTTAACCCTTCCTAGGGATAGCAACTTAAAAAAAAAAAAAAAGGCTTTTACTGTGTAGAGGAGATAGCATATTGGTTACACAAAAGACTTCCATGCCTGAGGTCCCAGGTTCAACTCCCCAAACCAACATAAACCAGAGCTGAGCAGTGCTGGGGGGGGGGGGGGAACGATAAAAAAAGGGGGGGGTTTACTAAAGTCAAATTATAAAACTCAATAAACAAGCAGCTAAATTTATTAGAACAAAAGAAAGAAAGAAAAAGAAGCTCATTAGAAGAACAAAAACCCCCTCACTAAGTGTTTTAAAGTTTCCAAGGCACAGGCAGGAAGATATCAAAGTGATGCACTAAAATTGCATACTTGAGGCCCCGGAAGTCCTAGGTTCAATGCCTGGCACCACCAAATGCCAGAACTGAGTAGTGCTCTCACCTCTGTGTCTGCCTTGTTCATTCTCAAGAAAGTAAATACAAAATATTTTTAAAAATATAGAAAATTCCAAATACTTAGCTCTTAATTGGCCTAGGTCCTGAACATAGAATCTTTGTAAGATATTGGCAAAGTAAATAACAAAAACAAAGTTTTAGACAAGCTATATTATTATTTTAACCAGAGCACTGCTCAGCTCTGGTTTATAGTAGTGCTGAGCACTGAACCTTGGAACTCAAAATCTCAGGCATGAAAGGCTCTTTGCATAACCATTAGCTATCTCCCCAGCCCCAATTATACTATTTTTTTCTAATTCTTTTTTAAAAATATTTATTCCCTTTTGTTGCCCTTGTTTTTTATTGTTGTAGTTATTGTTGTTGTTATTGATGTCGTCATTGTTGGACAGGACAGAGAGAAATGGAGAGAGGAAGGGAAGAGAAAGACACCTGCAGACCTGCTTCACCACATGTGAAGTGACTCCTCTGCAGGTGGGGAGCCGGGGGCTTGAACCGGGATCCTTATGCCAGTCCTTGCATTTTGTGCCAGGTGTGCTTACCCCACTGCGCTACTGCCCAACTCCCAATTATACTATTAACTAGCTCTAAAACCTTTATATATATTCATTTGTACTTTGCAATACAATTTATCATTCTTACCAGCTGCATAATATCCCAAGGAGTTGATAAGATTACCATTATTCTAATCCTTCTCCTGCTGATAATTAGATCGACTCCAGTGGGCTAAACTGTATATAATGCTACAGTAACAATTCTATATACATTTTCTTTGTTTTGATCATTTCCTTAGAGTAGTAAGTTGGGTGAAAAAAATCTGACATTTATAGTCTTTGAAATGAACTGCTAAAATGTCTTTCAAAAAGTTTCATATTTATGCTGTTACCCACATGAATATAAATTGCATCTTTTACTACAAGGTGTAAGGTGGGACTTTTTCATTATAGTTTTTATATTTATTTTTTGAGTAGTAAATACCATACCAAACAACTTAATTTCCTTAACTGTCATCTGGATTTGATTTGGTCCTTTTTTGTTGCTCTATACCAAGTTTTTGTTTTTTTGATCAATCATTTTATAAAACTTAGCTTCATGTAATTTAGGAGGTGGTGCAGTGGATAAAGCAATAGACTCTCAAACCTGCGGTCCTGAGTTCAATCCCCAGCAGCAGATGTACTACAGTGATATCTGGTTTCTCTCTCTCTCTCTCTCTCTCTCTATCTATCTATCTATCTATCTCTCTCTCTCTCCTATCTTTCTCATTAATAAATAAATAAAATCTTTTAAAAAAATTTTTAAAAGGCTTAGCTTCCTGTCTCTTCTGTTTTTTTTGTTTGTTTTTATGTAGCTGCACAATGAATCCACTGCTCCTGGAGGCCATTTTTCCCATTTTTGTTGCCCTTGTTGTTACTGCTGTTGTTGTTGGATAGGAAAGAGAGAAACTGAGAGAGAAGGGGAAGAAAGAGAAGGGGAGAGAAAGACAGACATCTACAGACCTGCTTCACCACTTGTGAAGTGATTGCCTGTAGGTAGGGAGCTGGGAGCTTGAACCAGGATCCGTATGCTAGACATTGAGCTTCACACCATGTGGGCTTAATCCACTGCACTACCAGCCAGCCCTCCATGTCTCTTCTTTTATCACTGCCATTACTTTCATTATTTTGCTTTTTTATAAACTGAGCATTGCTCAGCTTTGGTGGAGACTGAACCTGGGACCTTTGGTGCCTCAGGCATGAATGTCTTTTTGCATAACCATCATGCTATCTCCCCAGCCCAGCTTACCTATTCTTAAGATGTGCCTCCAGATCACAACGTTGCATTACATCTTGGCACACTGAAGAAAATGGACACAGTACTAGTAATTTGTCCAAAAGTTTATGAACTAGAATACTAGACTTTTTACACAGCTTAAAATGAAGTCTTTTCCGATCCAAAGGGCAGAAATCCTTCTCTTGTAAGAAGTTTCGGAGGCACTTGCAGCAGAATGTGTGTCCACAGGGTGTATCTAGTGGCTGCAGCAGAGGCTGAAGGCAGATATGGCAGACCAGGTCATCATCCACTTCATTCTGATAATTGTACAGGTGGTTTTCTTTCGTCCAGTGCTGCTGGCCACATTCAAAACACAGGGGGTTGAAGGAGGACGAAGAGGTCTGTTCCACAGACACCATCTCATCACTTGTTGTTCCCATTTTGAATCAACTGAATTGGCTTCTGTATCTTCATATATCATACATTCACTTAAGGCTAGGTTTTCTTTAACAGATGGTAGTATATTTGACTGATATCAAGGTCTGTTTTCTAAATAAATAAAACAAAAAACCAAAAAACAATTAATATCAACAAGGACTGGCTAAAAGTACCAATAAAACAATTAAATTAACATTTATATCAGGTAATAATTTGTCCTAAAAATGAAATTAACTAATTTGTTGGTTGGTTGGGTAAGAAGAATAACTTACATTACCACATACTTGCTGAGAAAAGAACTTGTGACAACAAGCATAGACACCATATGTTAATTACATGGTGTGACAGTAAAAGGAATTTGTTTTACTGACTGAAATCCCCTAAAGTCAGTTAACACAGTGAGTTAACAATGTACTTTGATGTATATTACATGATGCATTTACAATCCCAATTATGATTGTGTGTTTCTGATTGATTTTATACACTTATAGTACTATACCGAAGACTGTGTTTTTGAAGTATAAACTCAAGCATAATCCTATGTATGTTTGAAAAAATAACCTCTGTCCTGTACTTATGGGGAAAAAAATAACTGAATTTCAAAGTGTGTATAGAATGAATATTTCTTTCTAGATGTAATAAAGATTACAGAAAGATAAATCTTTACATAGCAATTAAAAAAACCACCTGTGTAAACTCCAGGAAGCACAGTAATGTTTTATGCTACTAAGTGAAATAAAAACTTGCTGTAACATATATGTTAAACATATATCTTATAAGAACCAAGGAGGTGGCTGAGGAGTAAAGCACCTGCCTCACATGCACGAGACCGAGTTTGACTCCAGGCTTAAGATGAGGTCAGTAAGGAGAACTCTTAAAAATGGTGAAGCAGTGATTTGCTCACTCTCCCACTCTTTGTCTTTTGTGTTGAGCTAGGAACTGATGGTACACATGCATGAGACCCTGGCTTCCATCTCCAGATAGAAATGCATATATTTTTAATGTGCTCTATATTTAAATTTTATCTCACATTCCACATATCTATTTGGTTTGTAATAGGTGTTTGTGTCTTCACCAACACAAGACTCTTAAAATATAGCCTCCTCTAGTCTAGAGCAAGCCTAGTAAGGACTGCTATGAAGATTTCCACATGTCATGCTGCCTCAGCACTAAAGTTAAAAACAAACAAACAAAATTTAAGTCCAAAGGCAGCAGCTGACTTCTTCTTCTAGCGTTTGCCCTTCTTCCGTAGCCAGTCAACAGCGTCAGGTTGAGCCTGATGTAAAGTTTCAAGACCTCCTTCGAATCTGGAGAGGTGGCAGTCGTTGACTATGTGGGTCATAGTCTGTCTGGAGCCGCAGGGGCCATTCTTCTGTAGGCTTTTACAGTGTGTGTCAAACATTAGATCATTTAGAAGAGAGTTTAAAAGAATACCCACTATTAAATCTGATACTTTAAGAAAGTTACGTGTGGGATTATGTGAATACAGAAAAGATGAGGGGGGGACTGGGCGGTGGCACACCTGGTTAAGCGCACATAGTATTCAGTTCAAGGACCCATGTTCCAGCCCCCACTCCCCACCAGCAGAAGGGAAGCTGCACAAGCAGTGAATCAGGTCTGCAGGCATCTAGCTTTCTCTCTCCCTCTATAGCTCTCCCTTGCCTCTCAATTTCTCTCTATCCTATCTAGTAAAATGGAAAAAAATGGCCACCAGGAGCAGCAGATTCATAGTGCTGGCATCAAGCCCCAGCGATAATCCAAGAAAAAGATTAGGAAAATTGGTATCTAACTCAGTTGTGGCCAGAACAACTTATAAAAGAGGGAAAAAAATATGAACTTCTGAGTTGTGACAGAAGAACTAGCTAAAGAGAAAAATGAGCAAGGAAGCCTCACCTACATCACTGGGGCTTTGAGCGTGCATGACACTTCTAGAAGTATGAAAGAGGCAAAACCAACTGAGTAAAAAAAAAAAAAATGTACTCAGGACAGGGAGATTATAAATATTAGTGTTCCAGGGATGGGTGGTGGCGCTTTTGATTGAGTGCACATGTAATAATGCACAAGGACTCAGGTTCAAGTCCCCAGTTCCCACCTGCAGGGGGAAAAGCTTTACAAGTAGTGAAGCAGGGCTGCAGGTGTCTCTCCCCCTCTCCCCTCTTGATTTCAGGTTAACATTTGGACCACAAGAACAGAAAGTAAGAGTAAATTATGCAACAAGCATTCATTTCAATGATAATTTTCTCCTCAGATCATATACATGGGTTACTATTTGATGGAGTATTTACTAGAAAAGCATTAACATTTTAAGATTTAACAAGAACTGCTAGGAAGTATTTGAGAGCAGGACAAGACTGAGATGGGAAGGCTAGTTTCAGATAAAATGAGTGATTTTAATTCCCTCAATCACTCCAAGGCTAACATTGTCAGACAAAGGAAGGACTACAAAAGCTGGATAAGGGCAAGAAACTGACATACTTTAATAATGGCTCTTTTGGTCAATCCTGGGACTCCCCCACATAGACATGATGGCCTTAGACCTCTAACAGATCCTTCTCTCCACTGTCACTGGAAATCTCCATCAGGAACAACATAGTGGACCCTCTTGTGGGCCTCTACAGGACCTTGCCCTCAATGTGGGTCAACATTGGTAGGGACAGCCCCATTCTCTGAAGGGAGGTTGGTCAACATACTCTGCCACTCAAGGAAGATGGGTCCTGCAATGAGTGCAGCCTAGAATGTTCCTGGCTATGATCACAGAATATGGGATGCATTGGATCAACCTTCTCGTGGTGCATCCCGTGAGTACCCATTTATTGGGGAAACTGACGATCCTTCCTAGCCGAATGAATCCACATGGATCCCAGTCACTTTCAAAGCCAGCAACAAGCAGACATCAGGCTCAACCTGACGCTGTTGACTGGCTACGGAAGAAGGGCAAACGCTAGAAGAAGAAGAATCACAGAATACGAGCTCAGATTGACAGGGATGTAGAAGTTACAGAGGCTCCTGTGTGGAATATGGGCCCCAGATCAAATTGATGAGGTTTATAGTTAACAATATTTATATACTTTTCCCATATTTGGGAACTACTCTCTGCCCAGATTCAGCTTTCTAGTCCTATTTCCAACTCTCACACCATTTCCTGGACAGTATCTTTAGCCCACCTGCATGTTAGCTGTTGGGCTCAGGCAAAAATTAGTAAAGTCATGGGCCCCTTGGAATATACCTAAAATAGACCTACTAGCTTTTTCCAAAATGGAGGCCCTAATCTCATCAGTTATATTCTTACCTTTAGATTCCTGACAATTAAACAATTTATTCTGTGTTATATCTTAATGCTTTTCAGCCACCAAGTTGCAGATGCTACCATGATGCCATCCTGATTTCCCTGGGCAGATGACCTTACCAATGTGTCCTGGAACCCCACCTCTCCAGAGCCCCGTCCCATTAGGGAAAGATAGAAACAGGCTGGGAGTATGGATCAACCTGCCAATGACCATGTCCAGTGGAGAAGCAATTGCAGAAGCCAGACTTTCCACATGCTGTAATGATCCTGGGTCCATGCTCCCAGAGGGATAAATAATAGAAAAGCTTCCAATGGAGGGGATGAGATGCGAACTCTGGTGGTGGGAGTTACGTGGAATTCTACCCCTTTTATCCTATGGTCTTGTCGATCATTATTAAAAGAATTTTAAAAAGGTGATTTTGAGCACTGCTCCAATCCTCCTTGTGTCTTTGAGAAGGGAGGGTAAGATAGACAAACTGAGAGGAAGAGACACCTGAAACACTGCCACACGTCACATGGAGTTTCCCCTCCTGCAGGTGGGAACCAGGGGTTTGGAGCTCACTCTTTACTCTCAGCATATCATAACTTTAAAAGCATCAGTGCAAGGCATGTGAGATTAAAAACAGAAACAATTTATCTCAGGTACATAAGCCTACTTCAGCCTTGATATCTGAGTACAGAATGCCTGTGTTGTATCTTACTCAACTAGTTAAATTCACATGTTCTTGTTCTGTTTGTTGTGTTTATTCTCACTTTCCTTTTCCTCAAGAAAAACACTGCAATTCTAGCCTCCCACACACTGACTAAGAAAGCATTTCTGTTTCTCTTAAGACTATTATAGTCTAGCTATTTTCTAAATATCTAAATAACATTTAGTTTATTTTCATTTTCTCACAAAATCTTTTCATGAGAAAAAATAACATGTTCCCATACTTAAAATAGCAAATAACTGCATTTATCCCCAACACTGAAATACTTCTGTTAGCTTCAAGTAAATACTGAATGAAAAATGAACATGGACAGATCATTAACATGTACATATAAATACTGACTAAAGAACTGTGGGGCCTGTAGAATGTGCAGTTAAGAATATGCTTTTTAAGTTATGGTATGTGAGAGTAAACTGAGCTCCAAACCCCTGGTCCCCACCTGCAGGAGAAGCTTCATGGGAGGTGTGGCAGCGCTTCAGCTGTCTCTCTTCCTCTCAGTCTGTCTATCGTCCCCTCCCTTCTCAGTTTTTCTCTGTCTTATCAAATCTTCACTTCGCCACTAACTCTGTGATCTGACTGGAGGCCTCAGTATCTGCTTCCTTCTCATATATAAAATAGAGGCAATAACAACACCTATCTCAGATGACTGATGTCATGAGAAGGTTGTATGCCTAGCACAGAAGAGGTGTTACCATAGTGCTAGCTATTACTAAAGATAAGGAAATGAAAGCTGAGGGACTTTATGATCTATCCCAAACTAGGTAATTCATAGTGATCTAGCAAAAGAGAAGATAAATCTAGTTCTTTCTGCTTCAAAATAGCCCAACAGTGAATTAATTTCAGAGGAAGAAAAACATTTCTTAAAAGCTTTAGTGTATACATCTTATTTCAAACCACAAACGCCACCATTCTATTCCCAGTCCAGGCAGATTTTCTCCCATTTTTTTGTGCAAGCCCACAATGACCACTTCTACACTGCTGTCCTCCACTATCCTGAGCTCTTAGCAAGCTGGACCTCCCACAGCGGAGAACCTCAATAAATGCTGAGTAGCCAAATGGGTGGCAATATGCTTTTTTCATGCTTCTTAAACTTAGGTGACCAGAACTATATAGACATAGATTATGCCAATGTTTATAAAGAATCTTGATTTCAGCTATGCATAAGCACAATTTGAAATCACAAATCCAAGTTAACTATTTTCCAAAATACAAAGATAGAATGTAGCATAGTATGTATCTCTGCAAACCATGTTACCAATTTAAGAATATTCTAGGAATGGAAAAGAGATGGAAGCTAACAGAATTTTGGTGGATGCAGGGTATAGAATTATACCCTGTAATTTTATCAATACAACCTTGTAAACCATTACTAATCACAATTAAAAGTTATGGACACTTGTTATGCTCTTAAAGAAAACTGTGCTCTGGCTCATCCTTGAGGCTGAACTAAGCTCTAAAATGTGTAACTATATAAACATGTAGGAGAAAAACTTGCATGTTTATTTGTCTCTGCAGAACAATCAACCCTGCCTATGATTACATGTAAAGGTATTGGTGGCAGGTACTGGAGGGACAAAGGAGAGAGAGTGTCAGACTTCCAACACGAGGTCCAGAGTTCAGTCCCTCCCACTGCATGTGCAGTGATGCAGTGGCCACGCCCCCACCCCACCATCTCTATTCAGAAATAAACCTTTTAGAAGAGAATAAGCTATTACTCTTTTGAATTTTCTAGTCGGAGTACATCATGCTATTCTTAAATTAATAAAAACCTACTTTCTATCATACATCACTAGGAAAATGGTCAAATAGCAGTATTTAACAATTTCAATTATTCTCACTTTTCTACACAAAGTTAACAATTCAGCATACTTAACTGTTCGTCTCCCTTTCCAGCACAATCTTTCTTATAGTGCTACCTGTTTTTAGATGTACCCTATTTAATAATCTAGAAAATTAATGAGCTAAGCAAAACATGCCTGCTCTATGCCAGTTGGGTAACTAGGTCACTACACCATTCGTTCATTCCCCACATGTCTATCCAATGTTTACTAAGTATTAGAGTGTTTTATAAATTCTTGTGTCTTGGCTTCCTGTCTACAAACTATCAGCTTTACTTGAATACTAATTATACACACTGGGTAAATTTAAACTTAGCTCTACAATTTTTAAGATTTTGTATCTTTTTTTTTTTTCAAGTCCTCCTCCCATTTTTGGATGGGGTTATTTGTTGTCTTGTTGTTGAGTCTGGCAAGCTCTTTATATATGTTGGTCATTAAACTCTTATCTGATGTATGGCATGTAAAGATCTTCTCCCATTCTGTGAGGGGTCTCTTGGTTTGGGTAGTGGTTTCTTTTGCTGTGAAGAAGCTTTTTAATTTGATGTAGTCCCATAGGTTTATACTTGCCTTAGTCTTCCTTGTAATTGGATTCGTTTCATTGAAAATGTCTTTAAAATTTATGTGGAAAAAAGTTCTGCCAATATTTCCCTCTAAGTATCTGATAGCTTCTGGTCTAACATCCAAGTCCTTGATCCACTTGGAATTTGCTTTTGTATTTGGTGAAATACAGTGATTCAGTTTCATTCTTCTGCATGTTTCAACCCATTGTTTCCAACACTATTTGTTGAAGAGACTCTGCTTTCCCCATGTAATAGTCTGGGCCCCTTTGTCAAAGATTAGATGTCCATACGTGTGGGGCCTCATTTCTGGGCTCTCAATTCTATTCCACTGGTCAGTGTGTCTGTTCATGTTCCAGTACCAAGCAGTTTTGATGACAATGGCCCTATAATACAGTTTGAGATCTGGCAGTGTGATGCCTCCGGTTCTGTTCTTTTTTCTCAAGATTGTTTTGGCAATTCTAGGTCTTTTCTGGTTCCAGATAAACATTTGTAGCATTTGTTCTAGTTTCCTAAAAAATATGCTTGGGATCTTGATGGGGATAGCATTAAATTTGTAGATGGCTCTGGGTAATATATTCATTTTGATGATGTTAATTCTTCCAACCCATGAGCATGGAATATCTTTCCACTTCTTTGTGTCTTTTTCAATTTCTTTGAGTAGTGACTCATAATTTTCAGTATACAAGTCTTTCACTTCTTTGGTTAGGTTTACTCCTAGATATTGTTTTTGTTGCTATAGAAAAAGGAATTGATTTCTGGATTTCAATTTCTTCTAACGTAGTGTTTGCATAGAGGAATGCCACTGACTTTTGAATGTTAATTTTACAGCCTGACACATTACTGTATTGCCTGATGATTTCCAAAAGCTTCTTGCTGGATTCCTTAGGTTTTTCCATGTATACTATCATGTCATCTGCAAATAAGGAGAGTTTGACTTCTTCTCTTCCAATCTGTATGCCTTTAATTCCTTGCTCCTGCCTGATTGCTATGGCAAGAACTTCCAACACTATGTTGAATAGTAATGGTGATAGTGGGCAGCCCTGTCTAGTACCTGATCTGAGGGGAAATGCTTCCAGTTTTTCACCATTGAGTATGATGTTGGCTGTAGGTTTGCTATATATAGACTCCACGATCTTCAGGAATTTTCCATCTATTCCCATTTTTTGTAGTGTTTTGATCATAAAGGGATGTTGTATTTTGTCAAAGGCTTTCTCTGCATCTATTGATATGACCATGTGGTTGTCTTGTTTTTGTTGATGTGGTGGATCACATTGATTGATTTACGTATATTAAACCAACCTTGCATGCCTGGGATAAACCCCACTTGGTCATGATGAACAATCTTTTTGATATACTGCTGTATCCGGTTGGCTAGAATTTTGTTCAATATTTTTGCATGTATGTTCATCAGAGATATTGGTCTGTAGTTTTCTTTTTTGGTTGTGTCCCTGTGTGCTTTTGGTATCAGGGTGATGTTGGCTTCATAGAAGCTGGCAGGGAGTATTCCAGTGTCTTCAATCTTCTGGAAGACTTTTAAAAGTAGAGGTATTAGTTCTTCTTTGAAAGTTTTGTAGAATTCATTTGTAAAACCATCTGGTCCAGGACTTTTATTTTTGGGGAGATTTTTGATAACTGTTTCAATTTCATTAGCTGTGATGGGCCTGTTCATGTTATCCACTTCCTCTTTACTTAGTTTCGGAAGTTGGTAGGTATCTAGGAAACCATTCATTTCTTCCAGTTTCTCTAGCTTGGTGGCCTATAGTTGCTCATAGATGCCTCGCATGATATGTTGAATTTCTGCAGTGTCTGTTGTGATATATCCTCTTTCA
The DNA here is from genome assembly GCF_950295315.1 of Erinaceus europaeus. Taxonomy (NCBI): domain Eukaryota; kingdom Metazoa; phylum Chordata; class Mammalia; order Eulipotyphla; family Erinaceidae; genus Erinaceus; species Erinaceus europaeus. The sequence goes on along the minus strand of NC_080166.1, from coordinate 120,700,294 downwards.
TTTACTATCCGATTTATTTGGGTCTTCTCCCTTTTTTGTTTTGTGAGTCTGGCTAAAGGTTTGTCTATTTTGTTTATTCTTTCGAAGAACCAACATTTACTTTCATTGATCTTTTGTATGGTTTTCAAGATTTTGTATCTTTTTATGTACAATTAAATACTTACTGACATGCTCCATTTACTTTCAGGTCTCCCCATCTGTTATCATTTTTTGTTAACTTTAGTACTTTCTTAAGTAGTCTACCCAAAGGTTAAATTGAGGCTAGTAGAGAAATTTCAAATGTTCTACTTTTAGTTCTTATAATTCTGAACTACTGAACTATACCAGAAAACTTTTCCTTCAATGTAAAAAGATAAAGGCAAAACCAAACTGAATTATCTATTGAAATCCTGCAGGTACAGGGGATGGGTGGTGGCACACCCGGTTGAGCACACATATTACAGTGCACAAGGACCCTGGTTCAAGCCCCGGGTCCCCACCTGCAGGGGGAAAGCTTTGGCAAGTGGTGAAGCAGTGCTGCAGGTGTCTGTCTCTCTCCCCTCCTCCTCTCAATTTCTGGCTGTCTCTATCCAATAAATAAAATAAATAAATAAATAAATAAAACCCTGCAGGTTCCAATAGTTATACAAGTTCCACTTTTAAAAGTGACACTAAATCATGTTGCTGTAACTTATAAATAGGACTAACATAAAACTAGTTCAAAAGGAAATATTCCATATGGAAAACTAAACATTTCTACACAACTAGTTAGCCAGATACAGCTTGCCAATAAGAAGAAACAGACTGTGAAAAGAATTTTACTCCAGGAAAGATAGACTCCCACAGCATGTGCGCTCTTTCCAACAGCACTCCTCACTAGCCAGCCAGGCTGGAGCAATTTCTACCGCCTTAGGAATGTCATAAATTCACAAGTATTGCACAATACGTAAAAGAGAAGTGTGTGAGGAGGGGAACTTCAGCAGTATTGCACAATACGTAAAAGAGAAGTGTGTGAGGAGGGGAACTTCAGCTTTCATAAGTTTGGTTTGATAGCATATAGTAAAGTTATTTAATATTGGTTATTTTCCTCTAACAGATGAAAACCTTTCACATTTAACTTGTTACATAGGAATTTAGAAAAAAACCAACTGACTGATAAATTATTATTTTTAAGGACCTCATTTCTCTGTGATTCATAATTCCCCCACTAAATCTGTTACTCAAACAAGGAAGAAAGGGTATCAGAAAAGCATTGTTCCTGGAATTAGAAACCGAGATTCAAAAATTCATTGGCTTTGCTTTTCATAATAATGTGACACAAAACTTAAACATCTATAAATCTCAACTTCCTTAGATATAACATAGGAAGGGCATTTTACTTAAGATACAGGACTTCTATGAAGCTAAAAAGTATACACTGCCAGAAAACCTCTTATAAGTTACTTGGCACTGTAATACTAATTTATGACTAAATTAGTGATTGTCAAGAATGATGTAAGTAAGAGCCTATGAGCTAGATTGCTGGGTGCCTCTAATTCTCTAGAGACTGGTCATCAAAAGGTCTGGATTCAATTCTTTGTCCTACCATCACTAACGACTAGACCTTTGACTCAGCACTTGAACCTCTTTACTTTCACAGTATTCTGTAATTAGAGATTTAAAAAATTTTAAATCCAAGGTTCCACAGATTATATAATCGCTACCTTTTTTTTTTTTTTAATTTTTGACATCTCTGCTAGGAACCTTTTATAAATAAAATATTCTCCTCTTAGCCTTTAAACCTGGCCTATTTATCCTTCTACTCTTCCTCCTTTTCAACAACCCCCCCCCAATTCCTTGCATTCATCTTTCCATCTTCTCATCTACCCACCCACCCAGGAGTTGCTACAAATCGCCTATATGCCAGGCACTATTCTAGAGCTAGGAGTAATGAATAATCTTGGTGGAGAGACAATACACAAGAAAATTAAATGAAATAAAATGCATAATATTTTAGATGAGGGTAAGTGCTACAGTGAAAAAGAAAGCAAGATAGGGAATACAGAGCACTGGATGAAGGACAGATATTTTAAGTAGGGTGCCAGTGAATAATTCAGAAAAGGTGACACTTGAATTAAAACCAACCAAAAAGTGACTAGAAAGTCAAACAGATACTTTGTATATAAAAAAGTTGTAGGAAAAGAAACAATTAAGTATGTAAGTCCTGAGGAGAGAATGCACCAGATATGTTCAATGAGCTACTTAAAAGATCAGATTTCCTATAGGTCAATTCAGAAAAGAAATCAGAAACAGTAACTGGGGGTAACTAACTCCTGTGATACCTTATGGAATTTGGGCTTTTACTCTGAATTAGACTCTTAACAGAATCACAATGGCTGATAAGTTAAGAATGATCTGGGGCAAAGATAAATGCTACTGAAATAGTCTACCCAAGAGATTATGGTAGATAGAAGCAGGTGGACATGTATAAGTGATTCAATTCTAGGTATATTGTAACAGCAGACCAATATGTTTACTGATGAATAAAATGTGTACATGTGCTGATGGTATGCAAGAAGTCAAAGATGTCTCCAACATTTTTGGTCTCAACTGAAAAAAATAGAATTAACTGAGATACAGGTCTGTAACAGTAAGTTGAAAGTCTGAATGTATTAAATTTGAAATACTTATTAGACTTCTAAGTGCAGGCACTGAATAGATAGTAATACAAGTCTGACTGAAGAAACAAATGAGCTGATGATGTAAATTTAGAGAGCATCAATACAAGAATGCTACGCTATACAAAGTAGTTAGATTGGAAAAGCAGAGTGGATAAGAGTAAGCAGAAAAGAGAAGAGGCTTTAGGATCAAGCCTCTGGCATATTTCAACATTACAATATTCTGAAAGAAGGGGAGGAACCAAGCTGAGGTGCAGCTGCTATTCTCGTAAGAAGAGAATTAAGAGAGAATGCTGTAGAGAAACCAAATAAAGAAAGTGCTTCAAGGAAAAGGGAACGCAATTAAATCAAAACCTGCAGGCAGACAGAAACAAGACTAAGAGCTAAACACTGGATTTAGCAACATTAAAATGATTTTGGTGGAATGATGAGGGCTAAAGTTTCCTGAGTACACTCACTAGGAAGCCCAAAGAGAAGAATTAGAACACAGAATTGACACTTGTCTGAAATCATGCTACATGGAAAGAGAGGAGGAATCGATAATAAAACAGTCTTCACCTTCCTCACATGCACATTACTTGTATTTTATACATTTTTAAATATATATATTAGAGATAGAGAAAAGTTGAGAGGGAAGAGGGAAAAGGGAGAGAGCGAGTGACCTGCAGCATTGTTTCACCATTTGTGAAGCTTCCCTCCTACAGGTGGGGACTGTCAGAGTTGAACCCTGGTCCTTGTGCGCTGTAATGCATGTGCTTAACCAGGTGCTCCATTGCCGGGCTCCATTTTCATAACTCTTTTTTTTTTTTTAATTTTTATTTATTTTCCCTTTTATTGCCCTTGTTGTTTTTTGTTTTTATTGTTGTTGTTGATGTCGTCATCGTTGGATAGGACAGAGAGAAATGGAGAGAGGAGGGGAAGACAGAGAGGGGGAGAGAAAGATAGACACCTGCAGACCTGCTTCACCGCCCGTGAAGCGACTCCCCTGCAGGTGGGGAGCCTGGGCTGGAACCGGGATCCTTACGCCGGTCCTTGTGCTTTGCGCCACCTGCGCTTAACCCGCTGTGCTACAGCCCGACTCCCTTCATAACTCTTTAATTCCTTTCTTCTTGTAGCTGACCTCTCCCTCACAGTATCCTATGCCTTTGACAACTCTTATCCCCCTACCCCATTTCACCTCCAGTATTTATACAATCTGTGTTCAGGCTTCCATCTCCATAAGCCACTAAGACTGCCTTTATTGTGATCAATTATGTCTGACTGCCAAATCTAACCATTACGTTTCTGCTCTAATTTCTACCTTAACTTTCTGGATTTCACTGATTTCTCTATCCTTAAAATGCTAAAACTGCAACTCCTACTAGCAATGTACAAAAATGCTAACTTCTCCTAAATTGTCTACTGCTTTTAAAATGTTTGTTTTCAGATAAACAGAGAGGCTTAAAAAAAAAAAGAAAGAAAGAAAGAAAAGAAAAGAAAAGAAAAGAAAGAGCATCCCCATCATAGAAACTTCCTTCAATGTGATGGGGAACTAGGCTTCAACCTGGGCTGAGTACTTAACAAACTAGCACACTGCAAAGTAAGCTATTTCACTGGACTTAAATGTTATATAAAAACTTGAAAGTTTATTAAAAAATAGCATCTCTCCCCCAATCACTCCAAAGCTAACCATGCCAGACAAAGTAAGGACTACAAAAGCTGAATAAGGGCAAGAGACTGGCATACTTGAACGATGACTAGTCACTCACTACCAGGCCATCCCAACACCTGGGGCCTAGTCAGGGAGCCTCAGGGTTCCCCACAGACACAATGGGCCTAGAGTTCTAACAGATCCCTCTTGCCACTGTCACTGGTCATCTCCATCAGCAACACAATGGACCCCTTTGTAGTCACCCATAGAACCTGAACGTGGATCTATAATGGTGGGGAATGTTCCATTCTCCGAAGGGAGGTTAGTCAACATACTCCACCTACTACTTGAGGAAGATGGGCCCAGAAATTAGTGCAGCCTGGATAGTTCCTAGTCGTGACCAGAGTTCGAGCTCACACCTACAAGGGTGCAGAGGTAAGTTACATAGGCTCTTGTGCTAAATATGGCCCCAGGTCAAACTGGTGGGGTTTACAGTTAACAATATTTATATACTTTCCCCATAGTTGGGAACTACTCTCTTCCCTGATCCAGGTTTCTAGTCCTTTTTCCAACTATGACACCATCTCCCCTGACAATAACCTGGGTCCACTTGCATATTAGATGTCAGGCAAAGGCAAAAACAAGTAAAGTCATGGGCCCTCTGGAATAGACCTAAAACGACCCTACTAGCTTTTTCCAAAACGGAGACCCCAAATTTTCACCTGTAATACTCTTGCCTTTAGGTTCATGATTAGTCAACAATTTGTTCTGCATTACATCTTAACTCTTTTTCAGCCACCATGTTTCAGATACCATGATGCCAACCCAACTTCCATGGGCAGAGGACCCCACCTCCACAGATCCCTGCCCCACTAGGGAAAGAAAGAGACAAGCTGGGAGTATGGATCAACCTGTAAGTGCCCATGTTATCAGGGAAGCAATTACAGAAGCCAGACCTTCCACCTTCTGCACCCCATAAGGATCCTGGGTCCATGCTCCCAGAAGGATAAAGAAGAGGGAAGCTATCAAGGGAGGGGATGGGATATGGAACTCTGGGGGTGGGCACTAATTGGAAATGTACCCCTCTTATCCTGTAGTCTTGTCAATATTTCCTTTTTATAAATAAAAAAATAACATCTCACTTTCATTTAGCTTTCAATCCTTTCTTTCAAGATTAATTATATGGTTATGAGCCTTATTTCCTTCAGATAAAATGTGCAAAAATTGTTAAAGACTCTACTGGTCTCAAGAGTAGCAACACAATTTAGTTAACTGCATTCTGTCTTGATTTGCCAGTTTAAAAACTCAACAGATCTGCTTACATAAGTTCTGCTGAAATATTCACTCTATCTAAATGTATAATGGGATCACTCATTAACCCAAATGCCAAGTTCTTAATCTATCTGGACACCGACTGTCAAACAGATCTAGAGGAATTCGATTTTCACTTGTTTGAACACTTTCCTCCTGTTTCATATCTGTATCCTTAAACAGAACTATATACCAAAATATTACCATTCACCTGCTCAGTTTTTAAACTACCCTTAACTGTGGGGGCTTTGATGTACTATTAGAGACTGCTCACTCCAAATTAATTTTTATGAAATTTTTAAAAGTGGTTATAATTACAATTAGCTATTTCAGTGGTTTTATTCCTGTCCTAAGAGGCACTTAGACTGGTACATACTCTCAGCAAATAAATCATTTTAAAATAAAGATTTTTAATTTTTTAATTTAATTTTTATTACTAGATATAGACAGAGAGAAATTGAGAGGGGGAGAGGGAGATAGGAAGAGAGAGATACCTGCAAACCTGCTTCACCACTCAAGAAGCTTTCCCCCTGCAGGTGGGGTCAAGGGCTTGAAGAAAAATAACTTTTAGTACAGTATTTTAACTAAGAAAATTATAATAGGTCACTTTTGTATAAATTTTTACCACTTTCTAAAAGTCACATTATTGAAAAATTACTTTAATTTAATGTCTTATGAAACAATTATGCTGTTAGGTCTTAGCACAATTACTTAGGAAATTGGTGTCAGAAATAAGAAGTTTTCAGTCTGTTCACAACTGGGTCACAGTTCAAAAGAGGCTCATTTTGTCCATAATCATAGACAACAAATAAAAATCTCTACATGGTAATGTTTTTCAAGAAAAAGATTCATCTACAAATATCTGTTTATATATGAAATCTTGCCATACATAAACTGAGCTAGAGAGTGAAATAAGTGAGATATGTGGTCTGGAAGGTGGTGCAGTGGATAAACACTGGACTCTCAAACATGGGGTCCTGAGTTCGATCCCCAGGAGCACATGTACCAGAGTGATGTCAGGTTCTTTCTCTCCACCTATCTTTCTCACTAATAAATAAATAAAATCTTTTGGAGAAAAAAAAAAGTAATAAGTGAGATAAAGACAAATGCTGTAGGGAGTCAGGTGGGAGCGCAGCGGGTTAAGCGCACATGGCGCAAAGTATAAGGATCCTGGTTAGAGCCCCCCCAGCCCGAGGGGTGTGTGGGGGGGTCTGCTTCAAAGGTGGTGAAGCAGGTATGCAGGTGTCTCTCTTTCTCTCCCCCCTCTGGGTTTCTCTCTGTCCTATCCAACAACAACAGCAATGACAACAACAACAAAAGACGAAAAACAACAAAGGCAACAAAAGGGAAAAAAATAGCCTCCAGGAACAGTGGATTCATGGTGCAGACACGGAGCCCCTGCAATCACCCTGGAGTCAAAATAAAAAGACAAATGTTGTATGATGTCATTAATCTGTAGAAAATTAAACAAACAACAACAAAAAACCCTCTACATTATGAGAACTAAATGGTGGTTTCCTAAAGGGAGGCATGATGGCCAAATCCAGTAAAGGCAATCAACTGTATGAAGGTACATGGAAACTTGATGATTACAATGTAGTACACAGATGCTGAAATACAGTTTCGTACACCTGAAACCTACAGAATGCTCTAAACTTGTGCTACTTTAGTGAAAAGCTTTTAAAAGTTTTCATACATGACTTACTGGATACACACTTGAGTTTATATACATGAAATATACCTAAGGGATAAACAAAATGTTCTCTCAATAGCAGAGGATCTGGATGATTTGGGTCCAAGAGCTTTTAGAGTTAGACTCGCTGTTTTTTCTTTTTTAAAAATGTTGTTATCTTATGTTATTTTAACTTATTTTAAAGAAAAAAAATAGATAAAGACATAGCTCTAGCTTATGGTGGTGCTAGGGATTGAACCAGGGACCCCACAGCCTTGGTTTTTTTTTTTTTTTTTTTTGCATAAGCATTATGCTTAAATCTGTTAGAACAGACTTTTATGTGTATGTGACTATACCATGATAGGAGCATGTGCAAAAGGAAAGTAGGAGGCAGAAAGCAGCCAACCTTGGCTCTTACATTCATGAGTAAGAATAAGAAGCAAAGTAAACAAGACGTTCCCACCAAAAATACAATTTTATGGAGCCCTAAAAAAAAAAATGAAGTGGTATGCCTAAGACAATGCTTTCTTTTTATTGTTTCATCTCTTACTTCAGAAATAAGTAAAGCATTAGTCTAAACATTAAGTACCACATTTATCTGTAAAATAACTTCACATCATAAAAGTGGGAGAAATGCAACTGCTTCTGCCACGGCGGGAAAAATCTTTTGGCAAGATACATATACAGTTAGTGTCCATTTACTTCAAATTCATTGAACTATCCAAGACCAGAGCACAATTCTAAGAACCATTTTTAACATTCAGCTGCAATAACATCGGCACAGATAAAGACAAATTTGTGTTTTCTTTAATTTATTTCCACTACTGCTGCTTAAGGGAAATCTGCTACCCCATCCTTTGTTTCTAAAAATGCACCTCAACGTCAATGATGAGTCATAGGTTACACTCCAAATTCTTATTTACTAAAGAAAGCTGAGCACAAAAGTCTTACGCATCAATTGCAAAGGTTGTCTAATCAGCTAGGTTATAAATCAAGAGGTCTTTATAGAGTGACAGAGATAAGTAGTTACTTGAAGAGATGCAGAAAATCTCAAAATAAAACAGTGAATTTCACAGATTGATAAAAATTATTTCCCCTTAGCCTCTCCTAGTAACTGCTAGTTTTGTTTGTTTTCCCCTCTTTAGTTCAGGATAAATGAATACAGAGTACTGTTGAGATACCAGCAGGTATAAACTCAAGTTTGTATGGACTCAACTCCCCGGCTTTATGAAAAGTCAAATTATCTGAGAAATGATTTTTCCAGGCATCTTGCTTAAAACACCCTACTTTTGTTATTTGGCCACTTCACTGAGTAAGAAATCTCCATGTGAGAGTAAACAAGACAGGAAACAAAGATAAAGCTATTGTTTGGTTACAGTAGTATTTGTTAGCTGGAAGCAAGCATTCTAGGTGAAGACCAGCTAATAACTGGAAAGAAAGCTGGACTGCAATTGTAGATTTAAGTCACTGATGTAAAAAGTCTGCTGAGATCTGGCCACATCATCTTTATTTTCTTCCCAGTATTTGCCATTATCTTGTTCATTGATTTGCTTGCCTGTTTATCATCTTTCCTCTTGTCTTCCAACATATAAACTCAACGTGTTCATGTAGAATAGTGCCTAGCATATAAAAGGGATTCAATAAATAGCCCGTGGTGGAAGAAAGACACATAATCTTGATTTGAACTTTGCTGTTTCAGGATCTGAATAATCACAAAAATGCTGAAATCTTCTTTCATTTAAAATATTCTGTACCAATCACTTGTAATAATACATCATTAACTTTTATCTATCACAAGACCCTATGTGCTTAAGTTTCACCGTTTAAATATATTTGCAACTGTAATGAAAATTTAATCTCGGGAGTCGGGCTGTAGCGCAGCGGGTTAAGCGCAGGTGGCGCAAAGCACAAGGACCGGCATAAGGATCTCGGTTCAAACCCCGGCTCCCCACCTGCAGGGGAGTCGCTTCACAGGCGGTGAAACAGGTCTGCAGGTGTCTATCTTTCTCTCCTCCTCTGTCTTCCCCTCCTCTCTCCATTTCTACCTGTCCTATCCAACAACGACAACAACAATAATAACTACAACAATAAAAAAACAAGGGCAACAAAAGGGAATAAATAAATAAAATAAATATTAAAAAAAAAAAAAAAAAAGAAAATTTAATCTCTTGTCTCAGTTTCTAAGAATAAGAACATAGGTAATTCACTTTCATATATCAAATGTCTAGCATGGTACACAGCAGAGAGTACTCAATTATTTGTTGAATAAACAAATTACTTGAAGAATTATAGCTAGTGGGATTACAAGTAATTTCTTACAGAGTTTAGGATTTGCTAAATTTTCCATATGAAGCATTCATACTTCCCTTATTCCTTTATGCAGCTGAAAATATATTCAATAAATAGATATACCATTTGCCTCCTAGCAGTAAGCAAAAACTTTTTTAAAACAGAGATACTGGACTGGGAGAAAGCTCACTGGGTAGGCTGCCACCTTGCCTTGTGGAGGGCCCGTATTGGAGCCCCTTCAACATGTGGGAGTACCAGGTGGGGAAAGCGTCAGTACACCATCTCTCTCTTGCTCACTCTCTATATCTGACATAAAAATAATGCGGAAAATGCCTGTTCAGGAGCAATAAAATTATGTGTGCATGGGAACAGCACTCCAAAGTAATGGATAACTAAAGATATAACTACATTGCAACTGAATTTAAAGTATTATTTTTAAGAACATTGAGCTTTATTTTGTATTTATTTCTTTCTTATTTGATAGGACAGAGAAAATTTAGGAGAGGAGGGGAAAATAGAGAGAGCAAGAGACAGAGAAAGAGACACCTACAGTACTTGCTTAAGCCCATGGCAATGTGCGCACTTAACCATGTGTGCCACCACCTGGCCCCTTGAGATTTATTTTCCAGAAAGAAATTCCTCCACAAACTCTGGTAACTTCTTTGCTTTTTATTATCAGAATAATCTTCTTTTCACAAGGTTCAATTAACCAAAAGACTCTATGGAGCATAAAGAAAACAGTGTTATCAATAAATAGTTTTAAAACTATACTTACTGGTCTGTTTTTATTAGTAATTTAATAATTAAGACTATAAGATTTCAGAGTTAGAGATGATATTGTGTTCTTTGGGACAAAATGGATGGAATTAAGTGAAATAAGAGATGAAAGACAACTATCAGATGGTCTCACTCATATTTTGCCAAAAAATAAAAAACAAGCAAAACAGAAGCAAGCAAACTTTTTTTTTTTTTTGCCTCCAGGATTATTGCTGAGGCTCAGTGTCTGCACCATGAATCCACTGCTCCTGGAGGCCATTTTTCCTCCTCTTGTTGCCCTTGTTGTTGTAGCCTTGTTGTGGTTATTATTGTTGGATAGAACAGAGACAAATGGAGAGAGGAGGGGAAGACAGAGAGGGGAGAGAAAGACACCAGTAAGTAGACCTGCTTCACCGCCTGTGAAGCGACTCCCCTGCAGGTGGGGAGCCAGGGGGTTTGAACCCGAATCCTTATGCTGGTTCTTGCGCTTTGCGCCATGTGCGCTTAATCGGCTGCGCTACCACCGCAAACTGTTATTAAGACTTATGGGCACTATGGTGGCTATCTCTGGAAGGTGGGAGGGTGGGGATACAGAACTTTGGTGGTGGGTGTGGTGTGGAACTCTAAATAATTTATAATTTTGTAACATGCTATTAATAACAAATAAACTTGGGGCCGGGTGGTGGCGCACTTAGTTGAGCGCACATGTTACAATGTGCAAGGACCCAGGTTCGAGTACCCAGTCCCCACCTGCAGGGGAAAACTTCACAAGTGGTGAAGCTGTGTTGCAGGTGTTTCTCTGTCTATCTTCCTCTCTATTCCTCTTCCCTCTCGATTTCTGGCTGTCTCTAACAAATAAAGATAATTTTAAAAATTAAAAAAAAAAAAAAGAAAAATAATAAACAAATAAATGGAAAAAACTTTTAAAAATTGTAGATTTACAGTTCCACACCACACCCATAATCAAAGTTCTGTCACCCTCCCTTGCCCCCAATGATCTATTTTGTAATCCTCCAACATCAAGTTTTTATTTATTGCCTTTGGTGAACTCAAACTTTAAGAAAATTCAGTCACACTGTCACATTTAGAAAAAATGAAATCATACAAAGCTTTATAGCATACAAACTTTTTAAAATGTTAATAAAACATATATAAGCTGAAAGTTGCCTGATGTTTAAGGATAATCAGATGTTACAATACTTAAGTTTCCTGCAAAAATGATAACAGTAATTTTTTTTAGTCCTTTCTACAAAGAATTACTAGACTGTTAAAAAAATTCAGGCCCAGAATTGTGAAAACATTTCTTAATGTTATTTAATATCTTCAAAGATAGAAAAGTTTTACAAATGTGCTCATATATGAAGTTTTCAGTTGTATTTACCTGAAAAAAGAAAAGATCTAAAAAAACTATAGCTATTTTTAACAAACTCAGAAATTAGTCTATTGAAGTAGCAATTAATGTATTTCATCTATTATGAAAACACAAAGCCTAAAATTAGAGAAATTAATGAGGTTCATAAATATTCCAGATGAGCTCTAGCTGCTATGAATACTTTTAAAATTGTATCTAATAGCTCTGACAGAATGGTAGCCATTATCAACCACATGCATTACAGAGGCATAGATTACAATCACATGCACTCTAATACCTGTACCTGTCTTTTGCTCCCTCTTGGTTTAGCTTCAGCTAGCCTTAGATTATCAATTTCTTCTTTTCTTCCCCCTTTTTTCTCTTCCCAGAGTTCAGCTCTAGCTTTGGTGGTGCTGGGGACTGAACCTGGCATTTCAGAGCCTCAGGCATGAAAGCCTTTTTGCATAACCACTATGCTATCTCCCCAGCTCTAGACTATTGATTGTTACCCTATTTATATCTCCAATGCTATGATTCAAAAAGGACTGAGAAATCACACTAGACTACACTATTACACATCATTTAGAAACTGCCTCAGCCTAATTCCTGTTATGCCCTATCAATGTAAACTATTCCATATGTCCTATCTCTCCTTCATTTCCATCAAGACGGTCTTACAAACATGCTTAAAACATATACAACCTGAAACTATAAACTAACTAGCAGAAAATATTGAGGGAAAAACTTCTGTCAAAGTGGATTTGACAACAAATGCTTGGAAAAAATACCAAAAGAAAAATCAACAAGTGGGATTGTAACACACTTAAGAACTTGTGTATATCAAAGGACACAATCAAGGAAGTAAAAAAAGCAACCTACGATAATGGGAGAAAATATCTACAAATAACGTATCTGGAAAGGCACTACCTGATAGATATTATAGTGCATACAAAGAATGCCTATAACTCAACAAAAATTAAATAACTCAATTTGAAAAGTGGGCCAAGGACTTGAACAATCATTTCACCAAAGAAAATATACAAATGGTCAACAAGCATAATGAGATGATAAACATTAAAGAAATATAAATCAAAACCATAATGAGATATCACTTAGTAACTATTAGGATGGTAACTATCAAAATAACCCAGAAAATGACAAATGTTGGTGTGGATATAAAAAAAAGTGGAACTCTCATATAGTGTTGGTGAGACTGTAAAATAGTGTAGTCTCCGTGAATACAAGCATAAGGGGTTCTCGAGAAATTAAACCCAATTCTCAAAGAATTGAAAGCAGTCTGGAAGATACTTACACTTCTACGTGTACTGCAATGCTGTTCAAAATAGCCAAGAGGTATAAGTAATCTGATTGTCCACGAGGGACTGGATGAATAAACAAAATGTGGTATGTACCAATAATGGATATTGCCCAGCCTTAAAGGGAAAGGAAATCCTGTCACAGGCTATCGCATGACTCAACCTTTAGGTCCATATACAAAGTAAAGTTAGCCAGATAGAAAAAGACAATATGATTCCGGGCAAAATACAAAAATAAATGCAAGAAGGTGCCAGTGATAGCATACAACAGATTCCAAAATAGAAAAGACCTTGAGGCCAATCAATGTTAGCACAACAGGATATAGGAAGTACAGTAGAATATAAGGACAAAAGAAGGGATATTTACTATAAAGTATGGGTGGGAGAGAGCTGGAAGAATGGAATTGGAGGCTATGGCCAGACAACAGGAAACACAAATTTAACACTTCTAATGTGAAAAAATTGGCAAAAAATACAGTGGGAATGAAGGTAATTGGAGTTGGAGTCAAAGCACTGAGTGTCAAGTGTATTAGTGGGCTCACTTTGAATGATTAACTACTTGATAGAGTGTTCTAAGATTTTAAGTGGTAGGGGCTGGGGGTGGTGCAGCTGGTTGAGCGCACATATTACAGTGCACAAGGACCCGGGTTCAAGCCCCTGGTCCCCGCCTGTAGGGGGAAAGCTTTACGAGTGGTGAAGCAGGTGTGCAGGTGTCTCTGTCTCTCTCTCCTCTCTATCTCTCCTCCTCAATTTCTGGCTGTCTCTATCCAATAAATAAATAAAGACAATAAAAAAAAATTTAGGGGCCAGGTGGTGGTGCAGCTAGTTAAGCGCAAACATTACAGTGCACAAGGTCCCAGGTTCAAGCCCCTGGTCCCCGCCTGTAGGGGGAAAGCTTCACAAGTGGTGGAGTAGGGCTGCAGGAGTCTCTCTGTCTTCCTCTCCCTCTCTATCTCCCCCACTCCTCTCAATTTCTCTCTCTCTCTCTCTCTTCTATCCAATAATAAATAAATTAAAATATATTTTTTTAATTTTTTAAAAAGATTTTAACTGGTGGGGCTGGATGGTGGATTCATAGTGCCAAGCCCCAGCAATAACCCTAGTGGCAATAAAAATGAAAAGAGAAAGATTTTAAGTGGCAGAGACAATCTTTTGGGTTCCAGATAGCTCAGTATTTATCACAACATGCATAATTAGGTACACATTTTAATTAAATTAAAAATAAAAAAATTCATTAAAACCAAGTATAAGAAAGGTGAAATGGTGGTCTAGGAGGTGGCGCAGTGGCAAAGCTTTGGACTCTCAAGTATGAGGTCCCGAATTTGATCCCTGGCAGCATATGTGCCAGAGTGATATCTGGCTCTTTCTCTCTCCTATCTTTCTCATAAATAAATAAATAATTTCTTTTTTAAAAAAAAAAATATGTTTAAAGAAAGGTGAAATGGCCACAGTAAACCTGCAGGTGAGGGGGTCTAGCTTAGTCCTTCAACAATTACTTCTGTGGTTTAAATGAACGGCATCAAGAGATCTAATAAATGATTTTTAAGACTGATGGGGAAAATTTCAATGAGGGAGTATAAGTATTTCCCAGACTTTAGCTGCTTTTAGCTATAAAACAAACTAATAGCCTTCAGAGCCTCTGAAAGATTATAGCCAATTACACCTTATTTATGTAAGATATAGGTCCTCAAAACTTGGTTAAATTCTTTACACTGACTATCACAGATACTTTACCTTTTAGAAGCAACTTCAACATCTTTCTTTCCATAACAATGAAAATCAAAACTTCATATATCTTATATATGAAAGTGGTATTTTTTAAGTGAGCATGTAATTTTTATAGTGCCTATACCTGTAAGTACATACATATATTATACATACGCCATAATATGTATATATATGTTATATGTAGAATATGTATTTTACTTGTGTGTTTATTTATATTTCTGATCAGTGCACTGCTCAGTGGTAGCTATTGGTGGTACTGGGATCAAACCTAGAACCTCTTGCATGTATGTCCTATGCTATACCTCTGTGTAATTACCCTGCCTTTATTGTTAATTTCCTGTATCTGTTTCTATTTCTCCAACATAGTTTTTTGTTTGTTTTTGAGGCAGATGTCTGAAGAGAGAGACATCAAAGCTCTGGTTTATGGATTGAACCTAGGACTTGTGAGCCTTAGGCATGAAAGCCGTTTTGCATAACCACTATGTTGTCTCCTCCACTCCTACATGGTTAAAATGTTGAAGGGAACAATATCTTCTCCCTCCAACCTGACTCCTTCATTGAGATCTTGATTGTCACAAGTAATAATAATAAATTCTAGGCTAGGGAGATAATGGTAAAAAGCATGCTTAATTAAATCTTCTCTGCCTACAATATTTCTCTTAACTTTTCAACTTTCCTTATCAAAAGAACTTTTTTCCATTCTTTTCTGGCTTTTTGTGGGATATATCTACATTCAACAAACATACCAAAGACATCTCTACCATCCAGTGCCTTACTGGGCTGGCTTCTAACTAATTATCTTCCCTTCTCACTTCTACCATAAACTGTTTTTAACTAACTACTCTTTCTCTTTTTTTTTTAATATTTATTTTTATTTATTTATTCCCTTTTGTTGCCCTTGTTGTTTTATTGTTGTAGTTATTATTGTTGTTGTCGTTGTTGGATAGGACAGAGAGAAATGGAGAGAGGAGGGGAAGACAGAGAGGGGGAGAGAAAGACACCTGCAGACCTGCTTCAACTACTCTTTCTCATATGTATCTTCCAGCATTCCACCAGAGTGTTAATGTCATCATCACTAATGGAACAACTAATATTTATTGAGCACTTGTAATGTGCTAGATACTCTGCCAAGAGCATTACATGCATAATTTCATTTGATCCCCAATCCTTACTAGGCAGGCACTATGATCCTCCCCTAAATGCTAGGAATCCAAAACTCAGTCAGGATGGTAATCCTGAAGGTAAGTGATGGAATTCAAATCCTCTCCTAGCTGAAGCCAGGCCACACTTAGCCAGGACATGCCAATATCTCAAGGAAAAAAACACAACAAAAAACTAGGAATCATCTCCTTTTGTTCATATCTATTCACTTATCTAGTCTAGAAAATTACACTTCCTATATACTATATAATTTCTACTTTCACTTCATTCGCACAGAATAAGCATTTAGCATTTACCAAGTCCTATGTGCCAAGCACTATTCCAACTTTTCTAAGTTTCATCCCCACAAGCAACATGAAATGAAGACTCTAAGGAAGAAAGAGGTTACAAAGTCAGTGAAAGAATCATATTCAAACTCAGACACTGAGTGGAGAAGTCCTGAGCACTTAACCACTGGAGTACAATCTTAAAGGCTCCTATTTTGTCTCCCTCCCTCTCATCTGGACCCCCCACCATCCTCCAGAATGCTGCCATTTCTCTCTGGAACACAAATGTTATCCTGACATTCTTTCGCTTAAAAATAGCAGCTCTATATCACTGACTGGATAAAGTTCAAATTTCTTATTCTGGCATGCAAAATCCTCCATGTTTCTGTTCGGGTCAGTGCAATAAATATTTGAGCGCACTGCAAGTAAGGCAAAGTGCTAAGTGCTCTGAGATGAGTAACATACCAGCAGTCACGACTACTCAGGCCCCAGACATTGTGTCCTTCAGGAAGAGCAACTAGATGGAGGCCTCCAAATAGTCATATGCATGTTAGTCCCTCTGCCTAGTTTGCACCTGAACAAAAAGCCTCACAGCAATTTTGAAAAGTGTCTGTGTGAGGCCTTTCCCAACAAACTCCAAGCAAAAGCGCCCCCAGCCCACACCAAGTTCCCACAGCATATTGTTCAAATGCCTTCCTGGTAGCTCGTGGCCCAGAGGTAAGATCAGCTTCCAAATGAGCAATTTGAAGGCAAGATGTGACCCCTGCCACCAATGCCCGACGTGCAGCTGGCACTCTGTCATTTTTCTGAATGAATAAACCATTAAGAATGCCTAACCTGATGAGAAAAGTAGATGAACAAAATACAGAATGAGTTACGTTATGTCGGTGAGCCCAATTAAAAGAGGTGCTATTCTACTTAGGTTCCGACTTGGCCTACATTTCACCCCTGTGGGAAAAGTCACATGTGGGACTTGGGCAAGCTCGAAAGGCATTTTATGCAACAAAGCTCTGACAGGCTAGAAAAGACTGCAGATCAAAGTCCATTTTTCCAAAGGGGCGTGGAGATGGAAGCCAAATCTATCAAAGTAAATAAGATTGATCCACTGCTGCGTCACAGTCCATGCAAGATAAAGATCAAAACCTGTCCTGGGAGGAAAGCCAACTAACAAATAAGTACTACCTTCAGACGAATGTGAAATTCTTCAAGTAGTTCCAATAAGCCGAAGCTCACAACTGTTTCCTTCCCCTGAACTTGCAACTACCTTTCACTCAACTTCGTTCTGGCTTTTGTGATTTAAAAAAAAAAAAAAACCAAGACTGCTAAATCTTTGCACAAGTGCACTCGTGTCCCTGGCTGGTAGGAACCTGGACTCCTCACTGAAAGAGCAGAAGAAACATATCATGGGGGGGGGGGGGGGGGAGTCCTTCGTTCGTTTCCAGCAGTTTTAAAAGGGAATGTTGAGAAGCTCTGTGTGAAGCTCTTCCACTCTCCGGGGTGAGGAGAGAGGCACTCCAACGCAACAGGCTGGGGAGGGGGGTGATCTCTTCCGATACCCATCCAGAAGAAATGATCGATGTAAAGAAAGACAACCCACTCTCATTCATCAGACATAAACTGCACGTTTTCAGACTCATTTCCTACCCCCCCCCCAAAAAAAAAAGCCAACGACGCACAGATCCGACACCAGCAGCAGGAACGAGCAAATGGGGGCAGCCAGGGGCTGCTCGCCACTCCCGGTGCAAGTCCGCTAAGTCCCCGCAGCCGCTCACCTCCTCCCAGGACCAGCGCGGCCAGCTCCACCGCAGCTCCGCGGGCCCCGCAGCCCGGCGATCTGGAGGGGAGAGGCGGGGGCCGCTGCGGGGACGTTCGGCCGCCTCCCCGGGCGCGACGCAGCCCCACACCCCGCCGCCGCCCGCACCTGAGGCGGCTGCCCGGGTACCCGAGAGAGCGCGCCGCGCGCGGCGGCCAGGGCAAAGTTACTCACTGGGAAAGTACGGCGCCCGGCGCGCCCGGACCCCGGCGCCAGCTCTTAGAGGAGCCGGGAGCCAGCCGGTCTCTGCCCCGCTGGGAATCGCCGCCACCGCCGCTGCCGCCGCCGCCACCGCCACCACCTCCACCACCTCCGCCGCCACCGCCGCCGCGGATTTCCTGGCAAGAGGCAAACTCTGGCCAAGATTTCACTTCTCAACCGCCCCTGCTGCCTTCCTGGGCGAGAGCCAGGGCCAAATCGCCTAAACCGACAAGCCTCTGAGCTAATCAGCATTCCTAAAGGGCGGGAAAGGGGCGGTTCCAAGGGCGATTGCACCTATCCACGAGCTCGGGGGGCGGTCCTGGATGGGCCGTCACTCCCGGGTTAGAGTGAGCCCCTCTCCTCGCGCCCTCCCCCACCCGCTGGCGGTTGTCCCCGCCAGGGTCCATGCCCTCCTCAAAATACTCGCCGGGAAGTGTCCCTGCACTCGGCGTCCACCGCCGCCAAAAAAGCGGAACAGCTGGTGCGCAGGGGACATGCGGGGGGGGGGGGCAAGAGTGTAGAACAGGTGGTGCGGGCAAGCAAACGTACAGGTGTGTTGAGCCAAGTGACAATTGAGGCTGTGGGACAAGGACAGCTGGGTACGGAGCAGTGATTTGCGAGGAACACTAAAAGGGACGGAAAGAGGTGAGGCGCAGAGAATGAAGAGCGATCTGCATGGTTCATGGTGGCCAAGGAGGGCGCGTGGGGGTTAGGGGGACCAGGGTCACCTGGAAACAAAGGTGAGATGGAGGTTCCGCAGGTGAGGAGCCAAAAGAGGAAGTGAAGTTGGGAGTCGTAGAGGATGTACTCCAGGTCTAGGAAATATCCCCTCAGAGGGGGTGATGAAGCTTTCTTGCATACTCACTTCTCTACCCAAAGATAAATAACCAAAGGTTGTCCCTAGACCCATTTGAGATGAGCAGCAGCAAGATCCCCAGGAGACTAATGCAATCTTTAACCATCCCATTCTATCGTGGAATGCATCTAGATTAGCTGGACTTTCAGCCTGTCCCAGGATGGCCCTCCTTCGAGAGTTGGGGTCACGTCTGGTATTATTAGCAGGACTCACACGCTCCAGCACCAAATGAGAATTAATTCCGGCCCTAAAGCGAGGAGGTGATTTTAAGGCTACAGGTGAAGTCCCGACTCCTTGGCGGTCACATGCGGGGAGGTATAAAGGATTAGGATAGGCCCCCCAAACCCCCAGGGTCTTGCGGATTTAGGGAATCCGCGGCAAACTGACCCCACCCCTTTCCCGCAGCCATCTCCGCCGGCTGACAGGTTCCGGAAGCGCCAGGTGATCCCCTGAACCTCGCCACGCCCTCCTCGCACCGGGGGCGGGGCCTCCACTCTCCCGGCCCCGCGCCCAGCTGAGGCTCCTCCCCCTCCTGGTGGGCGGAGCCTCCCCGCGCTCGGGCCTCTGGTTCACTGCGGCTCCTTCCCCTTCCTTCCGTCTGCCGCTTCTTGCGTCGGTGGCTCCTTCCTGCTGCACGGGCATGTTTTACGACATGGGACGGAGCCTCTGGGTGACCCGCACCACCTGAGGATCCCGGAAGCCGCCCCCGCGATGGAAGAGGACCAGGAACTGGAAAGGTAGCTGCTGAGCAGTGGATGGGCCCCAGGGGCGGGCGAATGGCGGTGCCAAATGCCTGGAGCCTAGGGTCTCTGCGGCCTGCCTGGCCTGGCAGCGAGGGCCTGGCGGGGAGGAGGGAAAAGCAGGGGTCTGTGCACGGGGAGGGGAACCACGCATGGATGTGTTGGAATAAACATGTTCCGTTCACTAGCGCTCAGGCTAGTGTGAGACTGGAGTTAATTTCCCCTAGCTGCCCTCTCCCCCATTGGAACCGCAGGAGTCAATAAAGCCAACGTATAAAGCTCGCGCCATGCCCCTCTCCCTGTCCCCGGCGCTGGCGCGCTCTGCACCGGTAGTTGCGGCCTGAGTTCCTCCCCTGTGTAGACTGCGGGTGGAGCCACTCCACGCGCTTATTTCTCTTTCGCTCTACTCTCCCTCTTGAATATGGAAACCGGATTTGGGGCAGCACTCTCATAAACCTGTGGCCCCTACTTATGTAGTAGAACCTGTTTTCCACCCCTTCTAACATCATTTTCATTCTCTAGCAGGGCTTATCCGCCCATCCCTTTGGTGTGACGCTGCCAATACAAGATACTAGCAAGCATTTAAGTTTGTGTTTTAAGAGACTTCCCCCGGCCAACCACCCAGTTGTCAAATGCAGTAGGGAGAAATCGGAAGTAATAAATTGAGAATAGGTATTAGTTTTTGGTCGATTTCGAGGCTGGGAGATAAGGGGCTAATAGAATTGGAATGCTCTGGAGTACTATGTTGATTGAAATATAATAAATTGGGGGAAAATCTGGTTATGAAACAATATTCAGTGTGATTTCATTTTTATAAAAATGTGTGTAGAAAAATATCTGGATTGAAGACCTCAATGGCTGAAGGCGAAAGGAAGACAGCCCTGGAAATGGTCCAGGCGGCTGGAACAGATAGACACTGTGTGACATTTGTATTGCACGAGGAGGACCATACCCTAGGAAATTCTCTCCGTTACATGATCATGAAGAACCCGGAAGTGGAATTTTGTGGTTATACTACCACACATCCTTCAGAGAGCAAAATTAATTTACGCATTCAGACTCGAGGTGCTCTTCCAGCTGTTGAGCCATTTCAGAGAGGCCTGAATGAGCTCATGAATGTCTGCCAACATGTGCTTGACAAGTTTGAGGCCAGCATTAAGGAATATAAGGATCAGAATGCAAGCAGAAATGAAGCCACATTTTAGTCCTTCTACATGCATGTCTAGGCCTCTTAAAATATTTTGTTCGTGGTCTCAAAATCCAAGAGTAGAAGTTTGAGATTGCGACGTAATCTGTTTTTCAGAAGAGCTGTGTCTTGTAGTTATTGACCACATTACAGCTATTGGAATCCCTGCAAGAAGCTTTGTATTTTTCTAATAAATGCCCTCTTTTATTTAAATTAACCTGAGTGGTTTCTGTTCCTTGGTTTCCAGAGTTGTCTGTTTAGATTTCTTCTTTTGAGACAGCACTGAAAGTGAAGTAACTTTGAGAAAATCGGGGGCCCAGTCAGGGGATTAAAGGAAGTATTCATGACTTCTTGGCTGTGATTTGGGGAGAGGGAGAAACTCAATAGAACATAACCCTAAATAGATTATGTAGTTATTTGTTTGTTTGTTTTTTTGAGAAGAAAATTGGTGAGGGAGCTTGGCTTTTGTTTTATAATAGTAACTTTGCTATTGGCAGTAAATTGAGCAAGGGTGGGGGTAATTTGAAAGCATTAAGAGAATTCTTTTGCATCTGAGTTTGAGGTGGTATCAGGCTCTGTCTTTGTGTAGCATTTATATGAAAGATAGTTTGCTGCTCGGAGTCTAGAACACTAATAAAACATTTCTCAGACGTTAACTTCAGAAGGGTAAGAGTTTTTTTTTTTTTTTTTTTTTCTTCTTTTTTTAACTAGAGCACTGCTCAGCTCTGGCTTATGGTGGTGTGAGGGATTGAACCTGGTACTTGACGGAGCCTCAGGCATGAGAATCTGTTTGCATAACCATTATGCTATCTACCCCCACCTGTAAGAGATCTTATGTCAGGAAGGAACAGAGGACCAGACAATATATTTTATTCCTTAGGTAAGCATCAAAGTAGAACTCAAGGTCAGTAGATCAAGCAATCTTTGAGAGAAATTAAAGGCTGGGAGAAGGAAAGTTTCAAATGGAAAAAATAGTTTTGGGATAAAATCATATCTAACATCTTAACGGGGGCCTGGTGGTGGTGCACCGGGTTAAAGCACACACAGTACTAAGCACAAGGACCCGGGTTCCAGCCCCCATTCCCCACCAGCTGGTGGGAAGTTTAACAAGCAGTGAAGCATGTTTGCGGGTGTCTTTATCTATCTCCCTTTCTCTCTGTCATATCCAATAAAGATGGAAAAGCTGTCTGCCAGGAGCAGTGGATTTGTGGTGCAAGCAGTGAACCCCAGCAATAACCCTGGAGGCAATCAAGTCAAATCCACTTCAACTTGGTCCCCCATGTCTGTTCATACCAAGGCACATAGGCCTTGCATTTATGTGCACAGTTCTAGAGCTTTCGAGCGTGTCTTTTATTTCAGTAGACAGTGGGCAACACTGGTTATTGAGCAGACTAAACAACACTTATTGTACAGAAGAATGGTTTACTTTGGGCTCCAATAAAAAAATGTATTGTTAGACATGGAGAGCTAATTTAAATAGGAGGTGGTATCATGGCTAGAATGCTGCACTTAAATGGGAGAAGAATGAGCAGAAATCAGTTGGTGGGGCAAAGATGAGTACTCTCCTGGTGACATGCAGAAAGCCCAAGTCAATGTGAGAAAACATTAGGTCGTTGGGAAAGTCAAGTATTTTTCCTTGCAAAAATGCATCAAGTCTTGGAACAACTCAGTAGCACTTCGGCATATAAGGAAACCCTAAAAGGGATGAGTGGGAAAATATTTAAAGCTTATTGTCCCTTCTGAAGTTGTGCCTACAAGTAGTGCAGTGGAAAAACAGGATTATTTATGGTTTAAAATCTCTAACTCAAAACCTGTAAAGAGAGGAAAGTGGACTGAAGGAGTAACTGCATGTGTGAGACACACCCATGGGTGACCACCTTTCACATCTCATGGCTCCCCTTCTTCTAGCGTTTGCCCTTCTTCCGTAGCCAGTCAACAGCGTCAGGTTGAGCCTGATGTAAAGTTTCGAGACCTTCTTTGAATCTGGAGAGGTGGCAGTCGTTGACTATGTGGGTCATAGTCTGTCTGTAGCCGCAGGGGCAGTTCGGGTCGTCTCTGGCTCCCCAGCAATGGAATATAGCGGCGCACCAGCCATGGCCTGTTTGATAGCGATTGAGGAGGGCCCAGTCATAACGTGCTAGGTCAAAGCTGGGTTGACCCTGATCCTAAAGGACCTACTGTTGTGCCCCAATGGTATGCTGCCTAATGCTTTGTAGGGTGGCCAGAAACTCAGGTTCATTCAAAATGCTTTCAGAGGCAGATAACTGAAAAGAAGAAACAGGCTAGGATAGGCAAGGATAACAGAGTCACATACATATGGCAGGAATGCTTGTTTAAAGCTTGTAGGAAAGGGAGACTGAATTGGTTTAAGTGGGTAAATCATATTTTGTTTATTTATATAAACTGAAAAAATATCTATCAGTATCTGATTTGCTCTATAATAATGTTTTACTCTAAATAGAGTAATTAATTCAAGGTCAAAAATTCAGTCTGTCGGGAGTATGGACCGACCAGTCAACGCCCATGTTCAGCGGGGAAGCAATTACAGAAGCCAGACCCTCTACCTTCTGCAACCCTCAACGACCCTGGGTCCATGCTCCCAGAGGGCTAGAGAATGGGAAGGCTATCATGGGAGAGGGTGGGTTATGGGGATTGGGTGGTGGGAATTGTGTGGAGTTGTACCCCTCCTACCTTATGCTTTTGTTCACTAATCCTTTCTTAAATAAAAAATTAAAAAAAAAAAAAAAATATCTAGGAAAAAAAAAAATTCAGTCTGTCATACTGTGCCTCTTTAAGAGTCGATTATTAAAGTGAATACATGCCAAAGGCTTTTAATATGTAATAATCTGAGTACTTGTCTAGCACTTTCCATTTTCAAAGCACTTTACAAACTAATTATAAATTACATAGAGCTGTAATAACTAAGTGTGCTAATTATAATTAGTTGGTGTAATATACAGGTGCCTTACAAAATACCTGTAGAGACAGAAAAAAATGTCCAGTATCATTGTGGCCTGGAGTAGCTTGCATTCCAAGAAATAGAAAAATACATCAAGTTCTATAGCCCACCATTCTCTACACTTACCCTAGCCCTCTTTAAAATGTTATTAAGACTGCAATAAAAGATGTTAACTAAAAATATCATATGGCTGGATAGTCTCTAAATCACAAAGGTCATCTTTTTTTGGCTAGTATAATCTGGAAATTAAAGACAGTCTTTGTAATACCCCTTGTATCCCAAATGCAACTCATTTGTGCTCAAATTCTTAATGTTGATTTTTATCTTCTACCTCAATCTTTATAAACCATCTCTGTACAGGTTTTGTGGTCAGTATTTTTTATGATAAAATTCTCTACAAACTTACCTTTTTGGATCTTAATACAGCAAATGTTTTTCCCAGTAGTGGCACAATTCTGTGAAATGGGCAAGAAAGTACAAGGAAGAAAAGAAAAGCCTTATGCAATCTAGAAAAGGCAGATGAGTGTGCATGAAAAAAAATTCTGATTATGTATCTTAAAATATAAGTAGAGCAGGCCAGGTGGTGGCGCATCTGGCTAAGCACATGTGTTACAGTGTGCAAGGACCTAGGCTGGAGCCCCTGATCCCCACCTACATGGGGAAAGCTTTGCAAGTAGTGAAGCAGTGCTGCAGGTGTCTCTCTGTTTCTCTCCCTTCCTCTCGATTTCTGACTGTCTATCCAATCAGTAAATAAAGATTAAAACTTTAAAATATATATATATGTATATGTAGAGTTGTAAATTGACCCCAGAATGAAATGGGTGCCAGACAATGCAGAACTAGTGTAGCAGTAAGTATTCCCACTTTACCACTCACTGTCCTAGTCACTGGACATAGTAATGAAGAAATCTGCTCACCAGTCAGTTGTGGAGTATTGAAGCAGGCAAACTTTTAACAATGTATTCATTGTTCAAGTGGCCAGGGAGGGAGCAGGACTTCTATGCATGAGGCTATGACTTTCCCCCACATCCCAGAGTGGACTGGTGCTCCAATCTCATAAATTCACCTTTATAATTATTGTTGTTATTAGTCATTTAAAAGTTTTAAGACAGTAGGGTATAATTCTACACCATTCCCACCTCTTGTTTTGTGTGCCTCTATCCCCTTTCAATGGAAATTGCCATAGTTCTCCCAGGGTTATAGATAGTGGACTAGATAGATTTTTGTTTCTTTGTTTTGTTTCTTGCCTATTTTGTTCAGTTCTATGGCCCTGCCCTCTTTTCTTTTTTTAATTACCTTTATTCATTTATTGGATAGAAACAGCCAGAAATTGAGAGGGAAGGGAGGAGGATAGGGAGAGAGACACCTGCAGCACTGCTTCACCACTTGCAAAACTTTCCCCCTGCAGGTAGGGATTGGGGGCTTGAACCCAGGTCCTTGTGTATTGCAACATATGTGCTCAACCAGGTGCAACACCGCCCAGACCCCCTTCACGTCCTTTCTAAGTCGCTCTTACACTTATTACTACTTCAGAGCGCCCTTTTTGCCTCCTTACCTCTCTCATAAACAAAACTGTGTCTGACTTATCTGGTGTTTTCCAGATTTTCTTCTCTTTCAGTGATTATAAAGAAACAAAGATTCCTGGTCACAAGTGTTCCAGGTACCAATGGGATTTGGGTTCAGAGCTCTCTAATCATCTTCCCCTATCACCCACACCCACCTGCTCCCCAGCTCTGCAAGTGGACCAAAATTCTTTTTGGGGTACAGCAGGAAGTTCTGGCTACTATAATTGCTTCTATGCTGTACTTGGAGATTGGTTGGTCAATTCATAACACCAACCTGTCTCTGTATTTCCATAGTGGGGTAGGGCTCTGGAAAGCCCATGACACATTGTCTAGGTCGTTGGCCTGGGGAGGTCATTGGAATCAGAAGCATCTGCAAGTTGGTGCCTGAAAGGCAGTAAGATAGAAAGCTGGATAAAATGTTTAATAAATGAACCTAAGAGTAGGAATAGGGTAGATGAGAGTAAGGACTCTGTGATGGAAAGAAGCTAGGCTGTTTTAGGTATTTTTTTTTTAATATTTGTTTATTCCCTCTTGTTGCCCTTGTTTTTATTGTTGTAGTTAGTATTGTTGTTGTTGATGTTGTCCTTGTTGGATAGGACAGAGAGAAATGGAGAGAGGAGGGGAAGACAGAGATGGGGAGAGAAAGACAGACACCTGCAGACCTGCTTCACTGCTTGTGAGTCAACTCTCCTGCAGGTGGGGAGCCGGGGCTCAAACCAGGATCTTTATGCTGGTCCTTGTGCTTTGCATCACGTGCGCTTAACCTGCTGCACTACTGCCCAACTCCCGTTTTAGGTATATTCTTAAGAACCCTGGGGTTTTAGTAACCTTTACTTGAGCTTGATAAATAAGATATAGGTGGACTAGAAATAATTGTCTGGGAAGATGGTGTCTGAGTAGAGGAGCACTTGAAAGCCAGGTTAGGGAAGAGAGTGGCTCCCAAACTTGAAATATATATGTACAGTTAACTCTGTATCACATCAGTCTATCTGACTCAGGGCCCATGTATATTCATACTTAGCTCAGAAGCCTATATAACCTTCAAGTCTGTCAGTCTGAGCTCACAGTCCATCGTCACAGCTGGGAACATTCTAGGCTGCACTCATTACAAGACCAGTCTTCCTCAAGTGGCAGAGTAGGATAACCCTGCCTCCCTTCAGAAAGTGAGGCCGTTCCTTACCATTGCTAGTTTATAGTGAGATTAAGATCCTGGAGAGTCCCAAAAAAAGGGCTTGTGATGACATTCCTGATGGAAGTGACCAGTAAAGAGAGGGGGATCCATTTGAGGACTAGGGCCATTGTCCAGGGATTCCCTGTAAGTTGTCTTTTTAAATCAATAAATACAGTGTTCCAAGACAAAAAATCTGTTCTCTTTGAACTCTTTGAGTGCAAATGATTCAGTCTTAAGCTAGGGGATGCCATAAAGTGTATGGCTTTCACCCCCATGCCCATGCAGAATTAATGAGTGGAAGGAAGCATGGGGAGATAGCAGTGAGCTAGGAGACATTTATAAGTCCATGTATAATGTAAGGAGATCATAGCTGTAGGAAGGAAGAGGCAAAAGAATGAATTAAAAAAAGAAATCATACTAAAAGAGTTCTGTACAGAGGTAAAGGTGAAAAAGGAATTGAAATTGGACCTCTATCCCCTTTTCTACCACTCCCTTTAAGCCAAACCAGTATGGTGGTATTAGTCAGTATCACTGTACCCTCAATATCTCTCATCCCCAGCATGTCCTTGCTAATACGAGTACCAAGCACATATACCCTTGCTTGTCTCATCCATTTCTGAAGAAGTCACATTTTTATCAATAATATGAATTCAGATGTGAACATTGAGGATGAGAAGTCAAAGCAGCATGTCTTTCTGCCTGATCTTCAATTTGCTTTCCTCTTTGGAAACATTTCATCATTTACATTCAATCTATAGATGTTGCTGAATATACATACACTGTAAGTAATCTACATATTAGGAATACAGCAAGAAAAATTTGGTTCACGTGCATATTATTTCCTTTTTAAAAAGGTGTATTTATTCACGAGTGTGAGCAAGAACCAGAACATCACTCTTGCACATCCAACACCAGGGATCGAGTTTTGAATCTGTGCTTGAGAGTCCAGTGTTCTATAGTCGGAGGCACTCGCCAGACTGCTGCTGCTGCTGCTGCTTTTTCTTTCTCCTCCTCCTCCAACTCCTCCTTTTTTTTTTAACCAAAGTACTGCTCAGCTCTTGCTTATGATGGTGTGTGTGGGGGGGGAACCTGGGACTTTGAAGCCTCAGGCATAAGAGTCTCTTTGCATAACCATTATGCTATCTACCACCACCCAGCATATTATTTTCTAATGGCAGAAATCTGCCTTTAGCTTCATGATTGTCACATGTACATCACAACAGACGGAAGCTATCAGGGAGAAGTCAGCTAGACATAGGAATTAAGGTAAAAGGTAATGAATGACCAGAGCAGACAAAAATAGCATGTCAAAGAAATATGGAAAAAAGAAACATGAATGGAACCAAGCAGATCTTACATGAGCTAAGAAATCTGTTTTCACCAATGAGAAATATACTCACAGCTGAATTTGACCTTTCAGATAGGTCCAAAATCCTGCCACCTTAACTAAAAGTAAATATGCTAAATTCTTCATTGCATTAGTCCCACAATAAGAGAACCAACTTCAATTTTCCTTGGACCCTCAGGAGTGCTTGGCCTACAGCTCTTTATTTCTTATAGCCATATTTACAAAATTATATGGGACCTCAGAATAAGCCTAATTGGAGCTTGGATTTCAAGTTAAAGATCACAATATCAAGATTCTTCATCTGAAGTTTTTTACATGCTGGTTTGCCTTCCTGCTCTGATCTGCATACCTGGGCATAAAGACTGATATTTGGAATACTTAACAGAGGGTTTTTGTTTGTTTGTTTGTTTGTTTTTTGCCTCAAGGGTTATTGCTGGGGCTTGGTGCCAGCACTGCGAATCCACTGCTTCTAGAGGCCATTTTTTCCCCATTTTTGTTGCCATTGTTATTATTGTTATTGATGTCATTGTTGGATAGGACAGAGAGAAATGGAGAGAGGAGAGGAAGACAGAGAAGGGGAGAGATAGACACCTGCAGACCTGCTTCACCGCTTGTGAAGTGATACCCCTGCAGGTGAGGATCTGGGGGCTTGAACCGGGATCCTTATGCCAGACTGCGCTTCACACCATATGTGCTTAACCCACTGCACTACCGCCCGGCCCCCTCAGAGTTTTTATTTTTATTCAAAGTTATTAATTAGAATTGAGAATGCTAAAAGCTTCAAATGTCCTATTTCCAGAAGATGAAATCTACAGTATGGTCATCATGTCTTGCCAAAGTAAATAAGTTGAATTTATGCTTTCTGCAGCAGACTTTGTCATTCAAACTTCTAAGACTTGATCGTGTGTGTGTGTGTGTGTGTGTGTGTGTGTGTGTGTGTGTTTCGGTTTTATTTATATGGCAGATACTGCACTTGAGAGGATGGGGAAAACTGGCTATTCTTATAATTAAAAACTGTTCTGGGGAGTCGGGCGGTTGCGCAACGAGTTAAGGGCAGGTGGCACAAAGCACAAGGATCAGCTAAGGAACGCAGCTCCCTACCTGCAGGGGAGTCGCTTCACAGGCGGTGAAGCAGATCTGCAGGTGTCTGTCTTTCTCTCCTCTGTCTTCCCCTCCTCTCTCCATTTCTCTCTGTCCTATCCAACAAAAACGACAATAACAACAATAATAGCTACAACAATAAAAAAAAAAGGGCAACAAAAGGGAAAATAAATAAATATAAAAAATTTAAACCTAAAAAAAAACTGTTCTGCTGAAAATGTCTTTCTCAAGTGCCAGCCTAGCTGCGTGTCACTGCCTGCTGTTCAGACTTGTAATAAACAAGCCAGGGGCTCCCTTTCTGTTTTCTTATTCTGGTAATTTGATTCCTAAGAGAAATGTGCTTCAGGACAAGTCAGGACATGGGGAAGCCAAGTAGGCTTATTCTTAGCCAGAAGCAGATGACCTAATAGACAGGTAACTGCGACTATAAAGTAATTTGTCTAGCCAAGTGGGAAAACAAGTTTAAACCTCCTTCAAGGAAGATAGTGTTTTTCCTGCTTATAGAAATGGAAATTGAGAAGGTACCCAGCCTATGTTGCAGGAAGTATGTAGATGTGAACCCAAGACTGCTTGACTCGATAGGCTTAGTTTTCAGTGTTAATAAAGATGAAAATGCTGGAACATATGGTCTAAGGAGTTCAATTTGCCAGAGTCTGGCGGTAGCGCAGCAGGTTAAGTGCAGGTAGTGCAAAGCATAAAGACTGGCGTAAGGATCACGGTTCAAGCCCCCGGCTCCCCACCTGCAGGGGAGTCATATCACAGGCGGTGAAGCAGGTCTGCAGGTGTCTTTCTCTCCCCCTCTCTGTCTTCCCCTCCTCTCTCCGTTTCTCTCTGTCCTATCCAACAACAATGACATCAATAACAACAATAATAACTACAACAACAACAATAAACAATGCCAACAAAAGGGAAAATAAAGATTTCACTTTGAAAGACAAAACTGTTGATAATTAATCCTTGCTTAATTCTTTTTTATATATGCATTTCTTGGATTCAACACACTTCTACTATACCACACTGATAGCTTTATTTCATTTGAGAGAAACCAGAGTACCACTCTGGTACATATAATACGAGATCAAACCAGAAGCCTCAGCCACACCCAAAACTTTTTTTTTTTAACCTCCAAGGTTATTGCCAGGGCTCGGTGCCTGCACCATGAATCCACTGCTCCTGGAGACCATTTTTTTCCCCTTTTGTTGCCCTTGCTGTTTTATCGTTGTGGTTATTGTTGTTGCTGTCGGCGGATAGGTCAGAGAGAAATGGAGAGAGGAGCGGAAGACAGAGGGGGGAGAGAAAGACAGACACCTGCAGACCTGCTTCACCGCCCATGAAGCATTCTCCTGCAGGTTGGGGGGGGGGGGGGGCTCGAACCGGATCCTTACGCCAGTCCCTGCGCTTTTGCACCACATGCGCTTAACTCTGCGCTACCGCCCGATTCCCAAAACTTTATTTTTTTAAGTACAGGTTGAATTATGTTGAAATTGGGACTCCTTTTTGTAAATCTTAACTATGAGAAAAGTCAATGAATAGAGAGGTAAAGAACTCAGATAAGAGTGTACTAATACTTGGCTTATAAAAATACTGTTTTTTTTCTACAATCTGTTATACCAGAGCAGTACTTGATTAACCTAAAAATGTAGAAAAGGGTCAATGAGATAGTTCACTTGGATAGTGTGCTGCTTTGCCATACATGCAAGCCAGGTTTAGCCCCAGCCCTCATTGAATTGAAGGAAGCTTCAGTGCCTCTCACATTCTGCCTCTGTCTAAAATAAAAAGTAAAAAATAAATGTAGAAAGCGCCTTCATGAATAGAATAAAACAAAGGTGTATGTTGGTTGAAAGAACCCTGGATATGGAGTCAGAAAGCTAGTAAACTTTAATAAGTTAGGTAACCTTATGTAGGTTTTCTCTTTCATATGATTAAGCAATCATAGAAGACTATTTCGCGAGACATGTTCCAGGCAGTGAGTTCTGGTTACTCTATTCCTGAGTTCAGTAAGGGCAAAGATTCTTATACACCTTTGCAGGGTGGAGTTTGTTGTTCTGTGTTTCAAAATGCAGTTGGTAGGCATGCTGATGAGATGGGATAGTGTTAGTGCTGGTTCTCATAGTGTTTCCTAAAAGTAATGGCCCTGGACTAGATTGCCGTTATAGTCTTTCTTATCATCATTTCTCCCCAAAACATGAAGCATGCTGTCCTAGAGTTTGGAAAGGAAACAATATATGCTGGTAATTTTGAATTAAATTTTTTTAAAAAGCTAATAAATGACAATGATTAAGTTGTCACTTTTAATCTCTCTGAATCATAGTTTGATTACCCTTATGTAATAAAGTTAAACTAGAACACCTTTAACTCAACTTTTAAAAAACTATTCTCTTAAACTTTCCAATATAGTATGGATTGCTTGTGTTTCAGCAGTATGCAGGGTGATTATATTTGTGTAACTAAAGCATGGCAGTAGTAAAAGAACAGAAGAAGAATGCATGCATTGTTTTGACACTTTAAAATACCTAGTGAAACATTCACTGCAGAACACATTTTTCTGTATAAGCCTTCAAATAATGATGTGCTACTTGAAAGTTTGCTAGGTTTTCATGGTCTTGTTTCTAATTTCCAGTTCCAAAATCACCAGCTGTATTACTTACTTTGTATGGTTTCTTTCTTTTACTTGTGTGGAATTTACAGTTTGGATTTATCAGAATGGAATTGTCCATGCTTTGAACTTTTTTTTCCTATAGGAATTAGTCCCCATGATCTATGTCCTTCCCTTTGTCTCTGCAGTTTTTCATTTTTTTAAGCTTTTTTATTCTGTTTTTTAAATTTTTTAAAAGCCCACCAGGGAATTTCTTTTTAAAAATTCTTATTATCTTTATTTATTTATTGGATAGAGACAGTCAGAAATTGAGAGGAAGGGGAAGACAGACAGAGATAGAGACAGCTGCAACCCTACTTCACCACTCGCAAAGCTTACCCCCTTCAGGTGGGGACCGGGGGCTCGAACCCGGGTAGTTGGGAATTGTAACATGCGCTCAACCAAGTGCATCACCACCTGGCCCCAACTTTTTTATTTTTTAATATTCTATTTATTTTAATGAGAGAGAAGGCAGGGCATGGAACACAGACAAACAGACCAGAGCTCTGGCTTACGGTGGTGCTGGAGACTGAACCTGGGGCCTCAGAGGCATTTTGCATAACCTATCCCTAGCCCTTCTCTGCAGTTGGAAAAAGATGGGGAAGACAGGGAGAGAGAAAGACACCTGCAAACCTGCTTCACTGCTTGTGAAGCGATGCCCCTTCAGGTGGGGACCCGGGGGGCTCGAACCAGGATCCTTACGTCAGTTCTCATGCTTTGCGCCACCTGTGCTTAACCCACTGTGCTACCGCCTGACTCCCAATAAATTACTTTTTGTATACAATACCCCCATGCTTAATTACTAAAGGGGCCAGGTGGTGATGCACCTGGTTGAGCACAGGCATTACAGTACTCGAGGACCCAGGATCAAGCCCCTGTTCCCTACCTGCAGATGCAGAGGGGAGGCTTCATGAGTGGTGAAGTAGGGCTGCAGGTGTCTCTGTCTCTTTCCCTCTCTATCTACCTCTCTCCTCTCAATTTCTCTCTGTATCTGTCCAATGATAAATTAAAAAGACAAAAAAAATGTTACTAATTACTAGTGTTGTCTGTTTTGTAGGGAGACTACCATACATCAAAGTACCCTTTGATACCTTGACCATCAGGTAGTGTCTTCTGTCTCGTTCTGTGCAGGCTTACCCTTCCTCCCATCTCAGAATGTTTTCTTCCTAGGTTATAATTATTTAATTCAGTTTATGACAGGTAGATTATTTTATCTTGAAATAACATGGTTAAGAGACTGGTTTCTATTGTATTTTATAAGGAAAATGCCCTTTAAAGATCATGAAATGAGAGGAGGAGAACCTAAACATTCTCAAACTCTCTATATTTCTTCCACTTCTTGGCTCTTAGCTCTAAATACAGTGTATAGTCATTTGATGAATCAGATGCCAAGATCTACAAGGGGTGGACAGTTTGTTTTCTAGCAGATTATGGCAGGAAATAGCTTCAGTGGCTGGCCAGACATTCTGCTGAACAGGCCATCCATGGGGCTGAGATCCAAGAACTCTGAAGCATTGTTTAAGTGAGCAAGGATCTGGTGATCATTTCTATGAAGGAAAACTTTTTAAGATTAAGAGAATGATTTACAGGTGGAGGTCTTGGTGAAGTGATATGTGATGTGTTTATCAGAGGACAGTATGCTAAACTTAAGCCCTCATTAAAGAAGGCTGTAGAAGCAAACTTTAGAGTAATATTTTATATGTTGTAATATTTTGTACAGTTGATGTGACTTTTTCCTTTTTTGGCTTATTACTGTGGTGAAATTTTGAATTTTATTTTCTGATTTTTTTTTTATTTTTTAGCCTTCTGTTATCTTTTCCTATCTTCTACTAAATTCTAAAAGCTGCCATATGAACTTTGCTTTGATATTGGCTCCCTTCCACACCCATCTGTTTAAATTTAAGATCTTTTTCCCTTGCAGTTCTCTAAGACAGATAATTAAATTCTTTCTTAAAGTAAAAATTTCAGTAGGATATCTTCTAATATATCAGCTAATCTGTCGAACAAGTTAGCTATTTCTGATGTGGTATGAGTCAAGCTTTTTCTTTTTCCTTTTGTCAAGAAATATATTTATTTTGACTTCTCACAATGCAAATAGTAAATACAACATTACAGACTTGTTTAACATGTCATATTGTTACTTTAAAAATTATTAGTGATTTAATATTAATTTATAAAACTATAAGATAATAGGTATAATTCCACATCTGTCCCACCACCAGAGTTCTCTGTCCCTGTTCCCTCCCTGGAAACTGCATTATTTCCCCCAAGATCACAGATATAGGTTGACTTTTATTTATATAACTACCTATATATATAAGCCCATTTTTTCCTCTGGTCCTGCTTTCCCTTCCTTTCTAAGTCATACTTACTACATCTGAGTGTTCTACCCCCCTCCCACCATTCTTCTTCTCTCTCTGGGTCCTGGTAGAATTGGAGTTTAAAGTCCTCTGGTCATCTTCCCTTAACATTTACCCCTCTGGGAGAATGATGAAAAGTCTTTATGGGGTGCAGAAAGTGTAATGTCTGGGTTCTATAATTGCTTCTCTACTGGACATGGGCAATTCAAGCTTTTTATTCAAATTTTTGCTGTCCTCTAAGTTAATTTTCCATTCCTCCCCACCTCCACATTTTAAATTTGTTAAGAGATACTTTCCTTCATACCTTACATAAAAGTTACCATGGCACATTTAATTAGGCATTAGAATATGAGCCAAAAGTGAATCACTGTATTTCTTGTATTTTTTCTCAGTCGAGGAGATGACACTGTGGCTAGAGTTTTAGACTTAAAAGTAGGCGGTTACTAGCATAACATGTACCTGAGTGATTCTCTGGTTCTCTTCTCTCCTCTCATGTTAATAAATAACTAAAAAGGCTTTATTCTGAAATGAGGTGGTTTCATTTTGAAGTGATTCCTATGGTAATATGTTTAATGAGCTAAGAAATAAAGTGTTCTAAGATCTACACTAGTAAGAATCAACCTATGCATTAACTTTTAACTGAAGAGGGAATTTCTCTTTAATAACATACTCTAAGAAATCACCTATCAATCAGTGGGTAACTGGAGATTTGAGAATACCGAAGTTCAGGTGAAGGGATATAACATTCTCTTCACATTTTTTTTTATTTTTGTAAATATAGTAAAATATTGCTTCCTGATGGGGTTTCTTGAAGGTGGTTCAGATCATGCCTTTCAACATTGTTATATTGTTAAGGTGAATTAAGATCTGGGCTTTAGTGTCAGCCAGCAGCTTCGTAGGTTCAAATCCCAGCCCTGTCACTAACTGTTGTGGCCTTAGTAAGTTTCTTGACTTTTCCTTTTGTTTTCCTTATCACTTTATCTGTGGAATAGTGGCTATATAGAGGAGCTGTGAGGATTAAGTGTAAAATATATGGTCCAGAGCTAGTGTTGCTAGTATTTTTCACTATATTCCCAGTGGTACATATAAAAGGAGAGTTTCCTTTAACCTGGACAAGAAGGGCATCTCTCTCTATGACAAATACACGTAAATGCCTCTGTCACTAGGGATCTGGCACTCAGTGAACTTATAAGTCAGGAAACACCCTCATGTTTTGACCTGCATTTTTCCATGAAAGGAAACTGTTGACTGCATGGAGATGGATGACTGTACTGGTGTTGACTTTATGTGGATACTGCATTTTAGCATTCAGGAAGGATCTGAACCACAGTGGTGTTGGCAAGAGGAAAAGCATCAATTTGGCAAAAACTTTGCTGTAATAAGAAAAAAGTTTTTTTTTTTTTTTTTTTTCTGCTTGTCTTAGGATTTCAGTTCATGGCCTGGGGTTCTTGTAACTTAAAAATTTTTTTTAATAGAGATTTTATTTATTTATCCATGAGAAAGATAGGAGGAGAGAAAGAATCAGATATCACTCTGGTACATGTGTTGCCAGGGATTGAACTCAGAACCTCACACTTGAGAGTCCAATGTTTATTTTATATTCTTTTATTTTTTGAGAGTCCAGTGTTTTATGCACTGCACCACCTCCTACACCACAGTTCTTGTAATTTTACACATTGTGAAAAGTAGATCATATAGGGAGACTGAATAGAATTTACAATGTTAAATTATATTTTATGCTTGTGTGTATGTATGTATAAGGCCCTTCAGAAAAGACAAAGAAACTTTATACCAATGCATTATTTTACAGGAAACTTTTAAAACATTCAAAATTTTATTTCCAACTTTATGCATTTAAGATACTCTACATTTTGCCAAACATATTAAGAGTTTGCCAGTTTGAATGTAGTTACATTTTGTTTACTAATACTTGAAGTTATAAGTCCATAAAGCATGACGTATATGAAAATCTTGATTTATAAGGACCTCCCACACGTGTGTGTTACCACTAAACTGCTGCTCCAGCCCAATCTTTTTTCTACTTGTTATAAATAGTGTGTAAAAGGGGAAGGATGGACAAAACTCTATTTTTCCATCTTTGGGGTTTCTGCTGGCCCTAGGTAGTGCTGGTGTTTGAACTCAGGCATTCAAAGTGAGTACTCTACCACTGAGTCATCTCTTCAGCACCCCAACTTCATTTTCTCACGTTCTGAATTATTTAAGTTGCCTCTCAGTTGATGTTGTTTCATTATAATTGCCTTGGATTTCTAGGTTCCATTATTGTTACTGTTATTGTTAACTCTCTCAGTCGCTTTATGTGAGGAAAAAGAAAGATAAAGCAAATGTAGTTTGACTTAGCATTTTAAGATGATTTTGCACCAGATTAGCATTCCCATTTGGGGTTCATTTAAGCTGCTATTATGATCAGTTTACATTTCTCAAGCATTTGCCAGCTGGCTAGTAGAATGAATAGGCAGGCCCGAGGAAGCTGTGCTAAGATAGAAGCTTGGCTGTAGATGATATACACATGGATCATTGAAAATTGACTGTAGTTTGTACCTGTGCCCAGAAAGCTATCTGCTTAATGATTTAACTTTCTTGGCCATCTTATTGGCATTGAACTTACTGTTTTAATGTAATGAATTTTTTACAAAGAAATATTTAAGACATTTAAGGAATCTATATAAATAGCACTGTGCCTATAACTAAATTTATGTCTGAATGTTTTCACTTGTTCAAGTTCTTTATGTACTTGATACTTAAATTTGTTCCTACTGGTTTTCTTTATATTTTAGTAGCAATTTATCATTATCTCATTGTTTCATGCACATTGACCATGTTCCATGGTCTTTGGTAACTTACGTGTTTTGCCTCTGTGATAATATGCAATAAAAACTGGATTTGTGATTTTCTCATCCAAGAATTCATTAGTGAAAGTTTCAGGAAAACCCAGTAGAAGCTATAGAAGAGAGGTGAAACCTACCTGATTTTTTTCCTCCCTTAATTTTGAAGGTGATGTTTTTATTTGAAGGGTGGAATACATGATTGCTATAAATTACTGTTTTTCTACTTGGAAGCAAAGCTCTCAGAATGAGCTTATGCAGGAGAATTTAGGGTGGGAGGTACTGAATACTCCGCATTCTTAGGACGAAATAATGGTCAGTCTTCCTTCATTCCTCCTCCTCTCCAGAGTCAGCCTGTTGCCCAGCTCTCCTGGAATGAGTGCAGAAACAGTAGCAGTTCTATAAGGCCTTTTCTCATTTTACTTGTTACCTTTTAGCAAGGAAGATAATATAGCTCTGCCAGTACTTGCTGTGCAAACGTGTGTGAAGGAGATAGAAAGTATAATGGAAGGATTAGAGGAGATATATCCTCAAACACATGGGCCCCTTGATTTGGTTTGGTTTGTTCTCCATTCCTTCCTCCTCTCTGATCACTGACAGTGTTATCTTGAGCAAGTGAGCCAGTGTCCCCAGTACCACTGTTCTTATCTGTAAACTGACCATAACTACTGTCATGTTCAGATAGGAAATTTACTGGGTAAACCAGAAAGCTTCATACTAACATTGGTTGTTAACGCAATTTCAGATTGGTACATCCTGACCTGAATAGGATCCTGCCTCCCACCACTGCTGTGGACTACAGTGAAGCCATTTACCCAGAAATCAGGCTGACAGAATGCAGTCCCACCCCATCGGAATCCTCCTTTACCACTTTCATCACTGGGGGACTCATTTTACCCCAGGCAATCTTTCTCATACTTACACCTGCTTTTCTCTTTGTAGTTCTAAATAAGAAAAATATCCTTAATGGTGGCAGATAAAATAATTGCACTTCAGGACTTTTAGATAAAGTCAAATGAAAGAAGAGTCTACATCAAGCTTCCTAGCCACTGCAACACATCTTCGGGTTCTCTGCAAAATTCTTAACTCGGTTTTTTTCTGTAGATTGGCCGCATTGCAGCATATTGGCTTTGTAGGCTGGTTCAGAAAGCTAGGGGGAAAATCTTAACATCAATTTTATGGGAGAATGCATCCTAGTTTATTTGTAACTGATACATAATTTATTCATAATTGGAGAGCTGCCCAATGTTGTTAAAGTTTGGGAGGCTCCAGCAGGCCGGGCTAGCGTGGTGGCGGTAGACAGAGACAGAGACGCGGGGACACACGGCTGGGCTGAGAAGCTGCAGTTTAATCTTTATTCACGAAGGGGCAAATCACCACACCATGTGTTTCATCATCATTCTTTCTCCG
This sequence comes from Erinaceus europaeus, assembly GCF_950295315.1. Lineage (NCBI taxonomy): Eukaryota > Metazoa > Chordata > Mammalia > Eulipotyphla > Erinaceidae > Erinaceus > Erinaceus europaeus. Next base: position 120,661,990 of record NC_080166.1, on the reverse strand, counting down.
CTGCTGCTGCTGGGACTCTGGATGTCCTTAGCATAGGGGGTGGAGAGAAAGGGGGGGGGGGGGAGAACTAGCAAGGGCCAAACCAATTCCCTCAGAGGTGGGGGGGGGGAGAGCGAGACCAAACCATTGTGAAACATACAGCAGCCCAAACAAGTTTCTTTCTCTGTGTCATGATTTTTGGCTGTTTCTGTGTCAGGAAGAGAGAGATCTGCACATGGGTTGATCCAGGTATGAGTGACTACCTGTTTTTATTTGGAAACTACCACACAGATGAGGATGTGGGGAGGGAGGTGTTTGGATTTCTCTCTCTCAACTAAAATCTATAATAAAGTTGGGAAAGGAACTCAATATTGGAGTTAGGATATATTTTTATGAAACTGTGAGGCATAGCTTTCAGATCACATCAATAAGACACATACTATGTTATTGTGTTAACGAGATGGAAGAAGGTTGTGTGGTAATCAGATGCATTTGTCTCTTTCCAGTGCTTCAAGGGTAGTTTGTAACACAATCTGATTAGGCAAGTCCAGGGACTAAGAAGGTACACAAGACAGTCAAGTGTCAGTTCTTCTTGGGTCTTGCAGATGGACCCTCCCAGGAAGTGTCAAGCCACTCAGCTACCAGAAAAGACATGTTTTAAAATGTTTTTAACAACTTATTTTTAGTTATTTAACCTTGGTTTACAAAATTAAAAGATTTCAGAGGTCTAGTTTTACACATATATGTATGTGTTTAACTCACCACACCTACCACCAGGGTTCTTGTTGCTGATAAACACCATAGTTTTTACAAAGCCTGAGAGACAATTTCCGGTTACGGATTCATTTTGTTTTGTTTTGCAAGTTTGCTATTGTTACCTATTGATACGTTCCACATGAGTGAAACCATCTAGTAGTTGCCTTTCACCTCTTATTTAATTTAGCATAATCACCTCTAGTTCCATCTATGAAAAGACATTTTTTAAAGATTTCACTATTAGTAGTTAATTTTTAAATGTGCGTGTTATACAGAAGTTTTCAGTTATATTTATTAAGTTTTAAGATGGTGTTGAAGTAATTTGAAAACATGCCATTAAGAATTGGAGAAGAGGGGTAGTCGGGGGCTAGCCCAGCGGGTTAAGCGCACGTAGCGCCAAGTGCAGGGACCGGCATAAGGATCCCGCTTGGAGCCCCCAGCTCCCCACATGTAGGGGAGTCGCTTCACAGGCGGTGAAGCAGGTCTGCAGGTGTCTTTCTCTCCCCCTCTCTGTCTCCCCCTCCTCTCCATTTCTCTCTGTCCTATCCAATGACAGCAACAACAACAATAATAATAACCACAACAAAGATTTAAAAAAAGAAGAATTGGAGAAGAAAACCAGCAGAAACAGATTTTTTCTAAGTTTAAATTGACTTTTTGACATATAGGTTAAGATGACATAGGAAACTAAGTTTTATTATATTTTTAAATAGCATTTCTTTTTAAGTTGTGTGCATGCTTTACTAAAACAAAAACATAAAATAACACATTCTTATAAACTAATAGAATTTGATGGTTCTGTAAATAATATCTACAGTAGTACTATGATAATATAACTAAACATTTTATTTTTTAATATTTTTTAAATATTTTACTTATTAATGAGGAAGGGAGAGAGAGAGACAGAGAGAGAGAGAGGGAGAGAGGGAACCAGACATAACTCTGGTACATGTGCTGCCAGGGACTGACCTCATGCTTGAGAGTCCAATGCCTTATCCACTACGCCACCTCCCGGACCACTAATTAAACATTTTAATAGCCAAACTGTCTTTTAGATTTCATTAGTTGTCAGTCAGGGAGGCTGGGGTGAGGTAGGATTTGGTGGTAGATGCAGTGATACACACATATGCATGTGAAACTATACCACTACTAAACCATTAATAACATGAATCTACCAACATATTTACATAGAATTTATGCATATGTATCCAGTTTCAAAACTTGCGACTAGATGTATAACTGTGTCTTCAAGTATTTGTTTCTACTTTTCTACATCTCTTTTTCTTGAGTTGGTTATACACCATAAGTAATGCTAAAGTCAAGGACAGTCATCTTCTTTTCTTAGTACCCATAGCATCTTGCACATATCTTAGACACAATAAAGTTTTAGAACATACAGGTTTAGAACAAGTAGGTTTTCTGTGTCTTAAAAAAAATCTGTTACTAAGAATTATAACAGATAATATAGATTTACTTTAAAAAAAATAGAAAATGCTGAGAAACAGACAAAAAACAAACAATAAAAAGCTGTCCTGATAGCATCCTAGTACTTTCCAAATGTTTTCCTATAATAAAATATATGCTTGTAACTAAATTTCAAATAAAACTCTCCTGAACATTGTTTTTTATCTATCTGCATATTCTAGATGGTTATGAATGTCCTGTCCCAAGTATTCATTTGTCTTCATTTTTAATGGCTGTCTGGTCTTCTGTATAGATATATCATGATTTATTTAACCAGTTCATTTTTTTGTGAACATTCACATTTATTATTATTTTTTACTGTTAACAAGTTGTTGTAATGAGTGCCTTTGTCTATGTATGTAGTATTATGTACTTAATTTGGATGTTTTCTTAAGATAAAGTAGAATTTTTAGGTTGACAGATGTGAATTATTTATAAGGTTCATTATCATGTTGCTAATTTCCTCCAGAAATTTCATATCAATTTTAGTCATCATGTGGTGAGAAAAATGTTCATTTTTCTGCTTTTTCATTGATAGGTAGAGTAAGATTTAACATTATTGGGTTAGTTGTTATTTCATACAGTAGTACATTCAAATATTTTTAATGTGAACATATTTTATCTTTATGTGTTCAAAATCATCAACCATTTAAAATTGTTAAATTTCTCATCTAGCTTTGAAATGTTAAGCTTCAAAACTAAGCTTGAGAAACAAAGATTCTGTAGGTGGAATGGACTAATTTTTCTGAATTTACAGGAATGATTTAAATGTTTTCTTTTTTTTCCACCAGAAAAGCAATAGAAGAATTGCTTAAGGAGGCAAAACGTGGGAAAACAAGAGCAGAAACAATGGGACCTATGGGTTGGTGAGTTCTTGAGTAATCTATTAAAATATAAAATCAAAGAGAAAAGTCTTGGCTGAAGATCCAAATATATCTGTCATTCACATTTAGAGGAAATGTAAAATCATGGATACAAAGGAACGAATAAAACAGAGCTGACTGCTGAAGAATTATAATCAATGTAGTACACCAAATTTGCATGCCTGGGGGCACTAAGGGTCCCAGGTTCAATTTCTGGTTCCACCATATGCTAAAGCTAAGCAGTGCTCAGGTGTGTGTGTGTGTGTGTACCTATCTCTCTCACACACCTCCTTTCTCTCTAATGAAAATATACATATTTTTTAAAACTTAGATGGTAAATACTATAGTTACTGTAATGTTTCAGCCATGTGAAACTAATGCTTTTTTTCTTTCCGTTTTTAAACAAAATATGGCTTATTAAAGTTTATCATAAAGGAAAGATTTAGTATGAGGAAATAAGTACATTATTTTTAATACTTAGCAAGAACATTTACATTCAATGTCACTACATACTTACTACATTTTGTAGAACTTGGATACACGAAGTCCCAGGAGGTTCTGTCCCTAGCATGGCTATGCTTTGCTTCTCTTTCTCTCTCTCATTAAATAAATTAATAGTTTGCAAATAAGTAAAATTCACTACAGTAGATTACTGTGGGACATTGAGAAGAATAAAATCTAAAAATGAGGTGGGAGAAGCTCACCTTCCTGATAGACCTCAGTCTTTAGAACCATGCACATGCTTTAAATATTTTTTTTTTTTAAGTTTCAATAATTTTTTTCTACCAGAGCACTGGCTCAGCTTTGGCTTATGATGGTGAGGAGAACTGAACCTGAGACTTCAGAGCCTCAGACATGAGAGTCTATTTGCATAACCATTATGCTATCTACCGCCACACACATTTTTCCCCCCAGAGCTCTGCTATGTTCTGGTTTATGGTGGTGTGTGGAATTGAACCTGGAACAGGAGATGTAAAGTATGTGTGGGAGGGCTCCAAACACGTTACTAACCCAGCATCAGTATGTGACAATGTGTAAAGAATATTGTCAGCCAGAGATGCTACCTTCCCATTGTCAGTGTATGAGAGTATTTATAGAATATTCCAAACATGGCTGTTCTCATATGCCTTTTTAAAAAATTATCTTTATTTATTTATTTGGATAGAGACAGCTAGAAATTGAGAGGGAAGGGGGTGATAGGGAGAGAGACAGAGAGACACCTGCAGCCCTGCTTCACCACTTGTGAAGCTTTTCCCCTGCAGGTGCGGGCTGGGGGCTCAAACCCAGGTCCTTGCGCATTGTAACATATGCACTCAACCAGGTGTGCCACCACCTGTCCCCTTTCTCCTATGCCTTAATGTTCAGTTATTGTTGGGATTTTATTACTTGGGCAAGATTACTTGTTTGCTTGCTCGGTCTTCAGGTTGACCAGTACTACATGACTAAAAGTTCTCAAAATAAATCACATGATTGGTCTTTCTGATGTGACAATCCCTGACTCTTAAAACTATCTGACTGGCCAACCTAAGGTCCACACTCAACAAAGACATTTCTTGCAGGTCTGACGTTATCTCCTAGATTGAGATTATGTCTCAGAAGCTAAGGACAAAGGGTTGGTCTCTTTGAGCAACACTACATTTTTTACTACTCAGGCAGGAAATGTATTAGAGCTGGAAAATTTTTTCAAACCAGAGACAAAGAAAGGACTACTACAATTTTGTCAGAAAGACCTAGAAACCAACTTGAAAGACCTCCTGCTAGTTAAAAAATGGGATGATCTTATTTTCAAAGGGAGTAAAAGAAAACAAAGTTAAGCTACAATGTTTGAGATTTCTAAAATATATTAAAATGTGTATGGCTATAATGATAATCATATGCACACACCTTAGAGGCAGGCCAGCGAGGTGACTCAGCTGTTGAGTGAATGTGTGAGACACTGTGTTCAACCTCTAACCTGCATAAAATGATAGAGTCATTACCATCTCTAATGTAATAATTAAAAGACACATTGATCCTTTTTTGAACAATGATAAAGCACCAAATCATTATTTATAAAACTGAGACATTATGAGGAAGGATTAAGCATTTATCCTATTCTCTATATAAATTATACCTCAAAGCTATCATATAATTGATGGAATAAAAGTTTTCCTTACAGAATTGCTGCTATTAAATGTAGAAAGATTATAAAATAAGATAACCATCATAGATGCTAACTTATCATAATAAGGACTGGCAAGATACTGGGTTGTTGAGAAAGTCATGATGTATTTTTCTGTGCAAAAATGTGTAATGACTTTTCTGACAACCCAGTAGCTCACTTAGAAAGGTACCTACTTTGCCATTCAGAAAACTCAGGTTCAGTCCCAGCCCCCACTGCACAGGGAGAAGTTTTGGTGCTGTAGTATCTTTTCTTCTGTCCCACTTTATCTTTTCTGTCATAAAAAGTTGACCCAGAGCAGTAAAACCTCATCAGTGACAAAAAAAAAAAAAAAGAAAGAAGAAGAAAAAAATAATAATCTAATTTTCAAATGGACAGTAGACTCAAATACTTTACCAAAAATGATACAAGATTGGTCAATAAGCAAATAAAAAGATGGTCAAATCTATAGGTATCAGAAAAATGCAATTTGCAACCACAGTTAGTTACTAGTACATACGCACCATAATGGTTAAAATTTCAAAAAGAGGGAGTCGGGCGGTAGTGCAGCAGGTTAGGCGCAGATCCTGGTTCGAGTCCCCACCTGCAGGGGAGTCGCTTCACAGGCGGTGAAGCAGGTCTGCAGGTGTCTATCTTGCTCTCCCCCTCTCTGTCTTCCCTTCCTCCATTTCTCTCTGTCCTATCCAACAATGATATCAACAACAACAATAGTTATAACTACTACAACAATAAAAAACAAGGGCAACAAAAGGGAAAATAAATAAGTAAATTTTTTTTTAAAGGAAGGGGGAAAAAAGGCCTCCAGGAGCAGTGGATTTGTGGTGCAGGCACCGAGCCCCAGCAATAACCCTGGAAGGGGAAAAAAATTTTCAAAAAGAATGACTACCAGATAAAGATGAATATATGGAACAAGAATGCTTACACAATCTTGACAGAAATATAAAATCCTAAAGCAACATAAAAAGAACAAGTTTCGGGAGGCAGGCGGTAGCGCAGCGGGTTAAGCGCACGTGGCGCAAAGCGCAGGGACTGGAGTAAGGATCCCGGTTGGAGCCCCCTGCTTCCACCTGCAGGGGAGTCGCTTCACAGGCCGTGAAGCAGGCCTGCAGGTATCTATCTTTCTCTCCCCCTCTCTGTCTTCCCCTCCTCTCTCCATTTCTCTCTGTCCTATCCAACAACGAGGACATCAATGACAACAACAATAATAACTACAACAATAAAACAACAAGGGCAACAAAAGGAAAAAATAATAAAAAAAAACAAGTTTCTTGGAAATATACTTTCACTATACAGAATTATTCTAACCAGAGAACTGAACATGTAAGTTCACCCAAATCTGCAAGTTATGTTCATAGCAATTCTTTTTAATGATAGCTAAAAACTATAAATAGGCCTGTTGTCCATCAAAGGATGAGATGAATGGACAGATAAATTATAATATATTTATACTTTCAATACTACTCTATAGTGAAAAGTAAGCAGAAATACCAATGCACCCTGCATGGATAAATCTTAGAAGTATAATAATGCCAAGTGAAGGAAACTTGATACAGAACATCACACACTGTTAAGATTCCATCTAGGGGGCCGGGTGGTAGCACAGTGGGTTAAGCGCAGGTGGCGCAAAGCACAAGGGCCGCGTAGAGACCCCGGCTCCCCACCTGCAGGGGAGTCACTTCACAGGTGGTGAAGCAGGTCTGCAGGTGTCTATCTTTCTCTCCCCCTCTTTGTCTATCCCTCCTCTCTCCATTACTCTCTGTCCTATCCAACAACAATGACAATAATAATGTAACAACAACACCAATAAACAACAAGGAAAGACAATAAAAGGGGGAAAAAATGGCCTCCAGGAGCAGTGGATTCATAGTGCAGGCACCGAGCCCCACCAATAACCCTGGAGGCAAAAAAAAAAAGATTCCATTTATATGATATTTTAGAAAACCCAAAGCTTATAGGGACAGAAAAGAGATCCATGGTTTCCAGATGGTAAAGGTGGAAGGAGAAAGGAAGGAAGTTGCTGTTTTAGATAATGAAAATACTCTTTGATTGTTGTGGGATTATATGTCTTTGCGTATTTGTCAAAACTCATAAAGCTATTGACTTATAGGGATAAGTTTTACTATGTTTAAAATATACTTCAGAAGACTGATGTAAAAAAAAAAAAAGGATGTCATTATTTTATAGTCTAGGCAAAGACTGTCAAAGGCTGCTAGGTCTAGGTGACAAATTGATGACAACACCTGAGCTCGACCTATCTTTGCATCACAAAAGATGCAACGTAAGGTGCATGTCACCACTTATGAGAAGTCATCATCAAAAATTGGCACCTGAATCTGATGAGATCTTTAATTAGAACTCCTTTTCAGGAACAAACTACGGAGTAACATATTAAATGACACAAAAAAATCACAAATAACCCCAAATTCAGGGAATTATAGAAGAAACAGCCCAGTTTAACAAATAAATTGTAAGGAGAATAAGTATTGCCTTATAAACAACAGATCTGAGATCAAATAAAATATATTTAGACTCTTAAATCTAAACTAACTACAACATAACATTTATGAAACATTGGGCATGCTAAATACTATTGAGATAGATATTGACATTTCTAAACTACAATAATGACATTGCTGTGACTTTACTTTAGAAATCCATTATGTAGTGTATTGCACCAAAGTAAAGGACTCTGGGGCATTGGGGAGTATTCAGGTCCTGGAATATGATGGTGGAGAAGGACCTAGGTGGGAGGTGAAAGTGTTATGTGGAAAACAGAAATACTTCACTGTCGACTATAAACCATTAATCCCCCAATAAAGAAAAAAGTCTATGTGTGTGTGTGTGTTTCTCCATTATGATGTATTTTTGGATGCATTGATATGATAAAGCAATATAGTTGTTCAATCTGTATGTAACATTTCTAATCATCTTAGAGGCAATAAAATACTACTTCCTGGAAGGGTAGTTATAAAAAATTGGCAAGATAATATATATGAAAACACTCAGCATGGTTCCTGGCATGGAACATTCATTTAGTAAATGTTAGTTAAATCTGCCATTTCTTTCCAGCCCTCCTTTATACTTTCAAAAGATAAAATGTCTCAAATTTGAATCATATTAGTACAAATTTAGGGAAAGGCTGCTTTGAATCATAAGTTCAGATGACAAGTGAATAAGAAAATGTCATCCAGGGCTCTTACTACGTGAGGAGTGTTCAGAGGCACAAATTGTTTCTAGACAGTTCACCAGAAGGAAGCCATGCTTCCTGACAACCTAGTACTACTGACTGGCATAGTAGAACCAGTCTGTCAATATTAGCTATTTCCCTTAGAGGAAATTAACATATTCAAAGACCATCCTGAGGTTTGTGGAAGTATTGATATTCTCTTTGAGATTAATATCAGTCAGGTGGCTCATTTCAGAGGTATTCAGGACCCTTTTTCTTTCCAGTTTTCTAAGTCTCCCAACCAGAGATGTGATTCATTTTTCCACATGGTGTAGTAACAGCCATTAAATTCACATTTCTCTTAGCAAAGAGAGGAGGTATACCTTCTCCCTTTAGAGACACTTCCCAAATGCTATGCATACTATTCTATATATAGTACATTGGCCAAATGTAATCTCTTATCTATACCTATCTACAAGACCAGGCATTTCGTTTTCCCTGTAGGCAGTTATGTGCCAGGCTATTTTAGGAAACACATTTACTATAGAAAGGGAAAGAGGATGTTAGAGAACAACTAGTAGCCTCTTCCCATGAAGGAAGGAGAATGAAACATATTAAAAAGGGGAATAAAAGATGGGGAGCAAATTAAGAAATTCACATTTCTAAGAGGTGGGCCCTGGAAAAATAGGATTTGAAACTTATATTTTCCCATTACTGTATAGAACAAGAATTTCTGTTTGACTTCGCCATTATTTCATAGCAAATGGAATAACAAACCTTTTTGACTTAGGATCCTTTACATTCTTAGAATTACTGAGGGCCTCAAATAACTTTTTATTTAACATATGTGTGTGTGTGTATATATTTACTGTATTAGAAATTTAAATTGAGCAAATTTTAGCTATTCATTTAAAAATGACAATAATAAATCCATTATGTTAAAATGAATAATATATTTTTATTAAATATTGAATAAAGGGAATTGTGTGGGGTTTTTTGCAAACCTTTTTAATGTCTGGCTTGTAATAATCTGGGATTTTCATATCTGCTTATTTTATTAGTGACTTATTATTAATTTACAAAATTTTAAGAGAAAAGGGGTATAATTCTGCACCATTCCCACCACCAGAGTTCTGTATCCCCAGTCCCTCCACTGGAAGCTACAATAGTTCTCCCAAGGCTTCAGTCTGTTTTGATATATTATTTTTATTGAAATATATAAAGAAAATCTAACTTTTAGCAAATACATGTTTGGAGAAGAAAGAAGTATTTCAATAGCCTTTTCAGAAAATTCTGGTATTCTTTAATACTATATCAGCTATACAAGTAATGAGAGGTACTTTGCAAGTAATGAAACTACCTCAAGCAGAGGTAGTTTCTTAATGTGACTTTTTCCTAATCTATTTCAATAAAATCTCTAGGTCTGCCTGTCACTTTGACTGAAACTTCTAATTATGAGATTTCATAACCATGCATTGGTTGCCTGGAAAATATTAGTTTGCTGAATTAAAAAATTTTCTCTCTGTCCCATCTAATAGAAAAAAAAAAAAAGAGGGAAAGGAAAATATGGCCACCAGGCTAGGAGTGATGGATTCATAGTGCTAGTACCAAGCCCCAGCAATATACCTGGTAGCAAAAAATCTTTGATATGTTAACACATTTCATTATAGGATAACAAGGATACATTAATAAATATAACCTCTAATCTCATCCAAAAGTTATTTAAGTGTTGGAAACTTGTCAAGTTCACAGTTCCCACAAAGCCTCATTTTCTCACACCTGGAATCTCCAGTCTTGCCATTAGCAGTGAATACTGTCAGTTATTTTCCTTGAAGTGACAGGCTCATTCATATCTTAATAATAAGCTAATTCACCTGGCTCCTCAAACAGTTGCTGAAGTGCTTTTCCTTGAGCAACTTTTGGTTTAGCACAGCTGAACAGATGAGTCATGAAAGGTCTGACCTAAGGACTCCTATGACTAACTTCTCCTCACTGGTATTTGTACAAGGAAAATCTTTCCTATCATTTTCATTGTAGAACACCTGGGTTTGCATCTGGTTCAATAAATGCAAGTGAGTTCATGTGTGTAGAGAAAAACTCATTAGCACTAATCCAGTGATTCCCATACATTTGGAATCATCTGGGGCATAGCCAAAAATATTGTCTATGCACCTCCTTCAAATGTTATTTTAGGTATGGTATGGAACTCTACCCTGTAATCTTACAATTTTTAACCTATTGTTGAATAATTCATTAAAATCAGACTCAATTAAAAATAAATCCTTCATTTGGAATATTGCTTGACTTTAAAGTCTTAGATACTCAGTTGAGAGAAAAATCTTAAAGATACTCAGGTGAGCAGAGGTGTGGCCATGGAGTAGCAGCTGCTACACGTTGCTCTTCTGATGAACTAGTTAAAGTAATGAAAAGATCACTTGAACCTCACCAAGTTACAACTGGGAGTTCTGAAGAAACTCACTTAGCTATAGATAGGTACAGGTACAAGTAGTCAGTGGATGGAAAAAGGGGTGAGGGAAAGGTTCTCAGGATATAGGAAGTCATTCTTAGTGGTAGTCGGTGTCATCTTTTTAGCAGGAAGCAGGGAATTCCTGACTGCTTAATCTGTGAACTCAGGGACATCAGGATATTTAACTTCCCACAAGACCTTAGCAGTGCTTAAGAGAAAAGCCTGGCTGAGCACTAAAGCCATGTGGTCTGCTCAAGCCCCAGCACACAAGTAGGAAAATAAATCCTGCTTGTTCTTTGAGCATGTAGGAGAAAGCGGTTCTCCCTTGCTGTTTTCCAAAAGTCTGGAAACATACCAGTGAGGCCCCACATTGATATCACAGGCACTAAACTAGACCTGTGACACATGATAGAATCTCTTTTACCATGTTTTCATGAGCAGGGAAATCCAACACTATAGCCACAGCACCACCTGCTGGCTCAACAACAGAAACTGTGCTAAATGCACAAGCTTAAAGTACATAGATACATCCATGCCAGAACTTACCAAATAAGATCAGATCAACAAAGATCTGGGAAAAAATTGTCAGAAATGAAATTTAGAAAATTCATTGTGAAGGCAATTCAAGAATGTGAACTTAACATGCAGAAACATATGTAGGAATTGAGAGATCATTTCACTAGAGAAAACTCCAACAGAATTTGATGTCGGGTTGGAAAAAATAAAGTAACAACTTCAAACAGATAGATACATGATGTGAAGGGTACTTTTAATGCAGTTCAGTTGAGTAGCAGGCCTAGGAATAAACTAAATTATATTGAGGACAGAATATCAGAGTAAGAAGATTAAGTCACCACATGATGTGATTTAAAGCTGTTGGACAGGAAAAGTCTAGAACAATTGAAGCACTTCTCTGTGAAATAGACTCCAGCAGAAAAATGAATGTGAGAGTTATTAGGATCTCTGAGGAAGAACGAGGGAGGGAGGAGCAGAGAACATATTCAAAGAAATCACAGCAGAAAAGTTTCTACACCTGGGCTACATTCAAAGCAGACATCCAGGAAATTTAACAGTCACCCAGGTTCCTGAATCCAAAATGGCACACACCCAGACACATCATAATATTTAATAAAACTATCCAAAATCAAGGACAAGGAAAATATATTGCAGGTTGCTTGGGAAAGGAAGAAACTGACATATAGAGGTATAACCATCAGGCTTTCATCAGATTTCTTTCCCCCCCCCCCTTATTTAAATGTTAAATTATTTAACTGAAACTCTCGCCAGATCGCTCATCACAAACCCTAGAGGCAAGGAGGAAGTGGGGTAACTTTTCAAAGTATTAAAAGGTAAGAATTGCCAGCCATGGATACTCTGGCCTTCCAAATTATACTTCAAGTTTGAGGGAGAAGTAAAGATCTTTTTTTTAATCTTTATTTATTTATCTACTTATTTGATAGAGACAGCCAGAAATTGAGAGGGAAGAGAGGGAGGGAGACAGAGAGACACTTGCAACACCACTTCACTTTGCGAGTGCAAAGCTTTCCCCCTGCAGGTGGGGACTGAAGGCTCCAACCCAGGTCCTTGAATATTGTAACATATGCTCTCAACCAGGTACACCACCACCTGGCCCTTGAGAAGTAAAAATCTTTTCAAACATACTGACACTGATGGAATTTACCACTACCAACCCTACATTGTGAGAATTACTGAAAAGAAGCAGTAAAGGAATTCAAACCCTTAGTGATCAATGGTAGAATAGAGTAGAACCAGGAACATAAACAACAGCAACAGGAAAAAAAACATAAATACAGGAATAAATAGTACAAAATGGACAAAGCAGTACAATCAAATATTGGTGAACCAAGGCCAATTTAACAAAAAATATTGTTGATATTATAAGTTAGACACAGTACTCATAATAACTACAAAATTAAATATAGTACAGAGACAAATAGGAAATACATATAGTAGGTGAGACCATCATAGAAAACTATCCACATAAAGTAACAAGCAGAAGCATACAGGAAAAGAATCAACAAAAACATAAAACAGTCTCAAAACAGAAATCAGAATGGCAATAAGTAAATTAATCACCCTAAACATGAATGGCTTAAACTCACCTATCAAAAGTTTCAGGGTGACTGACTGGAATGAAAAGCAAGATCCACTTATGCTATTATCTAGGAAACATACATCTAAACAAAAGACAAACAGAAGCTCCAAGTTATAGGCTGAAATAAGGTATTCCAAGCTAAAAATGCAGACAAAAGGGCATGAACAGCTATTCTGCTATCAGATAAAATAGGCTTTCAGGCAAAGAAGATAATAAGAGACAGAATTGGACACTACAGAGTATCAGTCCAACAGGAAGACATAACTGTCATCAATATATATATTCCCAATATGAGTGTACCCAAATATATAAAACAAATACTTACTGACCTCAAGGGAGACATTGGCAGCAAGAAATAGATCATCAGGACAAAAAAAAAAAAAATCAACAAGGAAATAGAGGCTTTAAATGAAGTCATAGATGAGGTGAACTTAACAGATATATTTAGGACATTCCACCCCCAAAGAAAAGAATGTACATTCTTTTCAGCTGCATATGGAACATTCTCAAGGATTGAGCATGTGTTGGGACATACAGTCTTAATAAATATGTGAATGTTGGGGGTCCGGCGGTAACGCAGTGGCGTAAGCGCATGTGGTGCAAAGCAGCAAGGACCAGCATAAGGATCCCGGTTCGAGCCCCTGGCTCCCCAGTGCAAGGGAGTCATTTCACAGCGACAAAAGCAGGTCTGCAGGTGTCTATCTTGCTCTCCTCATCTCTGTCTTCCCTTCCTCTCTCCATTTCTCTCTGTCCTATCCAACAACGAACAACATCATCAACAACAATAATAACCATAACAAGGCTACAACAACAAGGGCAACAAAAGGGGGAAAAAAATAAATGTGAATGTTGAAATTATGAAGAATTTTTTTTTTTATCACGAGGCTGTGAGCTTGGAAATCAGCCTCAAAAAAAGAAAAAAGATGCAACTTAAAACTGCACTGATATTCTACCTTACAAACATCAACAAAACAGGAAATGATAGGTTTTGGTGAGCTTGTAGAGAATATTGAACTCTGCTATACTGCTGGTAGAAATGTAAACTAATATAGCCTCTTTGGAAGGCAACATACAGAGTCTTTAAACTTAAAATAAAATGGAATTACATTATGATTCAGCGGTGCCACTCCTAGGTATTTAACCAAAAAACATTGAAACACTAATTTGAAGAGACATGTGCAACCCTATGCTCATAGCTGCATTATTCACAATAGCCAAAGAGTAGAAGCAGCCTAAATACCTATCAAAAGATGACTGGCTAAAGATATTATGGGATATATATTCAATGGAATACTACTCTGAAATTTAAAAAGATGATATTGTGTCCTTTGGGACAAAATGAATGGAACTCTAAGTGATTATGCTTAGTGAAATAAGCAGAGGTGAAAGACAACTACCAGATGGTTTCACTCATATGTGGAATCTAGAGAACTGATACACATGAGTTTGGAGGGACCGGGGTGGGACAGAAGCAAGCAAACTGTCTCTGAGACTTATGAGAACTATAGTGGTTATCACTGGGAGGTGGGAAGGTGAGGATATAAAACTCTGGTGGTGAGTGCTGTGGAGCTATACACTATAATCTTACAATCTTGTCACCGAAGAGGAAGAGGAAGAAGCAGCAGTAGTAAACAAACTGTTTCTGTGACTTTGTGAGAACTATGGTGGTTATCTTTGGGAGAGTGGGGGACACAGAACTTTGGCAGTGGGTGTAGTGTGATAATATACCCTGTAATTTCATAATCTTGTAACCCACTGTTAATCACAAACAAATGACAAAAAAGATTCCCAGGTGACTCTAAAATTCACAGAAATTTGAAAACCGTAATACAAATGCCTCTTTATTAAAAAGAGTGATACCAGCCTGCTGTATTAAAGACTTTTTAAATTTTATTTTTAAATTACATCAGAGCAAAAGTGAGTGACATTACTTTTTCCCTCTTGGATATTCCATAAAAATAATTAATTAATAGAGTCATTGAGCCATTGCCAGAAAGTGTTGTCAAATTAGAGAAAATCTAAGTGGCTACCTGGTTTTATTTGCTAAAGAAAGATCTTTTGGTACTATATTCTTCTTTTGGTACTATATTCTTCTGTGGGTGTGTTTTTATCAAAAGAAATTTCCTTAGAAGAAGTTGCTCTTGACAGATAACCCAGAAGGCTGAAATATTGGCCTAGAAGACTTCCTTTGTGCTGACAAAAAGGAATTTGTAAACACAAATTTCATAAATTCCTCCGCTTTGTTTTTTATAAAGTGTTTTCATTCTGGTCTGAACTTCAGTTCATTTGTAGTATAATATAATTTTTTAGTTTAGTGCCTATGAAATGCACTGCAACCTTATACTTGGAAAGGATTATATTTTGGTACCCAAAAGTTCCAGAATTTGGATTTGATTTTATCAAAAAATGATTCTTGAATTTTCTTAGCCCAGTTGTTTGATGGGAAAGGACGTTTGGAGTGCTTTTCTGTTCTGGCTTGGGGTCAGCCTGGTGGTAAGAGGGAGGTAACCTATGTTAATCTTCTGTGTTGTATAACCAGCTTTTCATTATTGAGAAGTAAATAATTTCTTATGCATGTTTTTTTCATTCAGTGGATGGAATTGCAAAAGCAAGCAAACAAAACCACTAAGCAAAGCACCAGTAGCTATAAAAAGAAGCCAGGCTTAGGCAGCAATAAAGAAGACTCACTATCCTGATCTTAAAGCTATTAATCAGCTGGTTGGATACACATCATTACACAAATAAGCACAATGCCTCCTTCAAGAACTAGCGAAGGAGTGAAGGGAAGGCTCCAGTTTCAGAGTGACTCATGGAGAGCATTTTGGCAGTATGTTAGAGTCAGAACTCCATAGCTTTTACTTGATAGTTCAAGAACACGGTGCCCCCAAGAGATGTCCTTAAGTCTCAGTCAGTTAATTTCTTATAGGACTTGGGCTTTGCTTTCTTATCTCTTGCTTAATTCTCATACTATATGCTTCTTTATTTCTGTGTGTTGTTGTCTGATAGTACACAGAAATGGCAATGCTTCCTGGCCCTGCTTCTCAGTCCTCTCATACCCAGTTATGAAGTGAATCAGAGTCCTGAATATGTTACCACTGGGCCACATAGCTAAGGGTAGACACCAAGGATGATAGTCTTGTTATCTAGCCCAGTACGCTACTATTTCCACTTCTTTTTCTGAAGTTCATCTTCCCATACCTTCTCTTCCTCTTAGTAATCTCCAAAGAAAATAAATATATATATACAGATATCTCTGCCATAAATCCTAGCATAGTGCTGTACATATGAAAGGTTATCAGGTTTTTAAAAATAAATATTACAGCTATATGTATACTTAGATGTCAACTTGTTTTCAGTGCTTTCATTTTCAATGTTTATTTCATATGTGACAGTATTGTGGGGGGGGGGGGGAGCTAGAGTACCACTCTAGTACATGCATTGCTAGGGATTGAACAGGAACTTCAGCTGTGCAAATCCTGTACTCTACCAGCTGAGCTATTGATATTTCCCCAGCCTATTACCTTTAAAAGTACTGTTGAAATAAAAGTGCATTGAAAACCCACTGTGGTCCTCTGAATTCAGAGTAATTAAGGATTAACAGTTTAGTAACAGGGGTTATAAAACTATTTATCAGGCACCCACATGCTGAGACATATGATTGCCAAATTATGAACTGTATACTAGTTATGGTAGTTGTGATGACATTAACAATAAAATGAGCTTTAATCAGTCATGGCATCAAGATTAAGATAGGAGGAGATCGAGAAAGAACCAGACATCACTCTGGTACATGTGCTGCTAGGGATTGAATTTAGGACATCATGCTTGAGTGTCCAATGCCTTATCCACTGTGCCACCTCCTGGTCCAATGTAGTGTTTCTTTCTATAATTATTTTAGATTTCCTTCCATGACAATGCAAAAAACTATGTGCAGTGGAATATGAGGTGCTGTTTTCTGGAGGAATAGGGTTGGGCATAGAATACAATAATATAAAATAATGAGTTAGAGTAGACTACATGGAACCTAGCATCCATGTCCAATTTTCCTAACTGTAGAAGAGTCATCATTTCCAGCACTTGCAGTCTCTCACTAATCTCAAAGTCAGGTGTGTTTGGGGAGTACTCTCCATTACTGACCAGCCTTCCTTAGCCAGTTGGATGCTGCTTATCTGTCTGCTTCTGGAAGTCTATCATTTTATGAAGAAACCTGTACTATAGTATGTTACCAGTCTCTTCAGCCATCCTTTCTTTCACCTCATTTCTCTGGTAACTGACCATCTAGTTGATCTGCAGCATATCTTTCTTGCTTTTGCTCCTTCCACTATATCTGAGATGGTAGGAGGGGATAGTCTGTGGAGTCAGACACCCTAGTTACTATCTCACCTCCATGTCCTGCTGGCTTGAAATTTTAGATAAATTGCTTTACTTTTTTTCTCTTCTCTGTAAAATGAATAATGACTGGAAAAATAAGAGGTGATATTTGTAATATAATGGCACAGGCAGCTTGCTTCATAAATGTTAGTTTGTTATCACAGTTATTATGTTTGGGAGCTGGATGGTAGCGCAGCGGGTTAGGCACACTTGGTGCAAAGCGCAAGGACTGGCATAAAGATCCTGGTTCATAAGGATCCTGGTTCGAGCCCCTGGCTCCCCACCTGTGGCAGTGAAGCAGGTCTGCAGGTGTCTGTCTTTTCTCTTCCCCTCTCTGTCTTCCTTTCCTCTCTCCATTTCTCTCTGTCCTATCCAACAATGACGACAGCAACAATAACAACAACAATAAACAACAAGGGCAACAAAAGGGAAAAAAAATAGCCTCCAGGAGCAGTGGGTTAGTAGTGCAGGCACTGAACCACAGCAATAACCCTGGAAGCAAAAAGAAAGAAAAAGTTATTATGTTTGCCTGCTAGTGATTAGGTGCTAGATCATATTCATAAAATTATCTCAAAAACCAAATGTGGCAGGTTTAAATTTATAAATGTTAAGTGCTACAGGCTCTATCTTTTAGCAATAGATATGAAAGTATTAACATCAGAAAACAAAATGTTTATATTCCCTTTCTATTCTCTAGGTTTGTTTTAAAGTTTGCTGTTTTTCACAAGTCAAGAATGATGACTGCTGGAAGAAGGGGCTTTACTTTTGTAAATTATACAGTGTGTTTCCTCAAAAGAGAGAGAGAGAGAGAGAGAGAGAGAGAAAAGCTTGCAGTTCTTGCCTTGCTCAATCTAGAAGCCTGCCTTCATCACCGCCTCTGAGCCAGCAGCTCTGAGAATGAAGGGAAGTAAGTCTCCCTCTTGAAGTCTGTAGACACAGTGCTGGATCTTAAGTCTGATGGTGCTGTCATGTGTGCTTTCTAAAACAGTCACCACCAGTCTCATTCTCTTGAGTGGCTTATAAGCACTTATGTTGTTAGCTCCTTAAATCTTATGCTAGTAGAACTTTTCAAACCTCAAAATAAAAATAAGGAGCTGGGCCAGGCAGTGGCATACGTAACTGAGTGCACACATTACAGTGCACAAGGCCCGGGCTCAAGCCTATGGTCACATCACCTGTAGGGAGGAAGCTCTATGAGTGGTGAAGCAGTGCCATGTCGCAAGTCTCTCTCTCTCCTTTCCCCAGCCTCCCTCCTTCCCTCCTTCCATCCCTCCCCCTTTTCACTCTGTTTCCTCTTCCCCTCTCAATTTTCAATTTCTCTGTCTGTATCCAAAATAAGTAAATAAATTTTTTAAAATTAAGTTCTATAAAAATAAATAACAAGCCAAGGTGAGGAAGGCAATACTGTGTGGGGTCAACACTACAGGCCAGAAAACAGTCACCTGCTAGCCCCCCACCCAGCCAGCATTTATTTGGCTGCAGCCAGTTGCATGGTACAGGCATGTGGAGCAGCATGGCATGTGACCTTACCTTAAAACTGATGTGATAGATGTTAAAATGGTATGATAGCCAATGATAGCTTAACATGTATCTCTCAAGTATCGGAGAACAAAATAGCACTAAGAAAGAGCTGAGAAACACACAGGCAGAGCAGTGAATTTTCTCAGGCCCTGCTATCAGTAGCAAATAAGGAATCCTGGAAAGTGACACTTCCAAATGTAGAAGTCTAACAATCACTCGACATGAACATTTCAGTCTGCAGCAGAAGGGCTTTGGTCGTCTCTGTGCATGTGGTCCTAAAAATAATCTTACATGGAAGACAGCAAAATTAAGTGCATTTCACTATGAGCTCCCTAAAGTTTTGTTTTGGTGTCCTACATCATTGACCCATCTGGTAATAACTAGCTCTCCTCATTTGTTTAATCCAGAGGAGAACTGATTTGAAAATCAAATCATGATGAAACACCTGAGCTCTCCTGTCCTGGCTAGTTTTTGCCAACTCTTTCCTAGCCACTCACAACCAACTGGGCCCCACAGTAAGCACAGGTCCATCCTTGGCAAAAAGGGCACTGTCTGCTTTTAACATTTGATTGGAAAAGGTTTTTGTTTTGTTTGCTTGTTTTCACACTAGCAGTGTTGTGCTGTATTGTAACACCTGTGGGGGAAGTTTTTCTGAATCTTTGCTGAATATGCAACTGTAGTGTTTCCAGTTTCTTCTCTATAGCAGGCCCTGAACTTAGAGGCTACAGAGCCCCCAGAGAGGCCAGTATGGCTCTCATCACGGCCTTCTTATTGCACTGAGTGTCCTAATGCAGACATATCTCTAGGAGGGAGAAACTGCTCTGCCTTGGGACTGCTGATGTGCTAAAGCTTTATAGGTTCACAGTGAGTTAGCTGGTCCTCACCCCAACTCCCAAACTTACAGTAGTTTTTCCTTTGGTCACTATATTGTCTTTCTTTTTGTTCCTCTTCTCTGTCACTGTTGCTTTGAAGCTCCAGTTCAGTCTCCAATTCTGAATATATCCCCTGCTCCTGCTATACAGCATGTCTTTTTCTCTCTAGATTCTTCCTCCTCCTTTGACTTCCCTGCCACTTTCCTGACCTGGGCATTAACCACACACAAGGCATTGGATTTATGGAAAAAAAAACAAAAACATATTTTCTGATTGTGTAGAACTACTTTTGGGGGAGGCCAGGCAGTGGACACATGGTTGAGCACGCATGTTACTGTTTACAAGAGCCAGGGTTCAACTCCCTGGTCCCCACTTGCAGGAGGGGAACTTCATGAGTGGTGACGCAGTGCTGCAGGTGTCTCCCTTCTCTCTAAATCTCTGTCTCCCCATGTCTCTTATTTTCTCTCTGTCTCTACCTAAAACAAGTAAAGTAAAAATATTTTTTAAAAGAACTATTTTTTTCAGCAGGAGGCATTTTTTTCTTCCTTTTTTTTTTTTAACTCCAAGTTCAGTGCCATGTCAGCTCCCTGAGATGGTCAGATCTTGTAACTGTTAACACTAGGTTGATGACTATTGGGTGTCACTTATACAGTGATCTAGATTATCATGTCCCTGTGGTGGGGTTCCAGGGGATTGTGAAGTACCAAGTGGGACTGTCTTTGAATCAAAGTTTTGTATTCAGATGGAGGTTATAGAATCCTACATTCACTTTTGTTTAATACCAGTAACTTGAATAACATGTTTTTGGAGACCAGCATCTTCCCCAGACACATCCCATCATGTGGCAGGCTGCTCAAAGCCAAGGGAAATATGCAGGTTTCCATTTGTTTGGAGTTGTCTCATTCAGAATAAAATATTTGCTACACTGGAAAAAGAAAAAATTCTGGGGCTGGGTGGTGGTGCCCCTGGTTGAGTGCACATGCTACAGTGTGCAAGGACCTAGGTCCCCAGTCCCCCCCAGCAGGGGGAAAGCATTGTGAGTGGTGAAGCAGTGTTGCAAGTGTCTCTCTTTTTCTGTCAACCCCTTCCCTCTTGATTTCTGGCTGTCTCTATCCAGTAAATAAATAAACACAATACAAATTTTTAAAAAAAGAAAAGAAAAGAAATTCTATTACATAAGTGAATCTAAGCTTTTTTTTTTTTTTTTTTTTTTACAATTTGGTTAGTAATAGCCTCCCTCCTGGATGAACTTGAGTCATGACACTACTTATATATTGCGTAGAAGTTCACCCAGAGGGTGGACATTTGTAAAAAGTGTTCCCTGAGAGAATACAGGCTGTGAGAGTGAGGTGTTTGTTTAAGAGGTGATTTTTTTTTAATTTTTTATTTTATTTATTTATTCCCTTTTGTTGCCCTCGTTGTTTTATTGTTGTGGTTATTATTGTCATCGTTGTTGGATAGGACAGAGAGAAACGGAGAGAGGAGGGGAAGACAGAGAGGGGGAGAGAAAGATAGACACCTGCAGACCTGCTTCACCGCCTGTGAAGCGACTCCCCTGCAGGTGGGGAGCCGGGGTTCGAACCGGGATCCTTATGCCGGTCCTTGTGCTTTGCGCCACCTGCGCTTAACCCACTGCACTACAGCCCGACTCCCAAGAGGTGATTTTTTAATTTCCATGCATCATTTAGTTAACTTTACTTTCTAGAGAAGATCAGTTAGCTCTAGTAATCAACATATAATAAGATATATATTTCCTTGGAAAGGAAATTTTTTTTATTCTTTGGTAACTAAAAGTAGACCACAATAAATCCAGTACAGAATTGAGATGGTAATTTCATCAGGGATTTATTCCTTAAGGATAAAACATAGGGTGACTCAGTTAATCTGCACCCTAGTTGAAAACTGTGCTTATATTACTGTAGGAGAGTTAGTCCCAGTAAGGAAGGGACGGCTAGAGAGTTCAGGTGAGGCCCAGCCATCTTCAGTTCTTGAGTATCTTGATTTCCTTCCCTGTACTCAGAGCTTACACTAGGTGGCATGCAAGGAAAGCCGAACAATTCCCGACCTTGCTTCTGCAGGAGAAGAATTCTTTGGTCTGCGGGTTCAGCTTTGGAGTGAGCTGTGTGATTTGTGATTGTTCTCTCCTTTCCCCCTAGGATGAAGTGTCCTCTTGCTGGTACAAATAAAAGATTTCTACTTAACACTATTAAGAACACACTGCCTTCCCATAAAGAGCAAACCCATGAACAAAAAGAAGACAGTAAGGAACCTGCAAAAAGCCAAGACCAGAAAGAAGACAAGCGGAAGAAGCACAGAACCCATCCATACAAGCACAGCTTCCAGGCCCGGGACACGGTCAGCACTTCCCCTCCGAGGAAGCAGAGCAGCCAGGAGAAATACGAAAAGCGATCACACAGGCGGTGAGGCAGGGATGAAGCACCTGCCAGACAGACTGTCATGGGCAGCTAGCATTGTTCTATCTAGAACTGGAGTTAGAGAGGTTTCTGTGAAATACCTGAGTGATTTTTACAGTAGATCCTTTGTTATGACAAGCAGAAAATTACCTAGAGACTCTTCAAGGAAACAAGTACAAAGAACCTAAACATCTCAACATGTTTTGGCAGGGTTCATCTCCCTTGGCAGTGTAAGCTACAACATGTATTGTTTTTATTCTGTAATATCTTGTTTGGAAGTTAGTTTCAAAATAAATCTAGAACTTAAGGTTATTCAGAGATTGTTAAAAAACTAATTCTCATTTTCTTAGTGTACTGCAACTGTGATCATTTCTCAAAAAAGCAAGATACTTGTAAATCCTATAGTTTAGTTTTTTTTTTCCAGGGGGGTGACATGTTTAACATTTGTAAATCATTTGGTCAGTAACCATTTTGATAAAGTTCTGCTCCTTCTAGCACCAGAAACACAGCAAGAAACTCTTTGAAAACTTTACCTTTCCCTTCAAATGAACAATGTAGGAAATTCTCTAAATGGCTTTGATTTTAGTGTTCCATATCAATAACCAGAGGTTTAAAAAATGACTCTGTTATTTCCTTGTGCTTTCTCAAATTCATCCCTGAGATAGAACATATTTTTTCTATATTTAGAATTTTGGAAAAGTTTTAAGTGGTGCTTTAAAAAGAATCTCCAAATGTTTATATTAATGTAACTATTTTAGTGTTTTAGCTTATTTAACTAAAGATCTATGTTTACCACTCATAGTATACTTGTTTCAGAAATCTTAATTTTAAATAAAAGTGTGTTTACAATGCCTTCTTTTTCCCTGTATCAGTGTGAATCTGTTTTAACATATACTTACAGACCTTTCAAATCTGTATTCTTCTTTTCATACTTGGGATTGTCACAAGCACACTCTACCCCAGTCCACAAAAGGAAGAAGAATCTGTCTCTGTGCTCCCCCTCCCCAATTTTCCAAAGCATCTGAGCTTATGCCTGGCTGCTCCCAGATAATCACTTGCTGCAGCCCTGCTCCCTGCTTTCTGGCTGCCAAGAAAAGCCCTTTCTGAATGCTAGAAAGGAGCACATCCGAAAAGTTAGCTTCGAGGTATTTAGAGAGAAATCAAAATAAACCGTCTACCATTTCTCCCAAGCTGCTTTGCCACCCTCAGTCTGAGCTAAATTTATGGAATGACAAATCCAAAGCATTCTCACTCTATCCATTCCCTTTTCCTACCCAGGACCTCATCTTATGACTATGTCTGTATGTTCTGTTCAAACACACAAGAATAATAATTTGGTTCAGAGGACTGTATTCAAATCTAGTATAGTAGCCTTTGGCACCTGTGCTAAATTTCAAGGATTTTATATATAAGTAATGTTAGAAATAACAGTCAAGAAGGGGGTTTTCTTTCTTTGAAGTAAGATAATTTATTTATTCTCTATGTTTTTCCATACAAATGTGTCATGACTTTTCTGACAGCCCAGTGTTATAACTTACAGTGTTTGTCAAAAACAAACAGGTTTTTAACCTATAAGTCACTAGACTATTAACAAAAAATATTATATTTTCAGAAATCTTTGATAGGATTGGGAAGGTAGCATAATGGTTATGCAAAAAGACTGTCATGTCTGAGATTCTAAAGTCCCAGGTTCATTCCCCAGCACCACCAGAAGCCAGAGCCAAGCAGTGTTCTGGTTTCTCTCTCACTCTATCTCATTAAGATAAATAAATAAAATATTCTTAAAGAAATATTTGCAAGGGCTTTATCAACACCAGAGGGAAACCTATAATAGTTATAGTGTGCTATAACTAAATAAGCAAAATTTCATCTGTGATGGCAATACCTTGTTTAAAGTCTCCAGCCATGACTATCATGGTGCTATCATGAATAAGCTGGTGTTATCATAGACAAAAAAAGATGGTACCTTCCACTGAGGTTTACTTTTGCATCCATATGGACAAATTAAGACTGTGGTCTTTTATTTTACTTGGTCTTTTTGAGGTAATTTTGATTGACAGGACTATAAATGTGATAAAAGTACTGTTTCATATCTGCAAAATATTTCTACTCCACTATCAAAGCCAACTGATTCCCCTGCTCTCTTGCAACCTGACCTTCCCCTCTTCCTCATCTCCTTTCATAATCTTAGATCTACAGTCTGAGTTCAAAGGTTTCGTTTTTACTTGTTTTCCCTGCTTTGTTTATTTACTCCACATTCTATATTTTCGTCCTATACTTTCCTTTTTATATAAGTCCATTTAGTATTTCTCGTAGGGATGGTCTGGTGGTGATGAATTCCTTTCACTGTTAGTCTGGAAAGCTTTTCATTGCTCCTTTATTTATTTATTTATTTGCCTCCAGAGTTATTATTGGGGCTCAGTGCCATCACTACAAATCCACTCCTGTAGCCTTTTTCTTTTCTTTCTTTTTCTTTTTTCTTTCTTTCTTTCTTTTTTTTTTTTTATGTAGAACAGCCAAATTGAGAGGGGGAGAAGAAGATAGAGAGGGAGAGAGAAAGACACCTGCAGACCTGCTTCACTGCTTGTGAAGTGACAGTTATGGGGATTCCTTTGTAGATGATACTATTTATCTCTTACTACTTAAAAAAATTATCTTTGCTCTTTGCCAATTTAAGTATTATGTGCTTCTTGAGTTTACTTTTGGATTTGTTTTATTTGGAACTCTTAGAGATCCTGGATCTGAAGGTCTATCTCTTTCTTCGGTTTAGGGAAATCTTGACTCATATTTTTAGTTTAGCTATGGTATTCTTCATCTCTGTCCCCTGCTAAGATTTCTCTCATACTTCCTCTGATTTTTTTGAAGTGTTGTCCCACTGAACTTCTCATTCTAGTGATCATCCATAGGACTATAGTTCAAAAAATATATATTTTATTTATTTATTAATGAGAAAGATAGGAGAGAAAGAAGCAAACATCACTCTGGTACATGTGCTGCCAGGGATTGAACTCATGACCTCATGCTTGAAAGTCTAGTCCCTTAGCTACAGCGCCACCTCCCACTAGTTTTTTGGGTTTTTTTAAAAGATTTTATTTATTAGAAAGATAGGAAGGAGTCAGGCAGTAGTGGCAGAGCGTTAAGTGCACATGGCGCGAAGCGCAAGGACCGGCGTAAGGATCCCAATTCGAGCTCCTGGAACCCCATTGTCAGGGGTGTTGCTTCACAGGCGGTGAAGCAGGTCTGCAGGTGTCTCTTTCTCTCCCCCTCTCTGTCTTCCCGTCCTCTCTCCATTTCTCTCTGTCCTATCTAACAAAGATGGCATCAATAACAACAATAATAACTACAACAACAATAAAAAACACAAGCAACAAAAGGGAAAATAAATAAATATAAAAAAACTTTAAAAAGAAAAGATAAAAAAAGTTAGGTGAGAGAGAGAGAAATAACCAGACATCACTCTGGTACATGTTCTGCTGGGGACTGAACTCAGGACCTCATGCTTGAGAGTCCAATGCTCTATCTACTGCGCCACCTCCTGGACCACAGGACTATAGTTTTGGTGTCCTGTTCAGATTTATGTAACTTGAATTTGGAGTTTTTTTCCAGTTGCTGTCTTGGTCCAACTGTCTTCTCATTATGCTTGATATTCTAGGAGAACCTGGGTGTGGGAGTCTGTTTGAATTTGGGTACCAATCAGAAGCTCATGTTGGTTAGAGGTTCAGTTCTTTTTTTTTTTTTTTAATTTGAGAACAGGTAGATTTGTTTTTAAAGATTTTATTTGTTTATTCATGAGAAATGATAGGAGAGAGAGAAAGAACCAGACATCACTCTGGTACATGTGCGGCTGGGGATTGAACTCGGGACCTCATGCTTAAGAGTTCACAGCCTTACCCACTGCGCCACCTCCCAGACCACAGAGGTTCAGTTCTGATATGCAGCTGGGCCCTCAGTGCTGTGTACTGTCTGGGTCAGGCAGACCACAGATTTTGACAGCCTGTTAATAGTAATAGACTCTGAAGGTGGATCCCTAGCTCAGATGACTCAGAATCTGTGGCCTCTACAGTGCAAAATGGGAAAATAGAAACTTAGCAGAGGAAGCTTTGCTGCAGTCCTCCTGACTACGGATAGCTTGCAAGAGCTCTCAGTGACACAGCTGGAATTCTGCTTTTCCAACGGCACAAGCAGTCAACTAAATATATTTCGTCTGTAAAACATTAATCCCCAATAAATAAATTTAAAAAATCATTCTGTATGTTAGGTATATGTATCTTATATAGTAGTCTTGCAGTAAAATAAGAAAAACATTAAGAAAAAGTAATTTACTGTATTACTATGATGTATTATTGATACAATAAGTCTTGTAATCTGTTTACAAGATGAATCTATCAATACAGTAATTTATATGATACAAAACACTGCAGATATAACTACTAGTAACAATAAATATTAAAAAAGAAAGGGCTGGGGGTGTTGGGTGGTAGCGCAGCGAGTTAAGCACACATGGTGTGAAGCGCAAGGACCGGTTTAAGGATCCTGGTTCAAGCCCTGGGCTCCCCACCTGCAGGGGAGTCGCTTCACAAACGGTGAAACAGTTCTGCAGGTGTCTATCTTTCTCTCCCCCTCTGTCTTCCCTTCCTCTCTCCATTTCTTTATGTCCTATCTATCAACAACAATAAAAATAAAAAAAGAAGGGCTAAGGATATAATACAGTGGTTGTTAAACAAAACAAAAAACTGGGCAGAGGGTAGATAGCATAATGGCTATGCAAACAGTCTCTCATGCCTGAGGCTCCAAAGTCCCATGTTCAATCCCCCCGCACCACTATAAGCCAGAGCTCTGGTTTAAAAAAAAAAAAACTGGGAGGGGATAGGATATGGAGTTCTGGTGGTGGGAATTGTACCCCTCTTATCCTATGGTTTTTGTTAGTGTTTCCTTTTTATAAATAAAAATTTTTAAAAAACTATAATATCTGAGACTCTGAGATCCTAAATTCAATCCTGAGCACCAACATAAGCCAGAGGTAAGAGGTGCTCTGGGAAGAAAAATAAAAGGTTAAATTAAAAAAAATTGAATTCATACATATTCACCAAAGAAAAAGCCACATATAACTATACCCTTGCAATTCAAAGTCATGTTGTTTATGGGTCAAATACATATATATAGTTCTATCTAGATCTGACATGCATGTGGGATTTCAGCACTGTAGCTTTTGAAAAAAAAAGGCTGGGGGGGTAGATAGCATAATGATTATGCAAAGAGATTCTCATGCCTGAGGCTCCGGAAGTCCTAGGTTCAATCCCCTGCACCACCATAAACCAGAGCTGAGTAGTGCTTTCAAAAACAAACAAACAAAAAAAACCCTTGACATTTTTTTATCCAAATATATGGAAGGAGAGAGACCACAGCACTGGAGCTTCGCCCAGTGTTGTGACACTCTTGTGCCGGGGTCTGAAGATGGGCTGGGCATTTACCCTGTCAAGTAAGCTATTTCTCTGACCCCCCCACAACTGTACATACATATCTAGATACTGACTAAATCTATCTCTTCCTCCATTACTTGCCTTTTTGTTCTTATAGTTTAGTATTCTGCTTTAGAATATGAACAAAGACAGTAATGATATCAATAAAAATTATATATAATTAGGACCAGGGAAATGATTCAGTTTATAAAGAGCATGTCTTCCCTGCATGGGATTCCGGACTCAGTACCAGTACAACATGGAGCACTAAGGACAGCACAACGGACCAAAACAAGGAGAACTCCATGATGGGAGAGCAGTGCTTTAGTGTCCCTCCCTTGCCTCTTTACCTCTATAGCTTTCTTTCAAAAGAAAATCTAGAATAAAAATTGGATTAGGGAGGTGGCTCAGTGCTACCAGACATACGCAAAGCCCTTAACACTACAAATAAAAAAATTAATAAAAGTATAAATAAATTACAGCTTCTTTTCTTACATTTAGTGCCTGGGTGAGGGATTTGGGGGGGGTTCCCCTGCTTTCAGCAGTTTCAGTCACCTAAGAGACATTATTATCATAGTGGTTACAGTCAAAGGCCAAAGATGTACAATGTGAGGTTTCATATATTTTGTGTTTGCATAGCTTTTACTACAATATATTGTGATAAGTATCTTATATCACTACTTGTTACTAATCTTTTATTCTGCCTAATTTATGAATTAAACTTTAGCACATACACGTATATATAAGGGAAAGAGTAGTCTGCACACAGCTTGGTACTCTTTCTGGCTTTGAGAGTTCATGGGCATCTTGGAACATATCTCCATAGTTACGTGCATGGTTAGTGCACCCACTAAGCCATGGGTGCTCTCACGGGATGCAATATGTGCTCTGAACTAGTGACCGATAAGCCTTTTATTCTCACCAAAAACCAGAATATATCCAGTGTGGAAAATAACAGAAAGGAGTAACAAATCTCAAAATTGAAATATGTGATTCCCTTGCAAAACCATACACTCCCTTCCCCTCTGTCTCTGAGCCCTGCAGTTCTGTTTTAAGACCCTGCCGGGGGGTAAGCCTACTATATTTGAGTCATACTAGTAGTACTGCTGAACTGAACGTAAGACAGCCAAATGGCAATTTCAGCCTCCTCTTATAATAGATTCCACTGCTGAACTGGGAATTTGAGCAGGAACATTAGAAGAAAACTAGCACCATCTTGGGACCTGCAGGAAGAGCACTGGTATACCTCCCTCAGTGGTCAGAGTCCAGGATAAAGGTAATTGGGAGATTATCTGAGTTTCAAATATCCACAAAATGTCCTGCCCACACAATGAGAAGGAACTTGGGAGGTAGACTCTGGATGTCCAAAGTCTGGCTTTCTCAGAACATGGCATATATATATTATTTACAATGTGACCAATACAAGGAGCCAGCATGTGAAGACTGAGGGGAACAGGGCTCCAGGCAAAAGTTGTAAGACCAGAGTCTGGGTTTAAAAAAAAAAAAAAAACAGCTCCAGGAGCTGGAAGAACAAAAGGATTGACAGTATGGTGAGGAATTAATGAGCAAGAGAGATTGAGTATCATTTAGGTGAAAGAGGGAGACAGAGTAGTAGGAGCTGTAGGTTTATTCCTGGTGTTTACTCCAGAAACCACTGAAAGATCTTATACAAGGAAGCAAAATGACATGGTTTTGTTATTGGTTTTAATTTTTTTCTTTTTAATATTTATTTATTCCCTTTTGTTGCCCTTGTTTTTGTTTTGTTTTTACCGTTGTAGTTACTATTGATGTCATTGTTATTGGATAGGACACACAGAAATCGAGAGAGGAGGGGAAGACAGAGATGGGGAGAGAAAGATAGACACCTGCTTCACTACTTGTGAAGTGACTCCCCTGCAGGTGGGGAGCCGGGGGCTCAAACCAGGATCCAAATGCCTGACCTTGCACTTTGCGCCACATGCACTTAACCTGCTGTCCGCGTGACTCCTGTTTTTTTTTGTTTTTTTTTTTAATCTTAAAAGTCTATCCTGTTGGGCTGGGTAGATAACATGGTGGCTATGCAAAAACACTTTCATGCCTGATCCTCCAAATTCACAGGTTCAATCCTGAGCACCACCATAAGCCAGAACTGAGCAGTTCTCTGGTGGGAAAAAAGAAAATCTATTTACCCAGTGAAGAATGGAATATAGGGGATAAGAACATAACTAGAGACTGGAGAGGATGATTTCTCAGGCTAGAGGAATGACGATCTGGATACTGTGCTCTGAGTGGTCATGGACAGCATGTGTTTTGAACTACTCACATTTCCTGATGTGTTCAGTGTGAGATGAGGAGAAAGGAAGAACCAAAATATTACTTCTAGGATTTTGACCTGAGCGGTTGGATGAACTGTAATGTCATTTACTAAAATACAGAAGACTACAAGAGAAAACAGTTTAGAATTGACAGTGAAGAGTTCAGAAATGCAAAATTTGAAATTCATATTAAGGTCAGTTTTCCTAAAGTTAGTTTCTCTTGTCTCTAGTCTTCTTGCCTTTTGTCTCTACTGATTATATCTCCTAAAATATAGTTAATTTCTTCCCTATCTTGAAAGTCTACAGTAAGTCCCTGGCTAAAGTGCATGCAGGAACTTCTAGGGTAGAGACACGGTAGAATGGGTGCCGAGAACTGCTTTCCCAAACACACGACTATTATTACAACATTTCACAACAAACTTAAAGCACAGCTGGGATTTGGGGGGAAGAAAACAGTGTCATTGTATGAAGTGATTTTGTATTGATTCTGTTTCTATAAATGGGAAGAAATATTGCTATAATAAATATCTTATAAATAATGTCCATTCAACATGAAAGTTCTGCCATATATACACGGAAGTGAGAGATATAGCTTCAGGTATAGTGCTAACTGGGGGAAATTGCCCTGAGAGTATGGAATTCTATTTTCTGGGACACAGTCTATGCCTTGAATAAGATGAATACGTGGGGCTGTTCCCTCAGAGCCAGCATGTACTGGTCAGAGAATCAAGCAGTAGAGGGGAGAGGAGAGCCTTTCATTCGCACAACTAATAGCCTTCTCACAGAATTTCTATTTTTCATCCTGTCAATTTTGAACTCTGATGATTAGGCAATTTTAATTCGTGTGTGTGTGTGTGTGTGTGTGTGTGTGTGTGTGTGTGTGTGTGTGTGTGTGTTGGGGAGGTAGCAGTGAGGTGATGTAAAGGTGGAGGTGGGAAAGTGAGAGGAGGCAGGGAACATTGTTGATTATTGTTATTAGTAATTTAGTAATGGTTTATAAGATCATAAGATTATAGAAGAGGAACATGAGGAAGAGAAGAAAAGGGAGAAGGGGAAGAAAGAAAGGAAAGGGAGGGAGGGAGGGAAGGAAGGAAGGAAGGAAGGAAGGAAGGAAAGGAGAGAGGGAGAAAACAGAGAGCCAGGGGGTGAACTCAAGGCCTCTGGTATATAGGATACCACAGAGCTGTCTCATGCAACCCATTTTTTTTTTAATTTAGTAAGAAAGGGAGAGAGAGAGAGAGTAGTATTGGTAACACAGCAGTGCTCTGCCATCCATAGAGTTCCCCAGGTACCTTCCATGGTGTCCCTCTAGTGCCAGGGCTCACACCCAGACCTTCACATGTAGTTTTGCTCTGTCTATCCTGTTTTACACTGAGTTTTTTTTTTTTCTTCTTCCTGCATGGCAGGCCTATTGACCTCAATTATTGTATGCCCACCAATACACAACAGAGGCAAAGGCTTTCCATGGGCACCTTCATTGTTCAACTGGAAGATGTCAAGTGCTTAGAAAAAAAACACTAGTATAGCCACAGGCCCTTTGGAATATAACTAAAATATGCCTACTAGCTACCTACAAAATGGAGGAACCCCCAACACTTCATCTGCACTATTCCAGCCCTTAGGTCCATGATTGGTCAACAATTTGTTTGGCTCTGTATGTTAACTCTTTTTGTCAACCACCAGGTTCCAGATGCTAGCAGGATGCCGACCAGACTTCCCTTCCCTGGACAGACAACCCCACTAATGTGTCCTGGAGCTCCACTTCCCCAGAGCCCTTCCCCACTAGGGAAAGAGAGAGACAGGCTGGGAGTATGGATCAACCTGTCAATGCCCATGTTCAGCAAGGAAGCAATTACGGAAGCCAGACCGTCCACCTTCTGTATCCCACAATGACCTTGGGTCCATACTCCTAGAGGGTTAAAGAATAGGAAAGCTATCAGGGGAGAAAATGGGATACAGAGCTCTGGTGGTGGGAATTGTGTGAAGTTGTACCCCTCTTATCCAGTGGTTTAGTCAATGTTTCCTTTTCATAAATAAAAAATTTAAAAAAAGAAGAGTTCTTTATTCCCTGTCCTATCACTCCTTGTGGTTCTGTCTGCCTAATTATACTCTGATTGATGCAAGGCAACCTACTGCACTGATCCTGTCTGATTGAAAGGAGTGGGGAATTCCTTTATCATTACTATGGACAAAAAAACTTCAAGAAATCACTTATTTTGAAAAGGTGCATAGTCATCATCAAATAAGTGGATCTAACTGTTAGATTTTCTTCAACAAAGTAGCTTTTAAGGACCTCAGACTGTGAAGTCTAGCACATATTTCTTTTCTTTCCTTTTCTTCTTTTTTATCTCCAGGGTTTTTGCTGAGGCTCGAACCGGGATCCTTACGCCGGTCCTTGAGCTTTGTGCCATGTGCTCTTAACCCGCTGTGCTACCGCTCGGCCCCCAACACATATTTATTAATAAATTTAACTACTGACTTAATAGTTTGTAAACATTATAAATTTTTAAGAAAAATGAAAGTCAACTTACAAAGTGTAACATTGGTTTTAGTCCCAAATTATTTTTATTCCGCTAAATTCTCTCGCACCCTTTAGAAAGCCACTTGCAAAATCTCATTTGACAAGGGATGTTATTACAGTCTGTAGTGCCCAACATAAGGGCAAGACTTTTTTCTCTTTCGTAAAATCAATTTGAGTTATTTACAATGAACTTGAAAACCATGAACTTTAATGAAAAAACTTGACGGGTTTGATGTATGATAGACTAAAGTTGAAAAAAAAAAAAAAACCAGAACCGAAAAAGTTTTTTTTTTTTTTCCTTTTTGGCCATGGAATAAAAACATGAGTCTAGTCACTCAAAGTCACTTCTGAGAAAGCAGTGGAATAGAGTTGCCCAGTGATTATAAAATTTCTACAGAAAACTAGTTGACAAAGGAGATGTAAATGTTTTCCCATCAATGGAATAATGCAGCAGGAGGGGGTTGAGTTTTCTCCCAACAAACAGAATCTTGTGTGTGTGTGTGTGTGTGTGTGTGTGTGTGTGTGTGTGCAGGCTAGCTGCTGATTACATTGCTTATTTTATTTTACCTATTCTATCAGAGTAGGTTCTGCTATGTATATCCCAGGAAAACCATGAAATGGATTAGGTGTAGGACATCCTCTTCAGAAGACTAGATTCTGATCACTGCTGGCCTAATGTATAGAGCATTTTTTCAGCACTCTACTCCATGCCTTCCATAGCAGCTACACCCAGGTCCTTGCTTTATTAATGCCTTCACAGTGGTTGTAAGCAGTTTCTCAAACATAATCTTTAACAGGGTGTTTGCTTTAACCACTGATTGTTGATTTAGGAGAACCTCTTTGAAAGGAAAGCCAGCTACTTTTCCTGTGACTAAAGGAAAGAGAGAATAACTGTCATGACACCCGGACCCCTGTGCTTAGAGCTTAAAATGGCCACAAAATTACTTTTCCCCTTTCATTTATTTGCCTCTTAAATCCTGTTTTACAGTAATCATTCAAATGACTTCACTACATGGTCAGCCAAATAATGGCCTTAGGAGGAGACTAAATAGTGCCCCCCCCCCCGTTTAAATAGTGGAGACTAAATAGACACTTCTTAGTATAAACCTTTGATAAGTGTTTGTTTAATGAGTAAGAAATGTCTAGAATATAAATCAAAATGTGTCAAAAGTACAACTGGATTTTTCTAAGACATTTTACACAAGAAAAGGTAGATATTTATCCCTTGCTTATAGCTTTCAAATTTATATTTATAATTGTCTCTAAGCATTAAATAAAGAAGAAAAATGCAAGATGAGATTTGAAAGAAAATATCTTTAGAATTTCTTATTATTAAGCTGGGGAGATAGTGAGACATGATAGAGCATAGGATTTGCATGCCTGATTCCCCAGAGGTCCCAGGTTCAATTCCTAGCACACTGTAAACAGGAACTGAGTAGTATTCTGGTCTCTTCTATAAATAAATAAATAAATCTTTTTTAAAAAGTATTTTTCCAGGAAATACACTGAGAAGGACACAGCATGTCTGTTGGTATTGCTTCCTTAAGTGAGTGCCATGAATCTGATTGTGAAGAAGCTTTGGAAAACTCCAGGTTGGGGAGCAGTCTACGAAACAGCTGGCCTGTACTCTTCTAAAATGCTAGGAAAGACTAGGAACAGCTAGAACTGTGACTGATTATGGAGACTGAATAGACATGACAGCAAAATGTATCCACTATGAAGATCATCTCTGCATTCTGTAGAAGTAGCTCAGGGCATTTTAGAGACTTGCCCACAGCATTAGTATATGTGGAATCCAGAGAATATAGCTTAAAAAGACTACTTTTGGGAGTCGGGCTGTAGCGCAGCGGGTTAAGCGCAGGTGGCGCAAAGCACAAGGACCGGCATAAGGATCCCGGTTCGAACCCCGGCTCCCCACCTGCAGGGGTGTCGCGTCACAGGCGGTGAAGCAGGTCTGCAGGTGTCTATCTTTCTCTCCTCCTCTCTGTCTTCCCCTCCTCTCTCCATTTCTCTCTGTCCTATCCAACAATGACAACAATAGTAACTACAATAATAAAATAACAAGGGCAACAAAAGGGAATAAATAAATAAAATAAATATTTTTTTAAAAAAGACTACTTTTTTTTTTTTTGTCAGAAGCAGTTTTGCATAGTAAAAATCTATGAAATTCATAAAACTACTCAGAGACTACAGAACAAGAGTTACTCCCATACACAGGATAAGCAGGAAAGTAAAAACAAAAGATGCCCATAGGCAGAGAAGACAGAGATGTCCCAAGTGCTGCCCTGTGGGTTTCTTGACAGCTGGTTCTGGGGAGGAGATGTCCACACAAACATATCAACAGAAACAGTCAGAGGTAGTTTTGTGTGTGTGTTTCTACGTGTATTCTGTTATTTCTTTTTCATCGCTTTATTGAGGAAAATTTGATTTAGAGGCTTGGTGTTGTTACAGGGGTACAACCTCGTATCTTCCCACATAGATATCTTTTATGTGTCTTGTTTTGTATACTTTTGCTTCTTCTTCATCTTCCTGCTTCCCCTCTTCCTCCATCCTTCCTCTTCCTCCTCTTGCACAATTCTGGTTTATAGTGATACAGGGGAATGAACTTGAGATTTCACAGCCTTAGGCACGAAAGTCTTTTGCATAACCATTATGCTATTCCTTCCAGCTCCCCAAATGCTTTTGAAGGAACCAAAACAACTGACACTATTTCACATGATCTGTGTGACAAAATATTTCTGATATGTATGAACTTTAAAACTCAATAAATATTTTACATGTTATATTCTGTATTATATATCATGTCTCATAAAAATACTTTTTAAAAAACTTATTTTTTTCTTTATTTTATTTGATAGGACAGGGAGAAATTGAGAGGAAAAGGGAGAGAGAGTTAGAGACAAAGAGACACACCTGCAATGCTACTTCACCACTCACAAAGCTCCTCCCTGCAGGTGTGGAGCAGGTGACATATGTACTCACACAGTGTGCCTCCACTGTACCCCAATAAATACTTTTTAAATCCTTCCTACTTTTGCAGCCCAGGAGGTAGCATAGTGGCTAGAGTATTAGACTCTCAATCATGAGATCCCAAGTTCAATCTCCAGCATTACATGTGCTAGAATGATGCTCTTGTTCTCTCTCCCATGCCAATAAGTATATATTTATAAAACTCTTTCCTGCTTTTGAGAGCGTTAATAGCTCTAGCTGCCAAGCTGTTGATTCTGGAGTAGGCTGAGTGCAGCGCCTTCTTTGTAAAGCCATCTTCTCACAGGGGCAGTGTTTAGATTCACAGATAAAAGGCCAAGTTTTATTTTTTTATTTTTTTATTTAAAAAAAGGAAACATTGACTAAACCATTGTATAAGAGGGGCACAACTTCACACAATTTCCACCACCAAGGCTGGAATAGTGCATATGAAGCGTTGGGGGGGTCCCTCCATTTTGTAGATAGCTAGTAGGCATATTTTAGTTAAATTCCAAAGGCTATACTAGTGGCTATACTAGTTTTCTTTTTCTTTTTCTTTTTCTTTTTGCCCCTGAGCCTGAAATCTGATATGCCAGTGGATCCAAGTTATTGTCTGGGGAGATTATGTCATGGCTGGGAAAAGGACTAAAAAGCTGGATCATGGAAGAGAGTAGCTCCCTAATATGGGAAAGGGGTATAAATATTGTTGACTATAAACCCCATTGATTTGATGTGGTCTGGGGCCCATAATTACTTTAGGAGCCTGTGTGACCTCTGCATCCCTGTAGATCTGTGCTCACATTCTGTGGTCATGAGTAGGAACGTTCCATGCTGCCCCAATTTCAGGACCCATCTTCCTCATGTATAGCATAGAGTATGTTGTCCATCCTCCATTTGGAGGATGGAACATTCTCTACCATTGTTGATTCAAGTTGAGGGTAAGGTCCTATGGGGGCCCACAAAGGGGTCTTTTTTGTTGTTCCTGATAGAAATGACTGGTAACAAGGTAGAGAGGGATTTATTCGAGGTCTAGGCCTATCAAGTCTGTTTGGGAATCTCAGGACTCCCCGATTAGAGCCCCAGCTGATGGAATGGCCTGATAGTGACTAAAGAGTTATTGTTAAAATATGCCAGTCTCTTGCCCTTATTCAGCTTTTGTAGTTCTTGTTTTGATAAGGTTAGCTTTGGAGTGAGTGAGAGAACTGTAATAGGAAGTAGGTGAGGAGGGTATCTAAGTCTAAGTAGATACTATTTCATTACGAACTTGATACTGACTCTCTATAGACTATTGTGTATTTTTGCTTTCAGGTATATATTTGCCCTAATTTATGGATACATGTGAACATATGTATATCTTTTTTTTTAATATTTATTTTATTTATTTATTCCCTTTTGTTGCCCTTGTTGTTTTATTATTGTAGTTATTATTATTGTGGTCGTTGTTGGATAGGACAGAGAGAAATGGAGAGAGGAGGGGAAGACAGAGAGGAGGAGAGAAAGATAGACACCTGCAGACCTGCTTCACCGCCTGTGAAGCGACTCCCTTGCAGGTGGGGAGCCGGGGTTCGAACCGGGATCCTTATGCTGGTCCTTGTGCTTTGCGCCACCTGCGCTTAACCCGCTGTGCTACAGCCCGACTCCCACATATGTATATCTTATGGGACCTGGTCTATATCTAGGTTTTGGGATTTTGTTAGGAAGTAAACCTCCTGGAATGGAATTAGACAATACTATGAAAGGAAAGGTCTCATCCGAGTAATGAGGGTGAAGGGTTGGCATTCCAAGCCTGATGTCTCTGGACACAGTCTGAAGTGAAGCATGCTGAGGTGGTACTCATTGCATTGGCCAAGGCT
This sequence comes from Erinaceus europaeus, assembly GCF_950295315.1. Lineage (NCBI taxonomy): Eukaryota > Metazoa > Chordata > Mammalia > Eulipotyphla > Erinaceidae > Erinaceus > Erinaceus europaeus. Next base: position 120,624,746 of record NC_080166.1, on the reverse strand, counting down.
TTGGAGCTAGAACCATCTAGATCTGAATTCCATTTGAATTCTACCTGTGAGAATGTAAACAAAATAATCTTTCTAGGCTATTTTTTAATCTGGGAATGAGGATAATAATGCTTGCTTCTCAGAGGCACCATGAGGATTAAACAGTGAAACTGGGGCAAGGATCCTCAGCGTTAAAGACAGGACTTGCATGCCTGAGCCCCAAGGCCCCAGGGTCCCAGGTTTAATCTTCAGTACTGCTATGTGCCAGAGCTGAGTGGTACTCAGGAGTCTCTCTGTCTCTCTTACACACAAATACATAAATAGTGTTTAAATTTTAATAATATAGAGAGTATCCAGCATAAAGTCTAATACAAGGGAATATTCTTCCTTTTTCTTCTTTTATAATCTATGACATGAACAAAGTATATGTCAAACTATCACACAACAATCTTCATTTTGAAAAACAAGATCAAAAGAGAAAACACTAAGCAGAACCTGGACTGGAGTTGGTGTATTGCACCAAAGTAAAAGACTCTGGGGTGGGGCGGGGGGAGAATACAGGTCCTGGAGAAGGATGACAGAGGACCTCGTGGGGGTTGTATTGTTATGTGGAAAACTGAGAAATGCTATGCATATGCAAACTATTGTATTTACTGTTGAATGCAAAACATTAATCCCCCAATAAAGGAAAAAAATAAAAAAACAATGACCCCATCCATAATAATAATAATAATCTTCCTATGGGGCATAGGTTCATGAACAATGGCTACTACTGATGATTATTAATTAGCCTGACTGATTAATTAAGAAAGACCATGCATGGGAAATAATGAAGATGTCATGAACTCTGGATTCTGGCTTGTCTTTTCCTGTGTACCTAAGAGCCAATATAAGGATCATGCATGAATATGAGTTCAGGCATCACTCCTTTACCATCCCAAAATTAGCACATGAATTAAAAAGAAAAATACTTTCGAAACTTTTCATTGCTCTAGAAATTTGCATGTAAAAAAAAACTGACATAGGGGAGGCTGGGTGGTGGCACACCTGGTTGAGTGCACATGTTACAGTGCATAAGGACCCAGGTTCAAGCTCATAGTCCCCATCTGCAGGGGAAAAGCTTTGTGAACGGTGAAGCAGGTGTTTCTGTTTCTCTTACCCCCACCCCTCTCAATTTCTAGTTGTCTCTATCCAATAAATAAATAGATAAGTAAGTTAGAAAAAAACTGACATGGCTAAAACAAACACAAGACTTCATAAGAAGTGAATAGGACCATGAAATTTTATTAGCCTGATAAAAAGATCAAATTTCACTTAGTTGTGGTCCGGGAGGTGGTGCAGTGGCTAAGGCACTAGACTGTCAAGCATGAGGTCCTGGGTTCGATCCCCTGCAGCACATGTACCAGAGTGATGGCTGGTTCTTTCTCTCCTCCTATCTTCTCATGAATAAACAAATAAATTCTTTAAAAAATTTTTTTTCACTTAGTTGTTTAATATTCAACCTTGAATTCAGTAAACTAACAGGATGGGAGCTATATTTATTTATTCAGCAAGTTATTGGTTGTCTATTATGTGATAAGTCTTTTCCCTAGAGGACTGACAATATACCATTACTTTGGAAAAGATGGAAATCATTATAAGCTTGCTAAATGAGAGGAAGGAATAGGGAGGTTAGAAACAACAGAAAAAGGACTGCTAGGGCCAGCAAAATGGCTCACTTGGATAGTGTACTGCTTTACCATGTGTGCAACCCAGGTTTGAACCTGGCCCCTACTGAACTGAAGGGAGCTTCTATTCATTCCCCCCCCCCTTCATCTTTCACCAGAGCACTGCTCAACTTTGACTTGTGGTGGTGAGGGATTGAACCTAGGACTCCAGCACCTCAGGCATTAAAGTTTTTTTGTGGGGGCCAAGCGGTAGCACAGCGGGTTAAGCGTACATGGCGTAAAGTGTAAGGACCAGCGTAAGGATTTCAGTTCAAGCCCCCAGCTCCCCGTCTGCAGGGGAGTCGCTTCACAAGCAGTGAAGCAGGTCTGCAGGTGTCTGTCTTTCTCTCCCCCTCTCTGTCTTCCCATTCTGTCTCAAATTCTCTCTGTCCTATCCAACAACAACGACAGCAGCAACAACAACAATAACAGTAATAACAATGATGATAAACGACAAAGGCTACAAAAAAGGAAAAATAGCTTCCAGGAGTAATGGATTCATAGTGCAGGCACCGAGCCCCAGCAATAACCCTGGAGGCAAAAAAAAAAAAAAAGCCTTTTTGTATAATCATCATGCTATCTCCTCCACCCTGCTGCCCTAAGGTTTATCTCTCTTTGAAAGCCTATACCAATGCTACCCAGTCCAGGAAGCTTTCCTGGATTTCTCAGCCCTGCTCAGCTCTAGCTTATGGTAGTGTGGGGGAATGAATCAGGGACCTTGAAGCCTCAGGCATGAATATCTCTTTGCATAACTATTATGTTATCTTCTCCACCCAATATACATTTTTAATTTTTTTTATTTATTTTTTAAATAATTTATTTCTTTATTGGGGAATTAATGTTTTACATTCAACAGTAAATACAATAGTTTGTACATGCATAACATTCCCCAGATTCCCATTTAACAATACAACCCCCACTATGTCATTCATCATCTTTCATGGACCTGTATTTTCCCCGCCCACCCACCCTCCCCAGAGTCTTTTACTTTGGTGTAATACTCCAATTCCATTTCAGGTTCGACTTGTGTTTTCTTTTCTAATCTTGTTTTTCAACTTCGGCCTGAGAGTGAGATCATCCCATATTCGTCCTTCTGTTTCTGACTTATTTCACTCAACATGATTTTTTCAAGGTCCATCCAAGATCGGCTGAAAACGGTGAAGTCACCATTTTTTACAGCTGAGTAGTATTCCATTGTGTATATATACCACGACTTGCTCAGCCACTCATCTGTTGTTGGACACCTGGGTTGCTTCCAGGTTTTGGCTATTACAAATTGTGCTGCCAAGAACATATGTGTACACAGATCTTTTTGGATGGATGTGTTGGGTTCCTTAGGATATATCCCCAGGAGGGGAATTGCAGGGTCATAGGGTAGGTCCATTTCTAGCCTTCTGAGAGTTCTCCAGACTGGAAAAACCTAAGGAATCCAGCAAGAAGCTTTTGGAAATCATCAGGCAATACAGTAATGTGTCAGGCTGTAAAATTAACATTCAAAAGTCAGTGGCATTCCTCTATGCAAACACTAAGTTAGAAGAAATTGAAATCCAGAAATCAGTTCCTTTTTCTATAGCAACAAAAACAATAAAATATCTAGGAGTAAACCTAGTCAAAGAAGTGAAAGACTTGTATACTGGAAATTATGAGTCACTACTCAAAGAAATTGAAAAAGACACAAAGAAGTGGAAAGATATTCCATGTTCATGGGTTGGAAGAAATAACATCATCAAAATGAATATATTACCCAGAGCCAACTACAAATTTAATGCTATCCCCATCAAGATCCCAACCACATTTTTTAGGAGAATAGAACAAATGCTACAAATGTTTATCTGGAATCAGAAAAGACCTAGAATTGCCAAAACAATCTTGAGAAAAAAGAACAGAACCGGAGGCATCACACTCCCAGATCTCAAACTGTATTATAGGGCCATTGTCATCAAAACTTCTTGGTACTGGAACATGAACAGACACACTGACCAGTGGAATAGAATTGAGAGCCCAGAAATGAGGCCCCACACGTATGGACATCTAATCTTTGACAAAGGGGCCCAGACTATTACATGAGGAAAGCAGAGTCTCTTCAACAAATGGTGTTGGAAACAATGGGTTGAAACATGCAGAAGAATGAAACTGAATCACTGTATTTCACCAAATACAAAAGTAAATTCCAAGTGGATCAAGGACTTGGATGTTAGACCAGAAACTATCATATACTTAGAGGGAAATATTGGCAGAACTTTTTTCCGCATAAATTTTAAAGACATTTTCAATGAAACGAATCCAATTACAAGGAAGACTAAGGCAAGTATAAACCTATGGGACTACATCAAATTAAAAAGCTTCTTCACAGCAAAAGAAACCACTACCCAAACCAAGAGACCCCTCACAGAATGGGAGAAGATCTTTACATGCCATACATCAGATAAGAGTTTAATAACCAACATATATAAAGAGCTTGCCAGACTCAACAACAAGACAACAAATAACCCCATCCAAAAATGGGGGGAGGTCTTGGACAGAATATTCATCACAGAAGAGATCCAAAAGGCCGAGAAACACATGAAAAAATGCTCCAAGTCTCTGATTGTCAGAGAAATGCAAATCAAGACAACAATGAGATGTCACTTCACTCCTGTGAGAATGTCATACATCAGAAAAGGTAACAACAGCAAATGCTGGAGAGGGTGTGGGGTCAAAGGAACCCTCCTGCACTGCTGGTGGGAATGTCAATTGGTCCAACCTCTGTGGAGAACAGTCTGGAGAACTCTCAGAAGGCTAGAAATATACATTTTTTATGTTACTTGACTGGGGAAAGTATTATTCACTAGACAGTTGTTATCACATGTGTACAGTTTTTTACTCCCAGTGCATACATATAAGAACTTTCTTTTACGTGCCACAATTGTGAGGTTTGACTGGAATTTTTTTCTTTGTCATAATTGTCTCAAGTCGCCATTGCACCATCGTCAAAAAAAGAACCAATAGGACTTACAGATTATTCAAGTCAAGGCCGTCCCCAGTGATGAAGCAAACCAAAAAGATCAGTATCACCTTATGCGAGAGCAAGCACTACAGATTTCATCTTGCTCTCCACAAACGCTTCTTATATCCTCTCATCCCCTTCTGCTTTGTCTTGTCTTTTCTTCTGTTACTAAGGAATGTTCAGCTAGGAAGCTGTCATACAGACTTCTTAGGGGAGGATATATTTTAAAGATTTACATACTTCCAGGATCTGGTGATTTATTCTGGGTGGCCAGACCCCTTCCTGTTGGACAGTCACATGATAGGGCCTGTATCATCCTTCTGACCCACTATCATTTATAATCCTGAGCCCCAGCCTGAAAGAAAAATAGGTTTTATGTATTCTTTTTCCTCTTTCTTCCTTTCTTTTTCTTCCTTCATTTTCTCTCTTTCTTCCCTTCTTTTTATCTTATATATTTATTGGATAGAGCTATAGAGAAATTGAGACAGAAGGGGGAGATAGAGAGAGGGAGAGAAAGAGCCTTTTTTATTTTTAATGATAACACTGATCAGCTGAGGTTTATGGTGGTGGTGGGATTGAAACCGAGACTTTGGAGCCTTGGACATGAAAATCTTTCAGCACAACCACTATGCTACCTCCTCATTTAAAACAGGGGTTATTTTTGGACAAAAGACTGCCATCTTCTCATTTTTGCATCTACTCTTGTCTTTTAGTTAATTGGCCTATTGAACGACAAGCAAATTGAGCCTTCAGTTTGGTCACAGCCTTTGCAGGTGAAAGGCAGAAGAACATTATGAAATTTCCTTCTCTGTTTTTTAAATATTTTATTTATTTATTAATAAGACACATAGGAGGAGAGAGAAATAGCCAGACATCACTCTGGTACATGTGCTGCCAGGGACTGAACTCAGGACCTCATGCTTGAGAGTGCAACGCTTTATCCACTGCGCCACCTCCCGGACAACTTCCTTCTCTATTTTAAGGAAAGATAGGAAAGCCCTTGGTACTGATTAAAGGTTTCCCATTGGGATTCTTGTACAAGAAGGAAGGTGTAATGAAAAGGCCATCTCCTGCCCACCCTACTGGCGGCTCTCAGGGCTATACATTAAGACTCTTGTCCAGGTAGTTTCCTATGCTCTGCATGGGAATTCACATACTCTCTGGGCTTTCACGAGCGCACTCAGAGACAGGCTGCACAGATGACGGAGGGAAGGTGCCAGTGGGTTCTGCTGCCTTGCTCTCTGCACCACTGTCCAGTGTCATGTATAACATGCTAGGCTATGTCTACATGTTGGGGTTCCAGTGAACATATAGAAGTTTCCTGTGACTTCTCTGTGCTCTGGAGAGTGAGGACCTACCCCAGGCTGCACAGAAATCCACACTCTGCTTCCCAGGTCCTGGCAGCTGTGCCAGTCTCCTACTGCCCAGTCTCCTGGTCCTCCTGAGGGAAACTTGCATGATTCTTCTTTGCCCTACACATCTCTTTCCCTCTACAAGGATGTAAGTGGCAAATGCATTTGTCTTTCCACAACCCTCTGGGGAAGGGTTGGGGTGGGAGTAGACTAAAATTCTCACTCTGCAAAATGTAGAAGTCATCTTTTCCATGGCAGGAAAAATGGAAAGTTAGGGCCTGAATGTGTTTCTGCTTTGGGGTTATTGTTTTGAACCAATCAAATTTGGACTGCATTTGTCTGTATTATGTTACTCATGTGCAGTCGGAGCACATCGTAACTTGCTGGTTTGCATGGTGTCCTTGCCTGACCATCAGCTGTGTGTTTCTACTCAACAACCTACTTTTGCAGAAATGCCAGATGGATGGGCAGAGACAGGCAGAGCATACTGGTCTGCACTCACTCTTGGCTGTGATATCTGAAAGTAAAATGTTTCCAGGGGCAGCATTAAGGCACAACTGACAAATAAGTATCCCAGAGCTGAAATAGCAACAAATGGGAGAAGAGCCACTGCTGGCTGGGGAGTGTGGGGGGGTCCTGTTTAATTTTGTCCATTTTCTTCATCTGCATCTAATTAAGACAAACTTCCTCCCAGAGGAACTAGGGTCCTCTAAGGCTTTTCATTCCCGGGGGGCGGGGGTACATAGAGAGAAACCAGTGGAGGGAAGCCGAACAGGGAATTGTTCAAACTATATCTCTGTTCAGTGTGTCCAATACATTCTGGAGGCAGGTGCTTGAATTCACAGGCTCTTTAGAGAGAATTTAGCAGCCCCAGGAATATATTGGATAAGAAGAAGAAAGGAGGGGTGGTGGGGCGGGGGGAGCACACAGCATCAGCTGCTGGGAGAGGGAAAAGCTAATCGTGGAAACTTCTCTGCCAGAGAGGTGCAGCTGTCAAAGGACAAGGTAAATGAGTCTGGGGCTCAAATGGATTTCGCAGCAGAACTGTGTTCTCTGATAAATAGGGAAGGGTGAACTCCAGCACCACCCTGCTATTCCTTGGTAATGCCCCATTTGGGCGCTGACTGGGTGGTCTTAAGCCCACTGCCACCCTGGCCACCCCGCCACCCCAATCAAGGCTCCGCAGCTGAGACCCTGGCTGACCTGCTTCAGGAACCCTTTCTTAAACTTCGATTCACTCATTTGTGTGGGATGCTTTTTTGGGCGACTTTATTTATAGGATTACATAAATGAGCCATTAAAAATGTAAATCTTCAGCACAGTGGAATAATACAGATTTCAACAATAAGCTCAGGGCGGTACAGTACAGAAACGCCCCGCACCCAGGCTAGCGCCCCATCCCGGCTATGGCAACAATAGGGGTGACGAGGAAGGACAGAGGGGAGAGAAATAAAACATCCCTGCATTGTGGCAGCCACTGGCACCAGAGAAAGATTAGGGTGTGTATTTTTTTTAAAGGCATATTATAACAACGAGGAAGATGTGCCATTATAATCAACAAAGGGACCAGAGCGTCCCTCACACATTGTGGCCCTGAAACAATCAAGTGCACCACAGATTTGAGAAGTTGATCTCACCTCGTGGCAAACTATTTAACCCTTTTGTGACTTTTAGTTTTTCTTTCTTTTTAAAAAAATATTTTTATTTAGGATAGAGACAGAAAGAAATTGAGAGGGAAGGAGGATAGAGAGAGGGGAGGGAGGGGGAGGGGAGAGACCTGTAGCACTATTTTACCACTTGTGAAGCCCACACACAGGTGGGGGGCTGGGGGCTTAAACCTGGATCCTTGTGCTGTAATGTGTGCACTCTACTAGGTGTGTCACTTCCTGGCCCCTCTTCTTTTTTATTTTCTTTCTTTCTTTTTCTTCTTTTTAATTTTTTTGTTTTCTTTTGTTTTCAGATACAAAGTAAAGAGCTGGGAGGCAAGAAACTATATCCTTTTCTTGTCTTGTTGTGGTAGTTTTAGGATTAGTTTTGTCACTCCACTTTTATGTGGATTTTGTGCTCTTCCTTTTGTAGGTAAATGAGTCAGTGAGTTTGTGGGGCAGGGAGTCTCTAGGGGCCAGTTACCTGGCGGCCTGGGAGCAGACATCAGAGGACCTTCAAGGGCTCAGGGTCCTCTCTATGTACCCAGAGGCAGCATGCAGGCCATGCAAGCTGGGAGAGGAAGAGCATGTCATGCCCTGAATAAACTAGAGGAAAAAAGAACTGGCCAGGCAGAGAGTGGGGCATGAGTAGTTGTAGAAATCTGCTTAAAGCACAGATGGTTTAGTCATATTTCCAACCATTTTATTCATAGTAATCAAAAGGTAGAAGCAACCCAAGTATAAGCTGATAGTAGATAAATTGTGGCATAGCCTATGAAATTCTACACAGCCTTGAAAAGTAAGAAATTGTGCTGCAACAAGGATAAACCCTGAAAGCATTATGCTACAAGAAAGAAGTCAGACACCAAAGAACAAATTCTGTATGATTCTACTAGTAGGATGGCCAAACACATGAGGCAAGAAAATAGAAAGTGGGGTCTCCTTGGAAAGTCACAATAAAGGAAAGTGTCTTGATCTTCATCTAGTTAAGAGGAGTAAGTAACTGAGATTTAAAACAGACTGGGTAGAAGAAGACTGGACAGAGAAACTCTCTGATGGGCTGGTGATGGGTAGGTTGGTGGAAGCAGGGCTGCTGGGGCTCTTCCCACTCAGCGCTCTCTCTCAGCAAGGGGTCCCCTCTGCAAAGTTGGAAATCACTGCTTCTGCTAAGACCCCAGATCCAACTTTGTCATGACCAACCTGTAGCTCTGACATTATTGGGTCAAGTGTTTTTGTGGAGACACCATGAAAGGGGTGGATGCAGGCTGATGGGAGAGAGACAGGCGCATCTTACTGGGCAGAAAGCCCAGAAAGCCCAGAGGAGACACCTGCCAGCAGGTCGAGGCACTGAGCCGTTGCACACCTTCTCTCGTAAAGACCCATAAGCTCTACAATGTCCAGGGGAACTGGCTTACAACCACAGTGTCCTGTGGCCACAGAGTCAGACAGTGCTAAGGCTCTAAACCCTGCACTCTGAGACTACTTTTCTCCTGAGGATGGCCTTTTTGTCTTTTTGGCTCTGTCCTCACCCCCAAACTTTGTCTAGATTTTTGCTCTGAGGAGTTCTTGACAACTTCTGGCTACTGCCCCAAAGAGTGACTTTATGTTTGACGGAGTGCAGTGATTACCTTCCCACTGTCCATACAGGTCAGTGAGGGTCAGGTGAATTCCTGGCCCTTCTCAGAGCTGATGGAGAAGGAAGAAGGAAGGACAACCCAAACAATCTCACCCATTCCAATGTGCCACTTGGCTTCTCAGAACTCCAGCCCAGTGGGGTTTATGTCAACCTCCCAGTAAAGGGCCACTGATCGTGGTTACACATAGGAATCACTAGAGGACCTGGGTCCAGCTTCTGCAGGTTCTGATCTGATTGGTCTGGGCTAAAACCGTGGTCTGTAAGAGCTGCCTCAGGTGATCTCATTATGCTGCCTGGCCAGAGAACCAATGGCATTGATTGAGGACTGTCCAGATCTGTAGGGTGGGCTTCTCTTAGATGCCATAGCTGCCAACAACTTAGGACAGTTGGGAGCAGAGGTGCAGTGGGGTACAGAAAGTATGCAGAGGGGCTGGGGAGACAGCATAATGGTTATACAAAAGACTTTCCTGTATAAGGGTCTGAGTCCCAAATCCAATCCCCAGCACCACTATAAGCCAGAGCTACTTCTATTTCTCTCTCATTAAAATAAAAACAAACAAGTTATTTTTAAATAGAAAGTATTCAGAGTGGGGGTTGGAAGGTAGCACAGCAGGTTAAGCACATGTGGCACAAAGCGCAAGGTCTGGCGCAAGGATCCTGGTTCGAGCCCCCGGCTCCCCACCTGCAGGGAGGGGTCGCCTCACAAATGGTGAAGCAGGTCTGCAGATGTCTCTCTTTCTCTCCCTCTCTCTGTCTTCCCATTTCTCTCTGTCCTATCCCCATCTCTTTCCCCATTTCTCTCTGTCCTATCCAAACAACGACAACATCAATGGCAACAATAACAACAACAACAAGGGCAACAAAATGGGAAGAAAAAAAAAAAAGGTCTCCAGGAACAGTGGATTTGCAGTGCAGCCACTGAGTCACAGCAATAACTCTGGAGGCAAAAAGAAAAGAAAGAAAAGAAAGAAAGAAAGAATGCAGAGTGCAGAAGACCATGTATCTACTTCCAGTGGGCAATGGAGAGCTACTGGGAAATGCCTTTCTGCTAGAGCCAGTATTGTGGTGGCACAGGAAGGCCTGAGTGGGCATCTGTATGTGCAGAGATAATCTCATTGTAACACAGGTGACATGTGGCAGTTGTAGGAACAGTAGATGTGGATTTATTCACTCGTTCATCCAACAGATACTTGTTGAGTGATTTCTATCTTTTAGCACTTTGCTCAGCCTTGGAGACACAGCAGAAAAAAGAAATCTTTTTTAAATAATTATTTTATTTACTAGATGTGAGAAATGAAGTTTCACACGAGACAAAGAGTGAATCTAGAGCACCACTTTGGCACATGCAGGGCTGGGATGAAACCAGAAGCCTCAGGTTTGAAAGTCTGATGCTCTACCAGTTGAGCTATTCCCCCAGGAGAAAGAAATTAAATCTTCCCTCATAGAGCTCATGAAACCAGTCAAACTCTGGTATACCAGCTTTTGCAAGTAGGGTGAAAGTGTATTAATGTTTTAACCCACAATTGGAGGTCAGAGTATCTTACACAAATCAACACCCCCTCCTTCTAAAGAGAGTTGGATTTGGGGGAGCAACCACAAAGGGGATCATGGCCTTCAGAACTTTCAGCCCTCTGAACTACAGACCTCAAACTTCCTCGTAGAACAAAGCTTATAGTGGGCCTGAGTTATTTCTTTAAGGGTGCAAGGTGAACATGGGAGTAGAGAATAAGCTGAGAAATAGGGGTTTGTTTTGTTTTTTGTTTGTTTTTCACCAGAACACTGCTCGGCTCTGGCTTATGGTAGTGTTGGAGATTGAACCTGGGACCTTTGGTGCCTCAGGCAAGAGAGTCTTTGTGGATCATCCATTATACCATCTTCCCAGCCTGAAATAGGCTGATTTCTTTTCTCTTTTTTGGTGCCAGGGATGGAAACCAGGGTCTAATACATGGCAGGCATGTGTTCTGACACTCCACTAGGTTGACTTCTTATTCTTTCTTCAATTCTCAGATTGGGAGAGAGAGCTCTTGATGGTATGATAGCAATGCATGCAGAAATTACATGTGCCAGAGCATCACAGAGCAAGACCAATGAAGCTGGCCTAATCCAAGTGAATTTCAACTGAGCATAGTGGTTATACAAGACTTTCATACCTGATGTTCCAAGGTTTCAGGTTCAATCCCTGGCACCATCTCATAAGCTATAAATAAGCAGTGCTCAGGTAAAACAACAACAACAACAATAACAACAGCAACACCAGGGCTGGTGAAATTGCTCACTTGGGTAGTACGCTGCTTTCCCTTGTACATAACCCAGGTCCTCGCCTGACCCCACCACACAGGAGGAAGCTCTGGTGCTGCAGCTTCTTTCCCTTTCTCTTGAGGCCTCTCTGCTCTTTGTCAAACTCTGTTTACTTTCTACTTTTCTACCTTAAAAAAAAGTTAGCTTGGAGTGGTGAAACCCCAAAGATATCAACTATGACCAGCAAAATAATACCAAATAAATATGAACAAAACCAAACACAAAAGAACACACTGAAAAATTAGCAGTACTGCTGCTTATGCTAATTGCTTTAGCACTCAGGAGGTTTTGTGTAGAGATAAGGGATGTGGGCATGTGTGGGCTTATGCATATACTGGGATGGCAGTTTGGGGAGGGGCGGTGACAGGGCACATAAGTGCAGGCAGAGAGGGCAGCACTCAGGACAGGAAATACTGGAATCCTGCTTCAGCCTCACTGCTCTCTGCTCCCAACTAGCCAGGGCCTGGGCTCTGGCCCTGCCCTATCACATTATCATGCCTGAGATGACTCCTACTATCCCCACCCCCACCCCTGGCACCCATGAGCCTCAGAAACAGTGCAGCTGCCCAGGAGTCGGTCTGTAGTGTAGCAGGTTAGGCGCATGTGGTGCAAAGCGCAAGGAAGGACCGGTGTAAGGATCGCGGTTCCAGCCCCCGGCTCCCCACCTGTAGGGTAGTCGCTTCGCAGGCGGTGAAGCAGGTCTGCAGGTGTTTATCGTTCTCTCCCCTTCTCTGTCTTCCCTCCTCTCCATTTCTCTCTGTCCTATCTAGCGATGACAACATAAACAACAATAATAACTACAACAATGAAGAACAACAAGGGCAACAAAAAGGGAAAATAAATAAATATTAAAAAATAAAAAAAACAGTGCAGCTGCCCAAGACTCTCTCTCCAAGTTCCATTTGAAAAGTTTTATTTATTTATTTATTTATTTATTTATTTATTTATTTTATAGCTACTAGGTTTATCGCCAAGGCTCAGTATCTGCATGACAAATCCACTCCTTCCCATGACTGCTTTTCCCCTTACTTGAAAAGAGAGAAAAATTGAAAGGGAAGGGGGGGGGTTACAGAAATCTGCTGTAAATCAAGGAGACTGAAGCTGGGGTGGGTGAAGGAAGAAAGGAGTTTTACTGCACATATGGGCCAAGAGTTCAGATCTCTCTGAGAATGTTGGTATGCTTCTAATTCTGCTTCTAAGACCTTCTGTTTTGATCATCACGTTAGGTTCCCCTGCTCCACTGCTTAATGCTGTGGTCTATTTACATAATCACTGCTTTACCTGAGAACCGCCCTGCCTGCAGGGCACTGGTTTAATCCAATTGGTTTGCACTCTCTTTTCGCTCCACCCCCTCTCCTAGTCACACCCTGTTTTTACACCCCACCACTTCCTTCCTGGAGAGTATAAATGCAGATGAATAAAGCCAGCATGGCATTGCACTGCTTCCCAGTTCAGCCATGAGTCCCTGGTTATCTGTCTTCCACCGGCGAAGCTAGCCCGGCATCTGGCGCTCCAACAGGGACTGGCATGAAAAATCCTGCCTTGAACCAAGGGATGATACAAGCTTATATAGGAGAGCAAAAAGCATCATTACAGAAGCTAATGCTGCAAGGTTAAGGAGGTGGGGCTTGTACCCATTGCTCAGGGTCTAATTGTCTTAGTTACTGTTTTGGTTACTGTTATTTTTCCTGCATAGCTGTGTCTGGAAAAGTTTAGCCTCAGCATACCACTGGGGGGGTGTACCTTTAAGTAAGACAGAAGCTGACGTGACAAGCAATTGAAGACAAAATACAGAGCCAGGCGTTAGCACAATGGGTTAAGAGCACATGGTGCAAAGCACAAGGACTGGTGTAAGGATTCTGGTTCAAGCCCCTGGCTCCCCATCTGGGAGTCGCTTCACAGGCGGTGAAGCAAGTCTGCAGGTGTCCATCTTTCTCTTTCCCTCTCTGTCTTCCCATCCTCTCTCGACTTCTTTCTGTCCTATCCAACAACGACAACAATAACAACAACAATAATAACAGCAATGATAAACAACAAGGGCAACAAAAGGGAAAAAAAATAGCTTCCAGGAGTAGTGGATTTGTAGTGCAGGCACCAAGCCACAACAATAACCCTGGAGGCAAAAAAAAAAAAAGACAAAATATGACAGTCGCTGTGGTTTCTATAGACACAGTTTGATATATTTGCCTTTTCTATATCAAACCTCTTGCTTTCTTGGCCCTCTGTTCTGAGTTGGGGTCTTCTCAATAAAGTTCAGTTTGATCTTCATTGTCTCGATTTTGTTTTCACTTAGGTCGCCCTTCTACTTTTACACAACCACCTGCTCTGTCTAAAAGTTTCTGCACATACTCAGTCTTTCAACACATTCTTCACCTCTTATTCTCAGATATTTGTTCTGTGTTGAGATATTCTTAAAAATGCACCACAATCAGGAGTCGGGCGGTATAACAGCGGGTTAGCTCACGTGGCGCAGAGCGCAGGGACCGGCATAAGAATCCCAGTTTGAGCCCCCGGCTCCTCACCTGCAGGGGAGTCGCTTCACAGGCGGTGAAGCACAGGTGTCTCTCTCTCCCGCTCTGTCTTCCCCTCCTCTCTCCATTTCTCTCTGTCCTATCTAACAACAACGACATCAATAATAACTACAACAACAATTAAAAAACAAGGGCAACAAAAAGGGAAAAATAAATATAAATAAATATTTTTTTTAAAAAAGAAAAGCACCACAATCAGAAAGTCGGGCAGTAACGCAGCAGGTGAAGCGCATATGGCGCAAATCGCAAGGACCAGCGGAAGAATCTCGGTTCGAGCTCCGGCTTCCACCTGTAGGGGAGCCGGTGAAGCAGGTCTGCAGGTGTCTGTCTTTCTCTCCTCCTCTCTGTCTTCCCCTCCTCTCTCCATTTCTCTCTGTCCTATCCGACAACGACAACAACAATAATAACTACAACAATAAAAAAAGGCAACAAAAGGGAATGAATAAATAAATATATTTTTTAAAATGTACCACAATCATGTTATAAGCACATATTCCAAAGCTAAAATTTAAAAAATTCTCAGGGTCGGGAGAGAGACAGAGAAGCAGAACTTGCTTCACTGCTTGTGAAGCTCCCCCCACACACACAGGTGGAGAGCAGGGGCTTGAACCTGGTCCTTGAGCATGGTAATATGTTTACTTATCCATATTAACCAGGTGCTCTACCTCCAGGTCCTCTGAAAGGCAAATATGCTGTGTCTGTCTGTTTGTTTGTTTGTTTGTTTTCCAGAGCATTGCTAAACTGCAGCTTCAAGTGGTGCTAGAGATTGAATCTGGGACCTCTGATACCTCAGGAAGGAAAGTCTTTTTGCATAATCATTATGCTAACTCCCTGTAGAGCCTTTCCTCTCTAAAAATATTGTCCATCCCAGTTTGGTTACAAGGCCATTTGGAGTGAGTGATGAATAGAATTACTAGGGCAATGAAAAGTAAGAAGCCCATTGCGGTACTTACCATGTGGCACATTCATCTCTAAGCTTTTCCCTTTCCTTCTTTCCTTCCTTCCTTCCTTCCTTCTTCCCTCCCTTCCCCTTCTTCTTTCCCTTCTTCCTTCCTTCCTTCCTTCCTTCCTACCTTTCTCTCTTTCTTTCTTTCTCTCTCTCTCTCCCTTTTTCACTCTTTCTTTCTTTCTTTCTTTCTTTCTTTCTTTCTTTCTTTCTTTCAACAGAATGGCAGAGAGAAAGTGAAAAGAGACCACAGCACTGAAGCTTCCTTCAAAGCAGTTGGACCGGACTAGCTCCAACTTGGCTCATGGCACATGGATATTTTGCTGGCCTTCTAAGCACTTTAGATATGGAGTATGTTCTTCCCTAGACTTTACACCTGACGAGCTGTAGTCTGGGATTATATGTATGCACATCCTTGGATGAGCTGACTCTTGACTATTTATTGTTACTAAATATAGTAATATAACTAATCAAGTTCTTGCAAAGACTAATGCTACTGTAGAATTAAAAAAAATAAATCTCCCTGTGTAAATTTACATCTTGGGCTTTTAAGTGTTTTTTTTTGTTGTTGTTGTTGTTGTTATCTTTTTATTTATTAGGTAGAAACTGCCAGAAATCAAGAGGGTATGGGGAGATAGAGAGGGAGAGAGAAAGAGAGACACTTACAGCACTGCTTTATCCCTTGCAAAACTCCCCCTGCAGGTGGGGACCAGGGTCTCAAACCTGGGTCCTTGAGTACTATAACATATGCACTCGAGTAGGTACCAACCAGCCCTGGACTTTTTTTTTTAATAACATAGTGAACTTTGGAGAAATAGAAAAAGCAAATGTTATGAGTTGCAGCCCAGGAAGTGGCACTGTAGTTAAATAACTAATAAGTGGCTGGGTGGTGGCACACCTGGTTGAGTGCACTTGTTACAGTGTGCAAAGATCCAGGTTCGGGTCCCCGGTCCCCACCTGCAGGGGGAAAGCTTCACAAGTGGTGAAGCAGTGCTGCAGGTGTCTGTCTGTCTCTCTCCCTCTCTATATCTCTTTCTCTCTCAATTTCTGGCTGTGTCTATCTTGTCAGGAAATTGTGAGAATGTGGTTGACCTCAGCAGGGCTCACAAAGCACCCTGCATTCCTGATACTTTGGCTTATCTACATAATCATTGTTTTCCATGAAAGATTCCCCACCCATTCCATTCCTTTGATCTATCTTCTTTCTACCCTCAAGACCTTACCTGCCTCCAGGGTATTATTAATCCTATGAGTTAAAACCCTCGCAACAGTTGCTAAAGAAGTTCCTACCTTTCCAGCCCATTTTCACTTAGGTATTGACCCACAAGTTGTGCTCACTTTTCTGGGTCCTGTGCACTTAGTAGGCAAAGCAAGAATTCAGAGCTGTAGTTTTTTTATTATTATTTTGATTTAATAATGATCTACAAGACTATAGGATAAGAGGTTACAATTCCACACAATTCCCACCACCAGAGTTCTGTATCCCATCCCCTCCATTGGAAGCTTTCCTATTCTTTTTTTTTTTAATGACTATAGCAGGAGGGTGCTTTCCAGGATTTCTCTAGTCTTTTTCCATTGAGAAACTTGGATTAATGTTTTTAGTTGTTGATCCAAAGCTGAATAAATAAAACCTGGTGACAATATTGCCTTGGCTTTCATCACCCCTCACTATTTGGAGGCAATCATCATTTTTAAAGTTGCCATCAATTCATCTTTTACATTTTGCCTCTCCCTCCAACCCCCCACCAAAAAAAAAAAAAAAACGGAAAAAAAGAAAGAACCAAAGCCTACAAACTAGTTTAAAAGAGATGATACAAACAAAGCAGGCTTTTTCCTACTCATGAGCTGTGTCTATAATTACTTGAATCATGTTGAATTTCACCCATATGTTGGGGAAGGGAGGGGGAAACCCAGCAAAAATAACTACTGTGAATTCAAACTGCCAGTGAATGGGACTGGCCTCATTCATAAATGTCATATGAAGCTTTGGTTAAAAAGGCAAGTCTGTCATTCCAGGGACAGCAGCTGTTGTTATGTTGAACAAAATGGATACAAATGGGTATTATTTTAAAGTGAAATGCTTAATTTCAGGCCTAACAAGCACACTGTACTCTGTGGAGCCCTGTGTCAGTCCAGCCATGATCTCCAGTAGAGGGCTTGATTGCACAGGAAATCAGGCTCCCAGGCTGCCGCCAACGGGACCAGCCAACACACTGGCAATGTTTGAGTTACTATGGCAATCACAAAATAGGAAGGCCTTTTCTTCTTTTCCCCATCTCTGCATGCAGTCGCAGACTGCTCCTGAATAGGCCACATCTGCAAAAAGTTTTAACACGGTACTCAGATAAAGAAAAGGATCCCCAAAATGGGCACTGACCCGTCTCAAAAAATGTTGCAAATTTTACATACAAGAATTGGGGAGCTGGGCCACTTTGCACAGGTTATGTCATAATGCACACACAAAGGGATAAAAGCACATGAAGGCTTTGGCTGTCAGATAGTGAGAGGAGGGAACAGCAGAAGGAAATGACAGCTTAAATGCAGATGTAAGGAGAAAAGTCAAAGATGGGTGACAGAAAGTTACTGGTCAATGAATAAGGGAGAAATTTCAAACACACGCACAAAAACAACAAACAAAAGGGTAAAATACAATAAAATCAATCTATAGAGATTTACTGAGAAAACCCCCCAAAGCATATTTAGCAAATCTCAGAACCATGAAGCCCTGTGAAACCAACACATGGCTCTTTAGATGGGGTCTTTGTCGACTTTTCGCACCCCACCACCAAGTCCACGCAGCCGCCCCACGGCCCTGGATGTTTTCAGACAATGGCAAAGCCTCCCTGAGAACTGTATTTTAGGTACATCTTGGGGGAAAAATGGATGTTTTTCTGATTTAAAAAAGAAAAAGAAGAAAGATACATAACTATAAGTAAAGATAAATAGAGATGACCCTTGGGAACAAGTCTTTTTTGGGGTAAAGGGACTGGTTTACTGTAATTCATTCCTAAAGGGTTGTCTTAGATTGAAAAGACATCAGCTCCCCAGATACACACACACACACACACACCTTTAAAAATTGACACTTAGATTTGTTGTTGTTGTTGTTGTGGAGTCTTCTTGCCCAGGTTGAAAGGCAATGGGCAGTTTCTGGGAGTGGAGTTTTGTGCCCAAGTCCTTGCTTGGTGCTCCATAGGCTTCAGAAGAGCATAGCTCCTTCATGCCCCACTGCTGCTTCCACTGAGCCCCAATGCTACCCCTCTCAAAATCCCAATTGTCAGCAAGAAGCCCCAAATACTGAAATTAATCTTTACTCTCTTTTCACTTAAAGAGCTATTCATGGCATGAAAGCAACTGGAAAAGACTTGGGTGGGTAGTGGACTGAGAAAGACGCCATTTGTAAGAGTTGAAACTCTGAGGGAAGAATACTTTTAAGTAGCATGAACTCACCACAAAAAAGTCCACAGTGCTGAAAGGCATCCCCCGTCCAGTAAAACTGACACTACATTTCACATTCATGGACTCTTGTTCTTTTGGGGGAGTTTTCGTATGAAGATAGAGAGAGAATGGGAGACAATAGTGCTACCTTATCAAAGTTCATTCATGCAGCTATTTCAAATACTTTTAACTTCTTGTCAATAGGCCTTGCAAGTCTCTGAGATTCTAAACGTTCTGTCACATTTGTGTACTAACCACTTAAAGTTCTGCTAAAGCTTTGTGACCTGGACTGCCTCCCCTTTATGAGGGTCAAAATGCAAGGCAAAGCCATTGTATCCAGTGGCCTTCATTAAATTCATTGATTTGACCTGTATTTTAAAGCCCAAAAGTCAAATGAAATGGGAAGTTAAAGTTCCCATACAAAAAAAATCTTCCCGCAGCCACTTTTCAGCTTTCTTGAACTGTCTTGAACTATCTGACTTATAGGCAAAGGGCATTTTAAGGACTATTTGATGTCTGGCTAGCAGATAGTCAACATGCTTTTGGGGGGTTATTTTTAATTTTATGAAAAGATGAAACAAATGTTAAGGCTGAAGGAAGTGCTTAACTTGAACTTAGTTTTCTTTCAAAGAGGTAGTTTGTCTACTCTTCATAGATGCTTGGCAAGGCTTGGTCAAAGCCAGAAGCACTGTTCTATGTTTTGAACCCTCTAACAGTGAAATAGCATTCTATTAGTTAATAAGTACTTTTGGGGGTTGGACAGATAGTTCAATATTACAGCACAGGATTTGCATGCCAGAGGCCTCAGTTTCAATGCCTGGCACCATCAGAATTAAACAGTGCTCTGGTCTTTCTCTCTCAAACATACATGTACACACACACACACACACACACACACACACACACACACACACACATCTTTAAACAGAAGAGTTTTGGGACTTGAAATAAGTTTAAATTTCCTTTGGACATATTGAAGTGTATATAAAGGAGCCATCTTTTATAAATTTCTTATTCATGGTTAATAGTAGGTTACCAGATTGTAAGATTACAGTTTATAATTACATTTTTAAATAATTTTTATTATCTTTATTTATTTGATAGAGACAGCCAGAAATTGAGAGGGAAGGGGTAATAGAGAGGGAGAAAGATACCTGCAGCACTGCTTCACCACTCACAAAGCTTTCCCCCTGCAGGTGGGGACCGGTGCTCGAACCTGGGTCCCTACACATTAGAACATGTGTGTTCAACCAGGTGCACCACCACTTGCCCCCCCCCAGTGTATAATTCCATACTACATCCACCATCAAAGTTCTGTGTCCCCACCCTTCAACCTCCCAAAAATAACTACTATGCTCACAAGTCTTAGAAACAGTTTGCTTGCTTCTGTTGTATTTTCAAGTTTATATATATCACAGCTCTAGATTTCACATATGAGTGAAACCATCTGGTAGTTGTCTTTCATCTCTTTACTTTTGCACTAGGCATAATCACTTCCAGTCCAATACATTTTGTCTCAAAGGACACAATATCATCATATTTGATTACAGAGTAGTATTCTATGGAGTATATATCCCACAACTTCTTTAACCAGTCATCTGTTTAAAAGAGACAGCTTTATCTTATGAAATTTCCATGGCAAAACCAGATACCATCACTGTTTATTTGAAGTTGAGGAACTGTTTTTCCATTCAAAGGCCATTTGGATATTTTTAACGTCATTTATAGGTCACACAAAATTAACAACTTAAAAATTAACACTAAACGTTTCTATGAAAAACACCGTGGGGGAACACGTGGTGGCACACCTGGTTGAGTGCACACGTTACAGTGTGCAAGGACCCAGGTTCAAACCCCTGGTCATCACATACAGGGGGAAAGTTTTGTGAGTGGTGAAGCAGGACTGCAGGTGTCTCTCTGTCTCTCTCCCTCTCTACCAGCCCTTCCCTCTCAATTTCTGGCTATTTCTATCCAATAAATAAATAAAGATATTAAAAGAATTAAAAAGAAAACACCTTGGCAGGGCCAGACTACATGATTCTTTGGGTTGTGTACTACAGGCCAGACGTTCCCCTCCCCAGATTTAAAGTGTGTGTGCTGGGAGTGGCAGATGTGAGGGGAGAGGAAGAATTGTCAAAGAGTTAGACAGTGACCTTTAAATTTTTTTAATATTTATTTATTTATGTATTTATTTCCTTTTGTTGTCCTTGTTGTTTTATTGTTGTAGTTATTATTGATGTCGTCATATGTTATTATTGATGGCGTCATATTATTGATGATGTCATATGATGTCATCATGTTGGATAGGACAGAGAGAAATGGAGAGAGGAGGGGAAGACAGAGAGGGGGAGAGAAAGACAGACACCTGCAGACCTGCTTCACCATCTGTGAAGCGACTCCCCTGCAGGTGGGGAGCGTGGGCTCAAACCGGGATCCTTAAGTCGGTTCTTGCGTTTGGCGCCATGTGCACTTAACCCTCTGAGCCCTATTCCCGACCTTTAAATTTTTTAAATATTTATTTATTTTCTCTTTTGTTGCCCTTGTTGTTGTTGGTGGTGGTGTCATCATTGTTAGATAAGACAGAGAGAAATGGAGAGAAGAGAGGAAAACAGAGAGGGGAGAGAAAGATAGACACCTGCAGACCTGCTTCACCGCCAGTGAGGTGACCTCCCTGCAGGTGGGGAGCCAGGGGCTTAAACTGGGATCCTTATGCCAGTTCTTGGGCTTCACGCCAGGAGCACTTAACCTGCTGCCCGACTCCCAGACAAGGATGTTTAACTCCAACCCCACTTGAGCCTGCTGTATCTCCTATTTCAGCCTTAATCATCACTATCTCATGTTTTCCAGTTTGAAATAAATAACAGAAAGACGATCCATCATCTCAATGTAGAAAGACAATACAAAAAGAATAAAAATAAATGATACTAGATGAGAATGATTTTGACTTCAAAAGAAAACCAAACCATTGATATTATTTCTAAATACCACAGTTCTGAAGATTTGTTTGTTTGTTTGTTTGTTTTAACTGATCCTACTGGCACAAATGGACCAGAGGAAAGTGGACTGTAAACATTCCAGGGAGAGGTGGGTAGATGTGGAGCCTGGTGCACTGGAAAGCCTGTGAGAAAGGCAGGATGTACACATGTTGAGGGTCTGCACCAAACTGAGAATCCACAACAGCTATCAAAATTTCCTGAGACAAAGTTCTGGAAAGTCACAGAGGAATATTCCTGTGCCTTGAAAACTCATTTCTAGTTGCTGCAAGGCAGAATGACAGTATCATAGTGGAGAGTCATTGTTGAGGTTGAAACGGCTATCTTCTAGAAACAGGCTGGGGATATGGATCAACCTTCCAATGCCCATGTCCAGTGGAGAAGCAATTATAGAAGTCAGAATTCCTACCTTCTGCACCTCAGAAACAATTTTGATCCATACTCCCAGTGAGGGAGAAGTGATAGGAGGAAGAGGATAGGCTCTGAACTCCAGCTCCATCGGGACCTAGAGAGAGAGGAGGGCAAAGGGAGGGCTATTTGGATGTAGTAATAGAATTATGTGTGGCTTGGAGGGAAAGAGCAGGCTGGGCCTGGAAGAAAAAGGGGGGCAATTGTGTACAAATGTAGACAGATAGTTAACCCATGTCTGCAACCTCAAGAGAACTGTGGTGGCTTACAATGGAGGGATTGGGGATTCAGAACTCTGGTGGTATGAACACTGTGGAATTATACCCCTTTTGCCATGTAATTTTGTAAATCAATATTAAATCACTAATGAAATTAAAAAAAGAAAAAAGAAACTGCTGTCTTTGTTTTGTCAATAAGGAAATTGAGAATCAAAGGTCAAGTATCTTTCCAAGGTCACAGCAAAGACCTGTATGACCACTGAGCCCACACTGAGAGACTTTGTCACTTCCCACCAGTCACCCTATCCTATGAACCTGTGAACATGGTGGAGAAATAGGGACAATTACATTACATTAATTACTCTTAGGTGCTGATGGAGGGCTATTTCAGTAAGACAAGAGATATTTCCCAGGGCTATAATTTTATTTATTCAATTCTAGTCAAGACAGCTTGTTGAGCTACAATTTGTATCACAAAGCTTACTTATTTCAAGTATGCAAGTCTATGGTTGTTAATTTATTAATAAAGTGTGTCATCATCACCACATTCAAAGTGAAGAGATGAGGACTAGCTGCCTGGTATTGCAGGAAGCCAAACTTGGTCACACTAGCTTGTACATGAGGAAAATTGCTTTATTATCCTTCAAACTCACGATCAGAGACTGGAGGGTGTTAATTTACATCAACCTCTTGCTTGCAGGTGAATGTGGAGGAGGATGGAAAAGCCAGGAGCTAAATTTGGGGGCAAGTAGGGAGGGGTTATAGGGCCCCAATCTTCCTGCCTCTAGAACCTTTTGTTTCTTAAAACTTGAACAAAGCCTATAATGAGTTTTAACTATTCTTTATTGGCTCAAGAGGGTATGACCAGCAGGATTTGAGTCCCTGAGATTATTCTTTTGTTTCCAGATTAGGATTTGTCATATTGCCAGATGGAGTTAAATTCAACCCAATTCATTAATCTTTGGTTATCTCCTCTCAGAGGACCAGTTTCATAGCATTACAACATTTTTAAAATTATTTATTTATTTATTCCCTTTTGTTGCTTGTTGTTTTATTGTTGTTGTTATTGATGTCGTCATTGTTGGCTAGGACAGAGAGAAATGGAGAGAGGAGGGGAAAACAGAGAGGGGGAGAGAAAGATAGACACCTGTAGACCTGCTTCACTGCCTGTGAAGTGACTCCCCTGCAGGTGGAGAGCCAGGGGTTAGAACCGGGATCCTTAGCTGGTCCTCATGCTTTGCACCACCTGCACTTCTTCTTCTTCTAGCGTTTGCCCTTCTTCCGTAGCCAGTCAACAGCGTCAGGTTGAGCCTGATGTAAAATTTCGAGACCTCCTTTGAATCTGGAGAGGTGGCAGTCGTTGACTATGTGGGTCATAGTCTGTCTGTAGCCGCAGGGGCAGTTCGGGTCGTCTCTGGCTCCCCAGCGATGGAACATAGCGGCGCACCGGCCATGGCCTGTTCGATAGTGATTGAGGAGGGCCCAATCATAACGTGCTAGGTCAAAGCCGGGTTGACGCCTGCAGGGGTCTGTGATGAGGTGTTTGTTCTTTACCTCAGCTGGCTGCCAACTCTGTTACCACCTGCACTTAACCCACTGCGCTATCGCCCGACTCCCAGCATTAGAACATTTTTATCATCATCTTTCATACCCATTACTGTCCTCCATCTCCCAGCATCTGTTGGTAACCCCAATCTACTTGCAACATTATCTACTTAACATGTTTTTTTTTCCAGATCATGACTGCAAAATACCTCTTCTTTGTTACTGTTATTCTTTTACTTAACACTGTCTTAAGGTTTTTTTTATATAGGTCTTTCACTTAGTTTATTCCTAGATGTGCAATTCTCTTTGTAGCAATTATAAATTGAATTGTTTTTCTTAATTTATTTTTCTTCTATTTCATCATTTGCATATACAAATGAAACACATTTTTCTGTACTGCCTTTTAAACCTGCTTCTTAACTCTACTATTGTTTCTACTGTTCTTTTTTTTTTTTTTAATGCCTCCAGGATTATTGCTGGGGCTCAGTGCCTGCACTAGGAATCCACTGCTCCTGGTGGCCATCTTCCATTGTTGCTATTGTTGCTGCTGCTGCTGCTGTTATACTTGTTGGATAAGACAGACAGAAATTGAAAGAGGAGAAGACAGAGAGTGAAGAGAAAGATAGACACCTGAAGACCTGCTTCACCACTTTCGAAGTTAACCCCCCATAGGTGGGGAGCTGGGTCCTTAACCGAATCCTTGTGCTGGTCCTTGCGCTTTGCACTATGTGCACTTAACACGGTGTGCCTACCACCCGGCTTCCATTTTTAGTGTTTTTTAATGGAGTCTCTAAGGTGTTTTTTTTTTCTTATTTTTTATTTTTTAATTTCTTTATTGGGGAATTAATACTTTATAGTCAACAGCAAAATACAATCATTTGTACATGCATAACATTTCCCAGTTTTCCACATAACAATTCAATCTCCACTAGGTTCTCCTCCACCAGGTTCCAGGACCTGTACCCTCCACCCACCCCAAAGTCTTTTTTACTTTGGTGCAATACACCAGCTCCAGTCCAAGTTCTTCTTAGTGTTTTCCCTTCTGATCTTGTTTTTCAATTTCTGTCTGTGAGTGAGATCATCTCATACTCATCCTTCTGTTTCTGACTTATCTCACTTAACATGATTTCTTCAAGCTCCATCCAAGGTGGGCTGAAAATGGTGAAATCACCATTTTTAATAGCTGAGTAGTATTCCACTGTGTATTTATACCACAACTTACTCAGCCACTCATCTGTTATTGGACTCCTGGGTTGCTTCCAGGTTTTGGCTATTACAAATTGTGCTACTATGAATATAGGTATGCACAGATCTTTTTGGATGGATATCTTTGGTATCTTAGGATATATCCCCAGGAGAGGAATTGCAGGATCATAGGGTAGGTCCATTTCTAGCCTTCTGAGAGTTCTCCAGACTGCTCTCCACAGGAGTTGGACCAATTGACATTCCCACCAGCAGTGTGGGAGGGTTCCTTTGTTCCCACAAACTTTCCAGCATTTGTAGCTGCTATCTTTTCTGATGTATGACATTCTCACAGGAGTGAAGTGCTATCTTATTGTTGTCTTTATTTGCATTTCTCTGACAGTGACTTGGAGGATTCTGTTCATATCCTCTCCCCATTTTTGGATGGGATCATTTGTTTTCTTATTGCTTCTTCTTCTAGCATTTGCCTTCTTATTGCTGAGTTTGGTGAGCTCTCTATATATTTTGGTTATTAGCCTTTTGTCTGATGTATGGCATGTAAAGATCTTCTCTCATTCTGTCTCTTTGGGTGGTGGTTTCTTTTGCTGTGCAGAAGCTTTTTAATTTGATGTCATCCCATTGGGTTATTTTTTATTTAGTCTTCTTTGTAATTAGATTCGTATCATTAAAGAAGCCTTTAAAATTCATACAGAAAAGAGTTCTGCCAATATTTTCCTCTAAGTATTTGATATTTTCTGGTCTAACATCCAAGTCCTTGAACTAAGGTGGTTTTTTAATGTATATTATCATATCATCTGCAAGTAGTGACAGTTTTGTTTTTTCCTTCCTGATTCAGATTCTTTTGATTTGTTTATGTCCTGGCACCATGGACAACACTGAGGAAGCTCCATGTTGGAATGATGTTTTCTCTACCTCCCCTTTCTTTTTAATCTCTCTCTCTCTCTCTCTCTCTCTCTTTTTCTCATGAAAAACTGGGTCTGGGATGGGATGCTGATCAGCAGTATCACAAGGCTGGGAGTTTGTTTTTAGTGCCCCTTTGGGAAAAAGAAGATAACAAAATAAATTAAAATGCAATAGTATTCCAGGTTGAGACAACAGCAGGTGCAAATGCTTTGAGATGGGAATGAACTGGTTATTTTCAGAGATCGGTACAAAGACCAGTGAATGGGGGGGAAGACTGAAGGTAAAGGAGGAAATTGGCTGAGATGGCCTAGGCCCAGTGACCAAAGTAATTAGCTACTAATGCTATCTTAAGTGTTGCCCTTATTCCAAGCACATGGAAAGTTAATGGAGGTTTCAAATGCAAAGGGATGGGATATTGTCTATGTTTATAAGCCTGATCCTGGATACTCTGGAAAGTGAATAAATGATAGTTGTAGGACCATGGAGATTGTGTAATGCACACTGAACTTGAATGCAAAAGCCCCCCAAGTTTAATCCCTAGCAACTCCCAATAGCCAGTGGAGAATAGTGCTCTGGGCAAAACAAATGAACAAGCAAACACATAGTAGTTATACACAACTGGAAGATAGTAGCACTTCGAGGAAGCTTGTAATAATCCTAGCATGCATTTGGATTATATTGGATCTTTTACAGTCAAGAATGTAGCCCATATTTTCTTTTTTTTTCATTTTTTTTATTTATAAAATGGAAATGTTGACATGACCATAGGATAAGAGGGGTACCATTCCACACAGTTCCCACCACCAGAACTATGTATCCCATCCCTTGAAAGCTTTCCTATTCTTTAACCCTCTGGGAGTATGGACCCAGGGACATTATGAGGTGCAGAAGGTGGAAGGTCTGGCTTCTGTAATTGCTTCCCCACTGAACATGAGCATTGGCAGATTGATCCATACTCCCAGCCTGTCTCTCTCTTTCCCTAGTGGGGCAGGTAGCCCATATTTTCAAGTCCCAAATAAGGTTAATTTAAAACTGATTATTTAATTAAATCTATTGATAGTGTATCACAAATTCATTTTTTAAATTGCAGTACCTGGAACAAAGCCAAGGCCTTGTACATGCATTAAACCACTGAGAGCAGATTTTTTTATTTTCTACTTTTAGTCAGAGAGAATAGGGGAGGCCCTCTCCATGGAATTGCCTTGGTGCTGTCCATGGCATTTGCATGTGTTATCAGGATGAGCCCAGGGCCTCCCACAGAATCAGGTGTGCATTTACCTGCTGACTCATTTACTCATTCAGTCCACCTAAAAATTCATTTTGTGCTTGGCAGGAGGATACAAATATTTTCCCCAGTTTTTATACTGATTATTAATAAGTCATCCCCACCTCTTAATTTTTTAGTATTTAAAGCATGCACGTAGGACTGAGAGATAGCTTACCAGCAATCAGGTTCCTGCACTGATTGCTATTCACATAACCCAGATTCAAGCCCTAGGCAGTCATAATACCCAGTAGAGCACACATATTACCATGTACAAGGACTAGGTTCATGTCTCTAGTACCCATTTGCAGGGTGGGAAGCTTCAAAGCCAGTAAAGCAGCACTATAGGTCTCTCTCTCTCTCTTTGTCTGTCTGTCTGTCTGTCTTCCTCTTTACCTACCCTCCTTCCCTCAGTTTATCTCTGTCTCTATCTTAGTAATTAATATGAATTAAAAGTTCTTTGGGCTCTGCCAGTGAAGTTTCCTAGAATAAAGTACTGGAAACAAAAAGCAGGCTGAATTTGGTTTCCCACCATCTAGACCAATCAGATGTGGAGACTAGTCAATTCCCCAGTCATAGTCAATATTCCAGAACCGTAAAGGACAGAACTTGGAAGAGACTGGGGTCAGTCCTTATAAGGTCACTACCCCCATTGTTTCTGTTGGAGCAGGAAACAACTTGCTAGCTGTATCCATTTCACCCACCACTCATACAGTCTTCTCAAGGAGCTCTACCACCAAATAAAACGTACCCTGCCTATTACAATCATGTAAAATGCTGCAGTCCAGGGAATTGCCCATTTCTGGTCTTGAACTTATAGGCAGAGGAATTGGTGAGCCTAGAAAAGTGTGATTCCATTGTAGGGACCTGATTGTCATCTCTCATGCCCACCAGTATGTTCATTCTTCTGTTTGAATCTTCATAAAGGTCTGGGCCCTCACTGTCCTGAGGGAGAGAGTTAACTGCCCATGACAGTGGAATCTGTTCCTGCCAGGGAGAAGCAGCTTGTACTAAAGCTCTATACAGTAAACCGTCTAGAGTAACTTCCCATCTGCAAACTTGCTCTTTCAGTATGGGATATGCCTCCTCAGTGAACTAGCCCCCTTCCAGTAGAAAAAAATACTGGTTGAGGGGCCAGCAGTGTACTTAGTTAAGTGGTGTACTTAGTTAAGTGCATATATTACCTTGCACCAGGATCCTGTTTTGAACCCTTGCTCCTACCAGGAGCAGTGAAGAGAATCTGCAGATATCTGTTTTTTTCTCTCCGTCTCTATCTCCCCATCCCCTCTCAATTTCTCTCTGTCTTATCCAATAAAATGGAAAGAAAGATAAATAAATAAAAGGGGGAAATGACTGCTGGGACTCATAGTGCCAGCACAGAAACACAGTAATAACTTTGGTGGCAAAAAAAAAAAAAAAAAGTAGTGGTCAAGCATGTGCTACTGGCCTCTGCAATGCTGGCTGAGACAAGCTGTTTAGGAAAGGAGGTTTGGTCACTCCCAGTCTAGGGGGGTGGGGTAGGGGGTGTGACTGAGACCAGCAGACATTATCTCAATTGGGTGAATCTGCCACCAAAGCTAGAGGCAGGAATGTAGCTGTCAGCCCAACAAGCATACAGAGATGTCTCCTCCCTTTCCTCCTTTCTGCTCCCCTTCCTCCAGAACCGGCATCATCAATAGCATGAATTCAAGAGGCCTCTTGCTCTTCATGTTACCCAGACCCACAACAGCCTTTAACTATTACTCTTGCTTGCTTCCCCCTGGCCTTTTTTATAAGGCTTGCAGCTTTAAACATCTGCTGTGGACTTCAGCAGTTTAAGCCCATTATAAATACCAGGATTCATTCTGAAGTCTTTGGGGTTGTTTTTGTAAGTATGGAATTTTATGGTTAATTTTTTTAAAAATCTTTATTTATTGGATAAGGACAGCCAGAAATCAACAGGGAAGGGGGTGATAGAGAGGGAGAGAGATAGAGAGACACCTGCAGTACTGCCTCACCACTCGCAAAGCTTTCCCCCTACAAGTGGGGACTGGGGGCTCGAACCCTCATCCTTGCGCATTGTAATACATGCTCAACCAGGTGCGCCACCACCCTGCCCCTATGGTTAATTTTTTTACTTAATTTGACAGTTCATCTCCCTGTCAGACTCTAAGCTCTATAATAATTGGTGGTCTTTGTATATGTGTGTTTATTTTTTATTTAAAAATATTTTATTTATTTATTAATGAGAGATTGTAGGGGAGAGAGAGAGAGAGAGAATCTGACATCACTCTGGCACATGCACTGCTGAGGATTAAACGTGGGACCTCATGCTTGAGAATCCAACATTATATCAGCTGTACCAGTCCCAGGATCACATTTTTTTCATTGTGTTAGTGATTTAATAATAGTTTACAAGATTATAAAATTACAGGGTTACAGTTCCACACTGCGCCCACCAGCAAAGTTTAGTGACTCCCCTCACAAAGAAGGTGTTTGTTTTCTTATCTCACTACTACACCGTGCATATTAGCTACTCAGTAAAGTATAATAAACAAATGCTTCAGAAACTTCATATCCTATTAGTTTCTTTGGAATTATTAGTGCTTGTAAGTACTTTGTAAAGTTATAAGAAGGATAGGGAGGTGGTCTAGGAGGTGGCGCAATGGTAAAGCATTGGACTCTCAAGCATGAGGTCCTGAGTTTGATCCACAGCAGAACATGTGCCAGAGTGATATCTGGTTCTTTCTCTCTCCTCCTATCTGTCTCATAAATAAAATCTTTAAAAAACAACAACGGGGCGTCAGGTGGTAGCACACATGTTACAGTGTGCAAGGACCCAGGT
This sequence comes from Erinaceus europaeus, assembly GCF_950295315.1. Lineage (NCBI taxonomy): Eukaryota > Metazoa > Chordata > Mammalia > Eulipotyphla > Erinaceidae > Erinaceus > Erinaceus europaeus. The sequence goes on along the minus strand of NC_080166.1, from coordinate 120,594,870 downwards.
TCGAGCCCCTGGCCCCCACCTGCAGGGGGAAAGCTTCACGAGTGGTGAAGCAGGGCTGCAGGTGTCTCTCTCCCTCTCTATCTCCCCCTTCCCTCTCGATTTCTGACTGTCTCTATCCAACAAAAAAATAAAGATAAAAATTAAAAAACAACAACAATGATGACATCAATAACAACAACAATAATAATTACAACAATAAAAACAACAAGGGCAACAAAAGGAAATAAATAAAATATTTTTTTTAAAAAAAGAGTGCTAAGGGAGAAAACATAGTGGTTATTCAAAAAGACTTTCAGGCCTGAGACTTTGAAGTGCCAGGTTCAATCCCAAGCACCACTATCAGCCAGACTTGAACAGTGCTCTGGCCTCATACTCTCTTTTTCTTTTTCACTATATCTGTCTCTTATTAAGATATATAAATAAAATGTTTTTAAAAGAGCACCTATACTACAGAACAGCCAAGGTTTTAAAAAATCACAAAGGTTTTTCCTTTTTCTTTTTTCGTTGAGGTAGAGATTTATACTAGAAGTTTGGAACATTTGAGCCCAAACACCCACTTTCCTCCTCATGTCCTGTAGAATGCTTTCTTCCTCTCTTTCTTCCTCAGGTAAGCCAATAATGTGTATGTTATTTCTTTGAAGTCATCCCATGGGTTTCTGTTGTTGTTTTCAGTATCTCTTAATCTCTGTTTGAGATCTCTTATTTCTTTCTTAGTTTTCTCTAATTTGTCCTCAATCTTGCTAGTTCTGTCTTCAGCCTCATTTATTCTATTCTCTCTCCCCTCTACTATTTTCTGGAGTTCATCTATTTTGTTACCCTGTTCTGATACTGTTTTAGCTTGTTCAGCTACTTGTGTTCTTAGCTCAGCTATTTCAGCTTTCAGCTCTCTAATAACCTTGAGATAATTAGTGTTTTCTTCCAGAGTCTCATTTGTTTGCATTTCTGATGACAGTTCTTTCAAACTCTTAACTCACTCCTATTATTATTTCCTTAACCAGTGTTTGGATGTTGCCCTCATTATTTTATGCTTCATCCTTTGGGGGTCTTTTAGCTGGACTCTTGTCCTGGTTCATTTCTCCAGTATTTCTTCTTGTTGGTTCAACCATTCTATATAGTATGTTATGAGGTCCCTCTCTCAGTATTTTTCAAATTACTGATCACTCTTCCCTGGATTGACTTGTGTCTAAGTAAGGTAGTTAAAGAGCTCATAGTTGTGGAAATTAACATTTGCTTCACCACTCATGAAGTTTCCTTCCTGCAGGTGAGGAGCAGAGACTTGAGCCCAAGTCTTTGTGCATAGTAATATGTGCACTTAACCAGGTGCACCACTGCCCAGTCCCCATGCAACTTTATTTAGTGAGCCATGACAATCACTATGTGCAAGGTAAAGGGGGCTTTACAAATACTGACTCATTTTCTTTATCAGTTTGGTCCCACCCCTCCCATAGTGTAAGTGCTTGCCCCAAGTTGAACACTCAAGGGTCCTTTCTTTTGGATTTGAAATTATAATCATGAGATTCAGGTTCTGTGTGATTGTGCAGACCACTAAGTACACAGGATTGCCTGCCCTTGGAGGCCATGCTTTCTACTCTGTAACCCAAGAGAGAGCAAGTATGCAGAGAGCACGGGAAGAGCAAAGGTGAGTGGTAGAGAGGGTTGAAAAGTCGAATCCAGCTTTCAGCACATGTCCAAGCAGGCTGTATCCTTGCCTCTGGAATCCCTGCCCGTTCCTGGGTCTCTACATCAGAATTATGTGACATTTAAGCTGGGTTTTTTTTTTTTAAAGACAATGGCATGTTTGTTACTGAAAGCCAATATGCTAACATTCTAGCCAAGACCATCGTTTATTTGTAGCTATATTGAATATATGCTTTATGTCAGTCTAAAGAGACCCTTACATTTATTGATACACGTAAAGTTTTAGACAGAAATCAAGATGCATTTCCCAAGTGCTACAACCTGGTGCTTTCTTGATCTTTGATATGGAAGTAGAGAGGAAGAAGCTAGAACTGGAAAATTATGGGGTGAAGTTGACAAGCAGACCCTGGGGTGGGGACTAGCATTGGGCTCCCCCCTTCGAGACTGGAGGATAGGTGGAGGAGAGGGAATGTGCAATGGAGAAGGAAAGGAAATGGCAAGAATTAGTGGGAAGGTGGTGAACCCCACGATCAACGAGGATGATGACTCTAAGGACCCAGGGCCCAAGGTACAGGGATTAGAGCCTAAGATTTGGGGTCCGGTGCAGACAGGGGACCTAAGTACAGTCAAAGAAATAAGCCCTTGCTTTGACCACTAGAAAATCATATTTAGTTCATGTATTCAACATCTTCAAAGACATGAATCATCTATGTACTCTTTGAGTTTAAAACATCAGGTTAAGGGAGTCGGGAGGTAGCCCAGCAGGTTAAGTTCACGTGGCACAAAGCGAAAGGACTGGTGCAAAGATCCCGGTTGTATCTCAGGCTCCCCACCTGCAGGGGAATCGCTTCACAGGCAGTGAAGCAGGTCTGCAGGTGTCTATCTTTCTCTCCCTTTCTCTGTCTTCCCCTCCTCTCTTCATTGCTCTCTGTGCTCTGTGCTATTCAACAACAATGATATCAGTACCAACAACAATAATAACTACAACAATTAAAAAAACAAGGGCAACAAAAGGGAATAAATAAACAAATATTAAAATAAATAAAACATCAGGTTAAAATATGCATTAGCCTGAAACGATCTATTTGAGCTGACAGTAGTAGCAGTTAAGAAAATGCCTGCATGTGCACACGTATCCATAATTTAGGGGAAATATATATACTTTAAAGTAAAAGAGCACAATAGTCGGCAATGACTCATTAAGCACAGCAAGCAAATAGAAAGACCTTAAAAAGACACTGTAAGTGGAGTCGGGTGGTAGGTAACGCAGTGGGTTAAGCGCAAGTGGCGCAAAGCGCAAGGACCAACATACAGATTCTGGTTCGATTCACCCCCAGCTCCTCACCTGTAGGGGAGTCCCTTCACAAGCAGTGAAGTAGGTCTGCAGGTGTCTATCTTTCTCTCCCCCTCTCTGTCTTCCCCTCCTCTCTCTGTCCTATCCAATAACAATGACATCAGTAATAATGATAACAATAAAACAACAAGGACAATAAAAGGGAATAAATAAATATAAAAAATTTTTAAAAGACACCATAAAATACTTAATCAAATAGTTTCTACTTAGACCTAGATGCCCACCTCACCTGCTTCCTATTTCACTTCCCTCAATCACTCTAAGTCTAACCCTGTCAGATAAAGTCTACAAAAGCTGGATAAGGGCAAGAGACCAGCACACTCTTAACTATGGCCCTTTTGGTTACTACCAAGCCACCCCATCATCCAAGATGCTAGTCAGGGAATCCTGGGATTTCCACACAGACATGATGGGCCTAGACCTCTAACAGGTCCCTCTCTCCACCATCACTGGTCATCTCCATCAGGAACATCATAAACCCTCTTGTGGGCCTCTACAGGACCTTGCCCCCAATGTAGAACAATAGTAGAAACTACCCCCACTCTCCGAAGAGAGGATGGGTCAACATACTCTGCTACTCAAGGTAGACTGGTCCTGTAATGAGTGCAGCCTAGAATGTTTGGTCCTGTAATGAGTGCAGCCTAGAATGTTTGGTCCTGTAATGAGTGCAGCCTAGAATGTTCCTAGCTATGACCATAAAATGTGAGCTCAGACCTACAGGGATACAGAGGTTACACAGGCTCCTGTGCTAAATATGAATAGACATGAGACCTAGGTCAGATCAATGGAGTTTACAGTTAATGGTATTTATATACTCTTCTCATATTTGGGAGCTACTCTCTGCCCAGATCCAGCTTTCTAGTCCTATTCCCAACTTTGACACCATATTCCCAGACAATACTTTCAGCCCACCTGCATGTTAGCTGTCAGGCTCAGGCAAAATTAGTAAAATCATGGACCCCTTGGAATATACCTAAAACAGACTTCCTAGCTTCTTCTGACATGAAGATCTCATATCTCACCTGCTATATTCTTACCTTTAGGTTCTTGATTATTGAACAATTTGTTCTGCTTTATATATTAATGCTTTTTCAGCCACCAAGTTGCATATGCTACCATGATGCCAACCTGACTTCCTGGGCAGATAACCTCACCTATGTGTCCTAGAACCCCACCTCCCCAGAGACGTATCTCACTATGGAAAGACAGAAACAGGCTAGGGGTATGGATTTAACTGTCAATGCCCATGTCCAGCACAAAAGCAATTACAGAAGCCAGACCTCATAAACGTCTTTGGTCCATACTCCCAGAGGGATAAAAAATAGGGAAGCTTTCAATGGAGGGGATGGGATACAGAACTCTGGTGGCGGGAATTGTATGGAATTGTACCCCTCTTATCCCACAATCTTGTTATCTTATTGATAATTATTAAATCACTAATAAAAAATAAAAAGGAAAAAGAAAATGCCTGTGACTTGAAGAATGTTCTGACATGAGTTGGGTCAAGAATCCAAAGCTTGTAGGTGAATTTCAAGGTTCTAACTCTACAAAGCAAACCCTATTCTCATTTCCCATTCCTTCTAGTCCAACCCAAAGTATATGTTTACTCTAGAACTTTTTTTTTTTTTCTCCTCCAGGGTTATTGCTGGGCTCGGTGCCTGCACCAAGAATCCACCGCTCCTGGAGGCCATTTTTCCCCCTTTTTGTTGCCCTAGTTGTTGCAGCCTCGTTGCGGTTATTATTGCCATTGTTGACGTTGCTTTGTTGTTGGATAGAACAGAGAGAAATGGAGAGAGGAGGGGAAGACAGAGAGAGGGGGAGAGAAAGACAGACACCTGCAGACCTGCTTCACCGCCCGTGAAGCGACTCCCCTGCAGGTGGGGAGCCGGGGGCTCGAACCGGGATCCTTACGCCGGTCCCTGCACTTTGTACCATGTGCGCTTAACCCACTGCGCCACCGTCCGACCCCTACTCTAGAACTTTTTAATCTTTTTTTATTTGTTATTAGATAGAGACAGACAGAAATTGAGAGGGAAGGGGAAGATAGAGGGAAAGAGAAGGGGAGACATAACTTGGTGCTTTATATTCTTAATCCACCAACATTTATTGGATGCCTATCATGTGCCTCTATTTTTAGATACCAAAAATAAAACAAGACAGGACACCTATTAACTTTATTTTATTTAGTTTTTTAAGTTTTTATTTATTTATTTCTTCCTTTTGTTGCCCTTGTTGTTTATCGTTGTTGTTGTTATTGTTGCCATTGTTGTTGAAAAGGACAGAGAGAAATCGAGAGAGAGAGAGAGAGAGGGAGAGAGAAAGATAGACACCTGCAGACCTGCTTCACTGCCTGTGAAGTGACCCCCCTGCAGGTGGGGAGCTGGGGCCTCGAACCGGGATCCTGATGCTGGCCCACTTAGATTGGAAGAGATCATTATACTTCTACCAGTAATAATAACAGCTGCCATGTATTTAACCCTACTTACTGGCCCTGTGCTAAGCTCTTTACGTGTCCAACCTTATTTTAGATGCACAGGTGAAACAGAATAGAGAGGACTTGACTACCTCTCTCCCCACCATTAACATCTGTGGGTTAAGATAAGGAGCTTTTTGACCACATGGACTTCATCTGGGGCAACCTGAGCAAGCCGGCGCAGACCAGAGATGTGTACTCACTCATTTCTGATCAGATGGTGTGAGGAATCACATGTACCCATATACTGTCCCTTTGAAAACCAAGCCCTGACTCCTCAGAGTCAGCAGGTGGACCTATTGTGTGGTACTGCCTCCTTGCGTTCTCACCTTCCCTCCCTTCCAGCACACAGTCCGGGACAATATTACTTAACAATGAGTTGGTCACTGTTGCTTTCCCCTATGAAAGCTCAAGAACTCTATCTGGTGACATAGAGGCTGTTATCTCTCCACCAGATATCCAAGATTGCTGAAGTGCAGTTCTTATGAATAACACTCCCAAGGTCACACAGCTAGCAGCTGACAGCCTGGATTTGAACTTTCATCTCATAAATTGCCTGACCCTGTAAACCGGGCTACCAAATCCTGTATCATCATTGGTGGCCATGAGCCTCACCTAAATTAGAATGAGCCCTCCATCAGAAGAGACCAAATAGAGCCAGTGCTGGACTCCTCTCAGAGGTCCCAACCTACAAAATTCAGGCAATATCTACAAAATGCCAAGCAGGGCACCTCCATGGCCAATTGTTTGGGCTTCTTTGGAGAAGACCAACTATGAGGCCATCCATCACCGGCCTAATACGGCACTGGCCACTGGCTCTCCAGACCTCTGTTTGTCTACATGAACATCATTTAGTTTTTAGCCTTTTCCCAATTAAAAAAGGTTCCCACCAGCAACAGCAAAAATTCTTACCACCTCTTTCATTATCTCAGCTTTTCTTCCTTTTAATTACTATTGAGTTCCTGGCTGATTAAATTAGGTGTTTTTTTTTTTTTTTAGGTCCTTTCTGAAATCTTGGGGAAATTATCTAAAAATCATGAAATCAATTCCCTTACGCCATTTTAATCTTTTATGCCCCGGGCTCAAAGAAGGATGGGCAGACAAGTGCAGGCCCTCTGAGAAGTGTGCAGCCCTACACTGCTTGCCAGCCTTCTAGGGCCTTTGTGGACCATCTGGGTCAATTTCCTTCCAAGTAAATGAAATGCAAATAAAAATTCCAGCAGTTTTTCAGCTGCCGGCTGCCCAGCTGATTAGCATGACAGAGGCTGGGAGATGAGGCCTGACCCGGTGCACTTCCCCTCATCTCATTAAGTTGTAACTCCAAGGCCGCTGCATTCATGGTGTTTATTGACGCTGAAAGGCGTCTTTATCCAAAACTAGCTAAATTCACATTCAGAGTTTTTACTTGGAAGTCTTGCCTGCTCCAGCATCCACATGAAAGTGAACCCATTGTGGCTGCCTCATGTGTCCTGCTGATTCTGAAACAATCTGGAAGTTTCCCAAAAAACGTTTATTTTACTAGTTTGTAGCAGTTGTCCACCCCATCCCCACCCCCCACCCCCAGCCACCATGCTAAGGGGCAGCCAGTGTGGGGAGATGTAGGGGGAGCGTGGGAGGAATTCCTAAAGTCAAGTTCTATGAAGGCTGCCAAGGAGTGCTGTGAGACAACTTTCGGTCTGAAAATTTCAAAATGTGTAGTTGCAGTGAAATTTGCCACAGCCCTCAGGATTGGTGCCACCCTTCCCTAGCAGGACACTGGCTTCACAGAGCCAGGCACCCCTCACCCAGGACCTCATCATTAACCTCCCTCTTCCACAAAGCTCTGGAAGGGTAGTTTTCATCTATCTGTATCCATCAACAGCATAGGGGAAATGTGTCCTGCTGGAAGCCTGGATTTATGAGGGGTCCTCACTGTTTGATGGTTCAGGCATTTGTTTGCATGCCAGAATGATTCCTGCTAGTGAGGCTGGAGTTCCCAGGGAGTGTGGCCCTCCTGGTTTTCATTTGGGGAGATATACCACCACAGTGGGGCGGGGTGTGTGTATGTTTATCTCTGTAGATGGAGCATAAGGTAGAGGAGATGAATTTCAGAAGCAACAGGAAAACATTAATATATGTGTTTCTCTGGTTTTATGTCCAATAAGAAGTGTGATCCAAACCCCATTTCTCTGCACCTGTGGGAGAACAGCTAGGAAGAGAGCTTTGAAATAGACTTTAATAAGTAATCTGGTTGATGTGGTCTTTTAACATGACAAATAGAGTCTGAAGCTTTCTGATAAGTTATGGTTGATATTTGGTCAAAGCGGGGAGTTGCATCCTTAATGGGCTAATGTCCTTCAAAATGCAATTATCAATTTTTTTTTTCTTGGTCCTCTACTATGCTTTTGCTTAGGGCTGGTTTAATTAACTCAAAAGGCTGGTTGGTTTGCAGGCTGACTAAGACCCCTGCCAGTCAACTGTAAGTGGGAGAGTGAGGCCAGGCTGGGTGTGAAGACAGTGAGACATTCTCTGTTGGGTCTGCTTGGTTTGCTCAGCTATGGATGACCAGCAAATCCCGTAAGGCTTGTAAACTGTCTGAGAGCAAAAGTCAGCACCGGAATGTGCCTTAAGTGGGAGAAGGAGACTTGCCTAGCCAAGTCACCCATGGGGTGTGGGGTGTGAGGTAGAACCAATAGGTGTCAGTACAAGGAGGTAGCCTGATGTGCAAGTTCTATGTCACAAGTTCCATTTCTTTTTTTTAAAATTATTTTATTTTATTTTAATTTTGCCTCCAGGGTTATTGCTAGGGCTTGGTGCCAGCACTATGAATCCACAGCTCCTGGAGGCTATTTTTTTCCATTTTTGTTGCCCTTGTTGTGGTTGCTATTGTTGTTGGATAGGACAGAGAGAAATGGAGAGAGGAGGGGAAGACAGAGAGGAGGAGAGAAAGATAGACACCTGCAGATCTGCTTCACCACCTGTGAAGTAACCCCCTGCAGGCGGGGAGCTGGGGGCTCGAACCGGCATCCTCAGGCTGGTCCTTGCACTCTGCGCCATGTGAGGTTAACCTGCTGTGCTACTGCCCATCCCCCATTTCACAGGTCAGAAGTCCCATTTCACAGGTCAGAAAATGGGGGGTCAGAAAATCACTTGCAGCCTGCAGCCAAAAAGGCCTTCTCAGCCTCAGAGCTGAGGTGGACAGTGGCTTTGCAGCACACTTTGTGCCTTCTCCACACCACCTAGGTCAAGTTCCCCTTTTCTTTTATGAGGGGGAGAGAGAGACTAGAGCACTGTTTAGCCTGGTATATGGCCATGTCTGGGATCAAATCTGGATCCTCAGGCAAATTCTATGCTTTAAGACTGAGCTATTGGTGGTCTGGGAGGCTGTGCAGTAGATAAAACATTGGATTCTCAAGCGTGAGGTCCTGAGTTCAACTCCTGGCAGGGCATATACCAGAGTGATATCTGGTTCTCTCTCTCTCTCTCATCCTAGCTTTCTCATTAATAAATAAAATCTTTAAAAAAAAGAGAGAGAGACTGAGCTATTTTAATTCCCCAGTTCCAAGTTTCCCATTTCTTATTCAAATGGGCAATGGGGTGGGAGTGGGGGGAGGGGGGGCCAGTTAGCATCCATAAAGAAACAAGACCACATTCTGGGAGGTGGTGCAGTAGATTAAGTTGAACTTTCAAGCATGAGATCCAAAGTTGTTTGATCCCCAGCACCAAATGTGCTAGAGTAATGCTCTAGTTCTCTTTCTCTCATTAATAAATAAATGTTATAAGAGAGAGAGATGGAGAGCTATATTCAGGACATCTAGCATCTCTGGGTGCTTCCTGTCCTGAGCTGTGTGTGTTGCCTGATGTCTTCCCAACAGAAAACAGAAGGGAGTAGTAGTCATGAGAAGAAAGGATAAATAGTTTGGGGCCCCTTATCAAAAATTATATGTCCATAGGTTTGGGGGTTTATTTCTGAGCTTTCAATTCTGTTCCACTGATCTGTGTATGTATCTTTTGTTCCAGTACCAGGTAGTTTTGATTAAGATAGCTTTATAATATAGTTTGAGATGTGGGAATATGATGCCTCCATTTCTGTTTCTTTTACAATTGTTTTGGCAATTCTAGGTGTTTTCTGGTTCCAGGTGTTTGTAACTTTTGTTCTATTCTTTTTTTTTTTTTTTTTTTTTTTGCCTCCAGGGTTATTTCTGGGGCTTGGTGCCTGCACCATGAATCCATGACTCCTGGAGGCTATTCCCCCCCCCCTTTTTTTTGCCCTTGTTTTATCGTTGTTGTGGTCATTATTATTGTTGTTATTGATGTCATTGCAGTTAGTTAGGACAGAGAGAAATGGAGAGAGGAGGGGAAGACAGAGATGGGGAGAGAAAGACACCAGCAGACCTGCTTCATCACTTGTGAAGTGACCCCCACCCCTGCAGGCAGGGAGTGGGTCCCTGCTCTTTCTTTTAAAGAAAATTGGTGGGACCCTGATGGGTATTATGTTAAATCTGTATATAGCTCTGGGTAGAATATTCATGTTGATGATGTTAATTTTTCCAATCCATGAGCATGGGGTATCTTTCTACTTCTTCGTATCATTTTATATTTCCTTGTGTAGAGACTGATAGTTTTCTGTATACAAGTCTTTCACTTTTCTGGCTAGGTTTATTCCTAGGGATTTTATTGATTTTGCTGCTTAGTAATTGGGAGTGATTTCTGTATATCTTCTTCTTCTGATTTAGTGTTTGCGTAAAGGAATACCACTGATTTTTGTATGTTAATTTTGTAGCCTAACACTTTCTATATTGCCTAATAATTTCTAGAAGCTTCTTGCTGGATTCTTTTTTTTTTTTCCTGCTGGATTCTTTAAATTTTTCTATGTATAGTATCATGTCATCTGCAGGTAGTGAGAGTTTGACTTTTTCCTTCCAATCTGTATTCCTTTGATTCCTTTCTCTTGCCTGATTGCTATGACTAGAACTTCTGATACGATGTTGAAGAGTAATGGTGCTAGTGGGCAGCCCTGTCTAGTACCTAATCTGAGGGGAAATGCTTTTAGCTTCTCCCCATTGAGTATGATGTTGGCTGTAGGTTTGCTATATATGGACTCCACTATCTTAAGGAAATTTCCATCTATTCCCATTTTTTAAATTTTATTTTCTTTTTTTATTTGATAGAGATAGTCAGAGGTCAAGAGGAAGGGGGAGACAGAGAGAGAAAGAGACAGCGAGATACCTGCAGCACTGCTTCACCACTTGTAAAGCTTTCCCCCTGCAGGTGGAGACCAGGGACTTGAATCTAGGTCTTTGAGCATTGCAACATGTGCTCTCAACCAGGTGCACCACTACCTCGCACCTTATTCCCATTTTTTGTAGTATTTTGATCATGAACAGATGTTGGATTTTGCCAAAGGCTTTCTCTGCATCTATTGAAATAATCATGTGGTTTTTGGTTTTGCTTTTACTAATGTGGTGAATCAAATTGATTGAATTACATATATTGAACCAGCCTTGCATTCTTGGGATAAGTCCCACTTGGTCATGATGAGCAGTTTTTTTAACAAACCAATGTAACCAGTTAGCTAGGAGGATTTTTCTTCAGTATTTTATCATCTATGTTCATTAGATGTATTGGTCTGTAGTTTTCTTTTTTTGTTGTGTCCCCACCTGCTTTTGGTATCAGGGTGATGTTGACTCCATAAGGGTGGAAGGGAGTATGCCTATGTCTTCAATATAGGTATATATTCAATATATATATCTTCTCTTCCAAGCTTTAAAAGTAGGTTAACTTTGGGAGTCGGGCAGTAGTGCAGCGGGTTAAGTGCTCGTGGCGCAAAGCGCAAGGACCAGCGCAAGGATCCTGGTTTGAGCCCCCGCCTCCCCATCTGCAAGGGAGTTGCTTCACAGGCAGTGAAGCAGGTCTGCAAGTGTCTATCTTTCTCTCCCCCTCTCTGTCTTCCCCTCCTCTCTCCATTTCTCTCTGTCCTATCTAACAATGATGATGACATCAATAACAACAACAATAACTACAACAATAAAAACAACAACAAGGGCAACAAAAGGGAAAATAAATAAATATTTTAAAAAGTAGGTTAACTTCAATGACACATTTTTTTAAAAAACTTTTTTATTTGATAGAGATGGAGATAAATTGAGAGGGGAGTGAGAAGTCAAGAGGGAAAGAGAGAGAGAGAGACACCTGCAGCCCTGCTTCACCACTCATGAAGCTTTCCCCCTGCAGGAGGGGGCCAGGGGCTTGAACCTGGATCCTTGTGTACTGTAATGCATGTGCTTAACCCTGCGCACCACCACCCAGCCCCTCAATGACACATTTTGAGAAAGGTGTGATTAGTCAGTTTCATTATTGTGTAAAGGTTATAGAGGGTGATCACACAAACCTAAATGATAGACATAACCACTAACTTAGGCAATATGTACAGAACATCATCATCTGTTGACCAAAATATCATTGGCGGCATATGGCTGACATATCTACTTTTCAACAAAAAGAGGTAAAAATATTTTTACCTTAGGGGCCAGGTGGTGGCACACCACACACATTACAATGCATAAGGACCAAGGTTCAAGTCCCCAGTCCCCACCTATAGGGGGAAATCTTCACAAGTAGTGAAGCATGTATGTAGGTGTCTTTCTATATCTTCCCCTCTACTGTCACTTTCTCTCTATCCTATTTTTAAAGAAAGAAAGAAAGAAAGAAAGAAAGAAAGAAAGAAAGAAAGAAAGAAAGAAAGAGCGGGCCAGGCAGTAGCCCAGCAGGTTAAGCACACATGGCACAAAGTACAAGGACTTGCATAAGGATCCTGGTTGGAGCCTCTGGCTTCCCACCTGGAGAAGGTCACTTCACAGGTGGTGAAACAGTTCTGCAGGTATCTGTCTTTCTCCCCCCCCCTTTCTGTCTTCCCCTCCACTCTTGATTTCTCTGTCTTATCTAACAACAACAGCAATGGCAACAATAACAATAAGGGCAACAAAATGGAAAGAATGGCCTCCAGGAGCAGTGGATTCATGGTGAGGCACCAAGTCCCAGCAATAACCCTGGAGAAAAGAAAAAAAAAGAAAGAAAGAAAAGAAAAGATGGGCTCCATCTTGGATGGAGCTTGAAGAAATCATGTTGAGTGACATAAGTCAGAAACAGAAAGATGAATATGGGATGATCTCATTCACAGGCAGTTGAAAAACAAGGTGGTCTGGGAGGTGGTGCACTGATAAAGCTTTGGACTCTCAAACATGAGGTCCCAAATTTGATCCCCAGCAGCACATGTGCCAGAGTGATGTCTGGTTCTTTCTCTCTCATTCTTTTTCATAAATAAATAAACAAAATCTTTAAAAAAGGTTGATAAACAAGATCATAAGAGAAAACACTGAGCAGAACCTGGACTGGAGTTGGTGTATTGCACCCAAATAAAAGACTCTGGGGGGCGGGGGGAGTGCAGATGCAGTCACATCTGCCATGTTGTCCCCTCAGGCTACTGCTAGTTCCCGTGAGTTGGGACATTCTCGGAGTGCCTGTTCCGCCATGTTGTGCCCTCAGGACATTGTATATTTCCCCGCGATATTTGGAGTGCTTTGGTTACTCCTCCCCTCTTCCATTCTCACAAGAGTTATTATTCTATCCTGGAGTGCTATGGTTACCCCTCCCCCTTCCCATTCTCACGAAAGCTGCTCCTATAAAAGCCCTTCTTCTTCCGCACCTCGTTCTCTTGGCAGTGCTTCACTTTGCTCTTCAGATGCAGGAAAGGTTACTGCGTGAGGTGGCCATTTTCGCTACCTCCACGTGGCCCAACCTGCTTCTCTAGCACCCAACTCTGAGGTGCCAGTGCAAATAAAGATTTGTGTTCCCTCTTCGCTCCGGATCTCCTATCTCTCTTCTCCGCGGCGCAAAACGACATCTGGTGCCCGACGAGTCCCACACTCACACCCAGCCTGAGGTCCAGAAAAGCCACCCAGACACAGGTAAGTGGCAGCCACCTGACTCTGCGGCCCCGCATTTCCCCCACCATGGGATTTTTTCCGTTTTACGAGGAGGTGTCCCAGACATTATATCCTTCTCTCCTGGGACAGGCTCTCCATCTCAGAGATGCTTTAATTTTTGCTACACCGTGTGTTCTCATAATTATATTTGCTACTTACAAGATATGTACAAGGTGTTCTGCCAAAAGGTTAAGTGACCTTGAGGCTGAGATACAAGAGTTAAGAGGTATGTGCTTACAATCTAAATGCCCTAAGTGATTTGCAGTCAGCACCCAAACTTCTGTCCCTGCAGACACGTGTTCAGTTCCTTCTGCAGCTTCCATGACCCCTTCACCTGCTGTCCCTGCAGACACGTGTTCGGTTCCTTCTGCGGCTTCCATAATCCCTTCCCCCGCTGATACCTCATCATTAAGAGACCTTGTGGCTGAGATACAGGAGTTAAAGGATATGATTTCAGCATTTAGAGACCTTAAACCTTTTGCAGTCCACCCCAACAGCTCCGTCCCCATAGATAGGCGCTCAGTTTCCCCTGTAGCCACTACGGCAGCTTCCACTTCTGTAACTCTTTCCCCCGCGTCATCAGACCAAGTCCACACCTTCCTGGTAAATGTGACCCCCAATAAACAAAACCCTCAGGTGTGGCACCCATACTCCTCCAAAGATTTTAGGGAACTCAGATAAGCCGTGAAGGAGGATGGAATTCACACTCCATGGACCAAGTCCATTTTAAGGAGTTTTTACCAGCACCTTAACATCCCCCAGGACTGGAAAGACCTAGCTTGTGCTGCACTCCCAGACCCCCTCTATCTACAATGGAAGGCATGCTTCCATGATGAATGCTCTAGACAATCGCAGGAAAATAGTAATAAACAGGTAGAATGGAATTTTGATGCTTTATTTGGAGCAGGAGCATTTGAATCTGGAACTCAGCAGGCAGAAGCTAAGTTTCCAACTAGTTATTTTGAACAGGTACATATCTGCGCAACACAAGCATGGGAAAGGGTGACCCCAACCAATGTAGATTCTTCAGTTCCCATTAACTCTCTTCACCAAGGCACTGATGAATCATTAGCGAACTTCATCTCAAGGGTGAGGCAAACCTTAGAGAGAAATGTTTATAATCCTGAAATCCTCTCTTTCCTCCTGTGTTCTATTGTCTGGGATGGCATGATACCACAATTCCATCAGGCATGCCTTACTCTTAAACACCTACACCCAGATAATTGGATTTTAGCGACACAGGAACTTACATCAGGCAATTATGGGGCACCTGCTGAGACACAGGTTTATGCAGCTACCCCATGTAATCAAAACGGGGCCTGCTTTCAGTGCGGTTGCCAAGGGCATTGGCGTAACCAATGTCCTGATAAGCTGCGACCACGCCTCCAGTTAGAGCAACCCTGCCTCCAGTCAGGGCAACCCTGCTTCCAGTTAGAGCTACCACACCTCCAGTCAGGGCAATCCCGCCTCCAGTCAGGGCAACCCTGCCTCCAATCAGGACAACCCCGCCTTCAGCCAGGGAGCCAGAAGCCACATACGGTGTGTCCCAGATGCTGTAGAGGGTTTCATTGGAAGAAAGATTGTTGGTCCAAATTTCATAAAGATGGCATGCCCGGGGCCTGAGATTTTGTGGACCACTCCTGTTTTAGAATGCATACACCCCACTATGACAGTAAGGATTGACAATATTCCTTTTAAATTTTTCATTGACATGGGGCAGAAAAGACGATTTTAAGGCAAGCAGAGGTTCCCCAAAATTGGGAACTCCTCCCGGGACCCCATAAACATGGGGTTGGAGGGGTGACCCAATCCTTTCTCACATGAGATTCGCTCATGTGGGAAGACCCAGAAGGTTCTACTGGACACTTCCACCCATTGGTAGCTGATATTAGCACCAACCTATTGGGCAGGGATCTTCTAGAATGTCTTGATGTTAGGATATCCACAGATACCTCTGCAGAGCATAACACCCGCTCCTGCAAGACCAGATCTAACCAGCACCCCCAATACTAACTGCCACTGTTCGTACACAAACTCCCCGCTTAGACTGGCTTTCTAATGAGCCTGTCTGGGTGGAACAGTGGCCTTTACCTAGGGATAAGCTAGAAATTTTAAAAGAGCTCATCCGAGAGCAGTTGTCCTTGGGACACACTCGTCATTCTTGAAGCCCATGGAATACTCCTGTCTTTGTGATTAAAAAGCGCTCAGGAAAATGGTGCCTCCTCCAAGATCTCTGTGTGATTAATAAAACCATGCAGGTCTGGAGCTCTCCCTAAAGGGATTTGCCTCTTGCTTCTGCAATTCCCATGGGAATTCCAATCACAGCTATTGATATACAAGATTGTTTTTTCTCTATCCCCCTGCATCCGCAAGATTGTAAATGTTTTGCCTTCTCTGTTCCTTCTATTAATAACGCCAGCCCTGCTGATAGATTTGAATGGGTGGTGCTGCCTCAAGGCATAGCCAATAGTCCTACAATTTGTCAAGAGGCTGTTAAATCTGCCCTTTTTCCATATATCCATAAGGGCCTTAATGTTTTTCATTACATGGATGATGTATTAATATGGGGAAAATCAGATACAGATCTCTGTGCCCTATGTGATTTTCTCATTCCTGCATTAAAGAAAAGCGGCCTTAATGTAGCTCCTGAGAAGATACCGCTAATTCCTCCAATATCTTTTTTAGGTTCAGAGATTTCTCTAACGCAAATTCGTCCCTTAAAACCTAGTGTTACTTTTCCTTCTAACCTCACTCTTGCTTCTTTACAAAGTTTTCTTGGAAATTTAAATTGGCTTAGGCAGTATCTTTATCTGCCTACAAGCTGCCTCCAACCACTGTTTGACCTGTTAAAAGGAAACAAACAGCCCTCCTCAAAACGTTGGTTAACTCCCGAGGCCTCCTTGGCACTGGAAAGGGTTAACCAGGCCCTCCAGGACATGCACCTTGTTTGATTCTCCCCCTCCTCTCCGGTAAACCTTCTAATCTTTAACTCCACCCCCACAGTAGTAGGGGCATTGTGGCAGACCCATGGGGTTCTTGAGTGGCTTCACACGCCAGTAGGAGGAAGTCCAAGACTCCTCACTGAGATAGACACATTAGCATTCATGGTTCGCCAAGGAAGAAATAGGTCTGTTCAGGTCTTAGGGAAAGAACCGGATTTAATTATTCTGCCCTTTTCTCTCACAGATACAGAGTGGCTCATACGCCATCATTCCCGCTTTGCCATAAGCTTCGTGGGGTTTCCAGGACAAATAGATAACCATTTTCCTTCTAATAAATTGATAGCTTCTTTACCTCTTTTGCCTCTATTAGCACCTAAACTTTTCTCTTGAGATCCCATTCCTTCTGCTCCTACAGTCTTCACTGATGGTGGAATAAAGGGAGCTGCTGCCCTTATATATTACCCAGATAAACAACCCCCTAAACCTCTCTTTACTGAGCTTCCTGAGAATTCCCCTCAGTACAAAGAACTTTATGCTGTTTTCCTTGCATTAAAAGCTGTACCAGAATCCTTCAACCTTTTTTCTGACAGTGTGTATACTGTTAACTTACTTCCATGGCTTGCTCGTTCCTATGTGAAAATTGATGACAACCCACTTTCCCGTCTCTTGATTCAAATCGCCTCTATGCTCTCTTCTCGAACCCAACCACTATATATTCAGCACCTTCATTCCCACAGCCCTCTTCCTGGTTCCCTGTCCGAAGGGAATGCTGCAGCTGACCGCCTTGCCTCCACAGGAGCTCTCCTAGTCTCTGTCTCTGATCCTGCTGATTTCCATTCTCTAACCCAGGTTAATCTTAAAGGCCTTCGAGCTCAATTTCCTGATGTTCCTTTACCACAGTTAAAACATATCCTAGCTACATGCTCTTCCTGTGCAAGTCTCATAAAAACACCTGCTATTCAGACTCTTGGTGTTAACCCCCGAGGCTGAAAAGCTCATGCTATTTGGTAAATTGATGTCACCCATATACCAAACTTTGGCAAACAAAAATATGTGTTTGTCTCAATTGATACCTTTTCTAAATTTATGTGGGCAACAGCTCAGACAGGAGAAAGCTCTAAAAAGCTTATAAGCCATATGCTCTCCTGTTTTGCTGTGATGGGCTTACCTCTTCAACTGAAAACTGACAATAGACCTGCGTTTACCAGCAAACAATTTAAAGATTTTTGTTCCCTCTGGAACATTACTCATACTACAGGCATTCCCTATAATCCACAGGGACAAGGCATTGTCGAGAGGGCCCATCAAACCCTTAAGGCTCAATTAAATAAAGATAAAGGAGGGATGTACCTCCCAATATCCAGCTAGCAAAAGCCTTAACTACGTTAAATCTCTTTAATATTTACAATAACTCGGACTTACCTCCTATTATTCTTCACTGGCAAACACCATCTAATCTCCCATCTATTAAGGTCAAATGGAAAGACCCACTTGATAAAATTTGGAAAGGGCCTGACCCTCTATTGACCATGGGAAGATGTTTTGCATGAATTTTCCCACATAATTACTCTAAACCTGTCTGGGTTCCTGCCTGCCACATCCAACAATACCCTCATGATGGCACTGTTATCCCTGAAGAACAAGAAATACAAGAGGACTAGTGAAGGATACATCCCAGGATCCATAATATGACATGGCAGAACCTACAAAAGTTGGCTCACAGAGCCCTCTCTCCTACCCCTCCCCTGAATGTCTTATGTTATGACTGGCCAGTTGTGTTTTGTGAGTGAGTGTGTTGAATGACCAAAAATTTTTGTATGACTCATCTGCTCAGAGTACTCTAAATGTTAAAACCATTGTCACTAACATGCGTTAACTCTCTAAGTAACCTGAGTCTGTTTATAGTCCAAAGTAAAAATGGTAAAATAAATAAATAAATAAAATTTTAAAAATCAAAATATTTAAACCAATTATAATCATCGAGGTATCAATTATAGTAAACCTCTAACTTGTTACAAGTTTTTTTTTTCACAAGTAAGTGATTACAGCTATCAAGCCTTCATATGAAGAATCATCTGTTCATATGGTAAGGTATTAAACTGTAAGAAGTTCCTCATATCCAACCTATGTGAATTAACAACATTCACATATTCTTGTACACTTAACTGGTGTATCTTGTCTTGCCACCATAGGCCTGCCTTTGTCAGCCAACAATTTAAAGATGTTTCCCTTTATAACATCACCCATGCCACGGACATCCTTTACTACCACCAAAGACAAATGGCTGTTCCCCTAGACATCACATCCACTGACTGCTTCCCTTAGACTTGAGATATGATCCCACCTCTTCATACCAATGGATACATTCCCCCTTCCTTACCTGTCTACCCTTAGTTGTGGGACCCTAGCTTGTTTTACTTCTCCTGCTCACAATAGGTACTATAATTCTTTTTTTTTAAACATTTTAATTTATTGAGAAAGAGAGGAGGAGAGAGAAAGAACCAGATATCTTTCTGGTACACATGCTGCCAGGGATCAAACTTGGGACCTCACGCTTGTGAGTCTAACGCGTTATCCACTGCGACACCTCCCAGACCATGGTCCTGTAATTTTTAATAAGCACATGGCCTTTTTGCAACAACAGATTGATGCCATAAAGATGCAACCTATATAAGCTCACTATCAAAGGCTGGACATGGCAGAATATTGAGTTGCTGTGGAGGATTTGCCCCCCTCCATCAGAACGTCCACCATGAAGAAGGCTGGCTAGCCAGTGATGGGTAAGGGGAAACTAGCAACTAGCACTATCCAGTCAACCTAAGACAGGGCACCTGGTACTACTGGGCAAAAATGACCAGGTATTCCAATGACGGGTAGGTTGATCCCCAACCTAAGACAGGCACAAAACAAAGTCCGCCAAACATCAAAACATGATATAAGACAGGGGAACATGTGGGGAGCCACATGTGCCCTCAAGGTTGCTATTGGCATGGCCATAGAGTTTATGTTAAAAGATAGTTCCTGGGAATCAGGCGGTGGTGCAGCGGGTTTAGCGCAGGTGGCACTAAGTGCAAGAACCGGCTTGAGGATCCCAGTTTGAGCCCCTAGCTCCTCACCTGCAGGGGAATCGCTTCACAGGCAGTAAAGCAGGTCTGCAGGTGTCTCT
The DNA here is from genome assembly GCF_950295315.1 of Erinaceus europaeus. NCBI lineage: Eukaryota > Metazoa > Chordata > Mammalia > Eulipotyphla > Erinaceidae > Erinaceus > Erinaceus europaeus. The sequence goes on along the minus strand of NC_080166.1, from coordinate 120,575,333 downwards.
TTCTCTCCTCTTCTCTGTATTCCCTTCCTCTCTCCATTTCTCTCTGTTCTATCCAACAACCACAACATCAGTAACAACAACAATATAATTACAACAATAAAACAACTAGGGCAACAAAAGGCAAAAAAAAAAATCCCACTTCCCTACACCTTAGAGTCCTTGTTAAAAGATAAGTTCTTTTTCCCCATGAATCACCCAGGACCTTCTAGATAACGGCTGACTACCATGACAAATAATATAAAATAATAATAATAAATGAATAGGAAAGATACATCCCCCAATACTCAGTTGGCTAAGGCACCAAACCCTTCTATAAAGCATTCAAATCAGATGCCCTGCTAACCACGAGAAGCAGATTGTTTGTGTTTCTTCCACAGGAATCCCGGAAAAAACCATCTGGACCCCTGCACACCCTGACATCACCCACTAGATGGCACGACTACAGTGGCACACCCCCCCCCCGAAACCCTAGATGTCACCTGACGCGATCTGAAGAACCTGATTCACAGACTCCAAGGACAGAACCTTTTTACTGCCTGTCTGCCTTTCCTGCTTTTGCTTTGACCTGTCACGTTTTGACGGTTCCAGCTCACTCTCTACAGAAAAGCGGAATTCCAGAGGTTGACCTTCCTCATGCAGCATTTCATCCCCTGCCATTTCTCCCCCTAGTCACCTACTTTGGACTGAGACTTCTATTGGACTTGCTGGTATACCCTTTGGACACTTTAGACAATTTTACACCAGCTTCCTTCCCTTCACGTTGCTGGTTTTTCATAGACTGACCCTGAGTAGTTCATAGACTTTACACACTGTTGGCCTGGCCATTAGATAAAAGGAAAGGGGGAGATGCTGGGAAATTGTGCAGATGCAGTCACATCTGCCATGTTGTGCCTTCAGGCTACTGCTAGTTCCCGTGAGAGTTGGGACATTCTCGGAGTGCCTGTTCCGTCATGTTGTGCCCTCAGGGCATTGTCTATTTCCCCATGATATTTGGAGTGCTTTGGTTACTCCTCCCCCCTTCCATTCTCGTGAGAGTTATTATCCTATCCTGGAGTGCTATGGTTACCCCTCCCCCTTCCCATTCTCACGAAAGCTGCTCCTATAGAAGCCCTTCTTCTTCCGCACCTCGCTCTCTTGGTAGCACTTTACTTTGCTGTTCAGATGCAGGAAAGGTTACTGCGTGAGGCGGCCATTTTCACTACCTCCACGTGGCCCAACCTGCTTCACTAGCACCCAACTCTGAGGTGCCAGTGCAAATAAAGATTTGTGTTCCCTCTTCGCTCTGGACCTCCTATCTCTCTTCTCCACAGCGCAAAACGACAGGAGAGTACAGGTCCTAGAGAACGCTGACAGAGGACCTAGTGGGTTGTACTGTTATGTGGAAAGCTGAGAAATGTTTTGCATGTACAAACTATTGTATTTACTATTGAATGTAAAACATTAATTACCCAGTAAAGGAAAAAACAAATTAAAAAAGAAAGAAAGGGAGCCAGGCACTGGTGCAGCATGTTAAAAGCACATGGTAGAAAGTACATGGACCAGCATCAGGATCTCAGTTCGAGCCCCCAGCTCCCTACCTGCAGGGGAGTCACTTCACAGGTGGTGAAGCAGGTCTGCAGGTGTCAGTCTTTCTCTCCCCTTCTCTGTCTTCTCCTATCTCCATTTCTCTCTTTCCTATCCAACAACAATGACAGCAATAACAACACCAATAATAACAACAACAATAAACAACAAGGGCAAAGGGCAACAAAAGGGAAAAAATTTTTTAAAAAGAAGAAAAAAAGAAACTACCCCTTAGTAATTTAAGATGTTGAACTATGTAAAACTTCAAAGCTGATGTCGTAAATTTGTTCAAATAACTAATTGAGATCATCTTTAAAGAATTAAACAAAAACATGATGACAATGACTCGTTAAAATAAGAATACCAATATAGATCCAGGAAGCAAGTAGAAAACCTAAAGCTGAAATATAAAAAGTGAAATGAGGGAATGAAAGTCTCAATAGGAAACCTGAGATGGCAAAGAAGGGATACAGTGAACTGGAAGATAAAGCAATTTAAAAAAATTTATCCAATATAAAAGACAGAAACAATAAAGAAAAATGAACAAAACCTCAGACACCTGAGGGATATCAACAAGTGTAATAACACTTACCATATTCTAGAAGAAGAGAGAGAAAGAGGTTAAATGTTTTAAAATGTCCTAAATTTTATGAAAAACATTGATCTAACCATCTGAAAAGCTTAATAAAAATTACAGAGCTAGGGCTTGAAGATAGTATAATGGTTATGCAAAGACACTCTCATGCCAGGCTCCGAAGTCCTAAATTCAATCCCCTGCACCACCATAAACCAGAGATGAGCAGTCCTCTAGTTAAAAAAAAAAATTACAACGAGAAAGAGTAAGACCGGTCCGGCTGGTGAAGGGTAGCGTTTGGCTATCACGCAAGGAAAGAGTGATTTAAAAATGGGTGATGTTGAGAAGGGCAAGAAGATTTTTGCCCAGAAATGTGCCCAGTGCCATACCGTGGAAAAGGGAGGCAAACATAAGACCGGACCAAATCTCTACGGTCTCTTTGGACGAAAGACAGGTCAGGCTGCTGGATTCTCTTACACGGATGCCAACAAAAACAAAGGCATCACTTGGGGAGAGGAGACACTCATGGAGTACTTGGAGAATCCCAAGAAGTACATCCCTGGAACAAAAATCATCTTCGCTGGCATCAAGAAGTCAGAAAGAGCAGAGTTGATAGCTTATCTCAAAAAAGTGACTAATGAGTAATAGTTGGCACTGCCTTATTTATTACAGAATAGAAATGTCTCTGACTTGTTTATGTGTACCATATTTAAATTGATCTCATACACCAGAATTCAGATTACTGATGGCAGATAGAATGCTTTACGTCAGACGATCCTTATTTAAATAAGATTGGCTTGTGGTTAAATGAATATGATCAGCGTTTTGGATTTTGATAACTTCAGTTCAGCAACTGCAATCACCCTTTTCTTTGTAAAAATATAATTGGATTTGTGTTCAAATTAAAAAAAAAATTATAATGACACAGAAGCTCTAACCCAAATCCTATAGTAAATTATAATTAGTCTTACTTTTGCACAACTCTAGGATTTCCTGATATCAATAATTTTTTTAATTTGCCTAGGGTATTCCATTACCTTTTTAAAATTTTGTTACTTGTAATAAATAGGAGGCTGCAAAATTACAGGATTAGCTTGCCTTTTTATTAATTTAAGCTCAAATTCTTCATTCCTTGTTTAAATATTTTCTCAATATTTAAGTTGCCTAGGTGATTGAGAAATTTCATCTTCCTAAAAAACTGTTAGGACAAGGGCCAGGCAGTGGTGCACCTGGTTAAGCATAAACACTACAGTGCGTAAGGACCTGGGTTCAAAACCTCTGTTCCCCACTTGCAGGGGGAAAGCTTCACGAATGATGAAGCAGATCTGAAGGTGTCTGTCTCTCCTTTATCCCTCCTTCCCTCTCAATTTATCTATGCTTATAGCCAATAAAAAATAAATAATTGGGAGTCTGGCGGTAGTGCAGCAGGTTAAGTGCACATGGTGCAAAGCGCAGGGACCAGATAAGGATCCCGGTTTGAGCCCCCAGCTCCCCACCTGCAGTGGAATCGCTTCATAGGCGGTGAAGCAGGTCTGCGGGTGTCGGTCTTTCTCTCCCCCTCTCTGTCTTCCCCTCCTCTCTCCATTTCTCTCTGTCCTATCCAACAATGACAACATCAATAACAACAGCAACAATAAAAACAACAAGGGCAACAAAAGGGAAAATAAATAAATATAATAAAGAAAAAAATTAAAAAATAAAAATAATAAATAATTAAATCATTATTTTTAAAAAACTGGGGTTGTATTGTTATATGGAAAACTGGAAAATGTTATGCATGTATAAACTATTGTATTTACTGTCAAATGTAAAATACTAATTCCCCAATAAAGAAATTAAAAACAAAAAAAGAAATAACTGCAGGGAGTCTGGCAGTAGTGCAGTGGGTTAAGTGCACATGGAGTGAAGTGCAAGGATTGGCAGTAAGAATCCCAATTTGAGCCCTGTGTCCCTACCTGCAGGGAGGTCGCTTCACAGGTGGTGAAGCAGGTCTGCAGGTGTCTCTTTCTCTCCCCCCTCTCTGTCTTCCCCTCCTCTCTCCATTTTTCCTCTGTCCTATCCAACAACGACGACATCATCAACAACAAAAATAATGACTACAACAAGGGCAACAAAAGGGAAAATAAATAATAATAATAATAAACTTCAGTAGCATGAAACAGCTTCTCCCAGTACCTACCTGTAGGAGGGAGGGTTTTGAGCTGTGAAACAATGCCACAAGTGTCTGTCTCTCGCCCTCTCTATTCCTTCTTTCTTCTCAATTTCTCTCTGTCTCTGTAAAAAAAGAAAGGAAGGAAGGAAGGAAGAAAGAAAGAAAGAAAGAAAGAAAGAAAGAAAAGAAGAAAAAGGCCCACCAGGGATCAATGGATTTGTTGTGCAGGCAAAAAGCCCCAGCAAAAATCCTGGTGCCAGTAATGTTTTTAAAAGTAAAACTAAAAAATATATTCTTACTTATATTAAATTTATGTTAAGTTTGTTATTTAATTTTGATAGAGATAGATAGAAAGGCAGAGAGAGAGAGAGAGAGATCACAGCACCCAATCTTCCTTCAATGTGGTAGTAGCTGGGCTTGAGCCTGGGTCATGCACATGGCAAAGCAGCTCACTAACCAAGTGAGCTATTTTGCCAGACTATCTTTGATATACTTTTAAAATAACGTTTTCAGGTATTGGGAATAAAGTGTGTGTTTGACCAGTCTTCTTTAGAGTCTAAATGAGAACCCCTCAAACTGCCATGCAGTGAGAAACTCAGCTGTGTAAAACACAGGTGTCCTCTGCTAAAATCTACCATGACGTCAGGTGAACAGTGCCTATCTTTGGGGCTTTCAGGTTACATAGCTCATAAGAAAGGCAGGAAACATGAAAGATACCGAATGAAATTTTGAAGAATTACAGTGTATTGAAACAAAACTAAAACAAATATAATTATTTATCCATTTTATGTTTATATTTGATTAAAATAAAAGTATCAAAGGAGAACATAAAAGACAGTCTTTAGTTTTTTTATAAAGGTGAGGCTGTAAGGATAGATAAAAAATGTGAAAATGTGACACTGACTTGCTTAGAATGCCACTGGAATTTTCTGTGCTTAATTTTCAGCATCGCTGAAATGAGAGTTTCTTCTTGTTATGAAAGTGCAATGAGAAAATGCATTTCAAGGAGCTGCCACAAAAATTGTCGCCAGGGTCCCAAAGGCTCCAATCCTAACCCTGTAAACAGTTTTTAAGGTAACATGAAGAATTAGGTGGGGTAGTGAAATGTCCTTTTCAGCCTGCCAAGTCAATCAAGCAGTGTCTTTCCATCATAATTTGACTTTCCCCTTTGCTTGTGGACTATGAAACACATAACTTTAATTATATGAACTAAAGCATAACACTTAAAAATATTTTTATTTTTTTGTCAGTGAGAGAGAGAGAAGAACCAGAATCTCACTCTAGCACGGAGTGGGGGTATAAACTCAGCATCTCATGCTTGAGAGTCCAACACTTCATCCACTGCTCCTCCTCCTTGGCCCCAAGACTTACTATTTTAAGGCACCATTCAGGAACATAGCTAAATTTTGAATTCAGAATTTATCTATTTTAAAATTTTATTTTCACAAGAATAGTGGAGAATTTTTCTTCTATGGATACCAGAGCCTCACTCAAACATGTCAAAAAAAAACTTAAGTAAAATGCAATAACACTTGTCTAAGAATGCTACAGCTTTGTTCTGAATCTTCGGTGGGATGTGAGATTTGCTCCTTCAATAAGTCCCCAAAGAGAAATAAAGGGCCAGCAGGACTAAAAAGAAAATGCTGAGTTATTGACAGTCATTGTTTAAACTTGTGTTGGGGGAGCTGGGTGGTGGCTCACCTGGTTGAGCGCACATGTTATAATGTGCAAGGACCAGGGTTTGAGCCCCCAGGCCCCACCTGCAGGGGGAAAGCTTTCCGAGTGGTGAAGCAGTGCTGCAGGTGTCTCTCTGGTTCTCTCCCTCTCTATCACCCCCCCTTTTTGATTTCTGGCTGTCTCTATCCAATAAATAAGTTATTTATAATTAATTATAATAAATTATAAATTAATAATAAAATTATTTTAATTAAAAATTTTTTAAAGTCTTGGGCCAAATAGTTAAAATATAAATAAATAAATAAATTAAATAAACATGTTCTGAAAATGATGCCATCTCCAAGTGAAGGATAAACTGGAAATTACGTTTGATAAATGGGTATTAAGGGATATTGGAACTGCTATTCTGGTGCCTTTAAATAATACAATGTAGTTCATAGTAGAGGTGGTTGATTGGGAACCTTTCTCCCCTCTCTCTTTAGGTTCTTAACCTGTTAATAACCCCTATTATCACAATAGATTGAAAAGAGCAGCACCTTTAGAGTCAGACAGAGTTGAGTTCAAATTGCAGCTCTGCCATTTATGAACTAGGGAACCCAGGAAAAGTAATTTAATCCTCACAGGTCAGTTAAATGCTAGCATGATTACTATCTCCGGGCACCATTTTTAAAAACAGATTTCTGAGAATGAAACGACATGTTTTAAATGTGTAACACGTTTAACTTTGATGCGTGCATTCACTGGTGAGGTCCATCACCACAGTCAGGATAGTGAGCACATGTCCACGTCATCCCTAGAAGCTTCTGTGTGTCCTCTGAGTCCCTCCCTCTCCATCCCCACCTCTAAGCAATCACTGCTTTACTTTATTTCTACTAATCAATTCATTTTCTATTTTTTTACAATTGTTTTTTTAATCTTTATTTATTTATTGGATAGACACAGCCAGAAATTGAGAGGGAAGGGGGTGATAGACAGGGAGACAGATAGAGAGACACCTGCAGCACTGCTTCACCACTTGTAAAGCTTTTCCCCTGCAGGTGGGAACCAGGGACTCGAACCTGGGTCCTTGCTCACTGTAACATGTGTACTCAACCAGGTGCCACCACTACCCAGCCCCTAATTCACTGTGTCTAAAGTTGATATGCCATACTTGAAAAAGCAGTCATATATTATGCTCTGGTTTGGGTGGGTTTTTAATTTTTTTAAATATTTATTTATTTATTTTCTCTTTTTGTTGCTCTTGTTTTTTATTGTTGTTATTGTTATTGTTATAGATGTCATTGTTGTTAGATAGGACAGAGAGAAATGGAGAGAGGAGTGGAAGACAGAGAGGGGGAGAGAAAGATAGACACCTGCAGACCTGCTTCACCACCTGTGAAATGACCCCTCAGCAAGGGGGGGGGGGGTTCGAACCAGTATCCTTACACCAGGCGCCTGCGCTTTGCGCCACGTGTGCTTAACCCGCTGCGCTACTGCCCAACTCCCGTTTTTTTGTTTTTTGGTTTTTTTTTGCAGGGGCGGAGGGTGGTGGTGTTATTACTTTCACTCAGCATAGTTACTTCAAAATTCACTCCGAGTTGTTAGGTGAATCGGCAGTGGTTTCCTTTTGCATGCTGAGTTTGCTATTGGTTTTCCACTGTATGAATATACCAGATTGTTCATCTATTTGCCTGTTTGTGGACCTGTGAGTGATTTCCATTTGGGGTGCTTTACTAACAAAGCTGCTAAGAGCACTTAGATATGTGTTTGTATGTTTCTTTTGGTTAAGTATTTGAGAAAGGCGGAATTATTTGGTTTAGTCTTTTAAGAAATCACCAATTTGTCCTCATAGTAACTTTACTGTTTTGTATTTCTACCAGAGTATATGACAGGGTCATAGACGTCTGGGTTTCCTGTCTTGTTGAGTGAGCTTTTGGCACTTTGTTTCTTTCCAGGATTTGGACACTATTCGATTTTTTTGGTTTCTTTTTTCTTTTCTTTCTTTCTTTTTTTTTTTTTTTTTTTTGTCACCAAGGTTATTGCAAGGACTTGGTGCCTGCATGGTGACTCCACCACTCCTAGTGGGCAGCCATGTCTTTCTCTTTTTTCTTTTCTTTCTTTCTTTCTTTCTTGCTTTCTTGCTTTCTTTCCTTCCTTCCTTCTTTCCTTCCTTCCTTCCTTCTTTCCTTCCTTCCCTCCTTCCCTCCTTCCTTCCTGCCTTCCTTTTTTCCTTCCTCCCTTCCTCTCTTTCTTCCTCCCTTCTTTTCTCTCTCTCTTCCTTCCTTCCTTTCCTTAATTTTTTTTGGATGGGGGAGAAATAAGAATTAGGGGGTGAAGAGAGAAGAGACAGAGAGAGAAAAAGAGAGGGAGGCAGAGTGTGTTTGTGTGTGTCCTGGAGCACTGCTCCACTGATTATGAAGGATTCCCCTTGAAGGCGGGCAACAGGGACTTGAACCTGGGTTCTTGTGCATAGTCACATGCATTCTATCAAGTAAGCCCTCACCTATCTCCTTGCACTTTGAGCCCTGTGTGCTTAACCTGTTGTGCTACTGCCTGGTCCCCTATCTGCTTTTTTATACTGGAAATTTCTGTGTGTTCTTTCCCTTATATCAATCTGACAAAGTTTTATCCATTGTATTGATTTTTATTTATTTTTTTTTATTTATTTACTTTCCCTTTTGTTGCCCTTGTTGTTTATTGTTGTTGTTGTTATCATTGTTGTTGGATAGGACAGAGAGAAATGGAGAGAGGAGGGGAAGACAGAGAGGGGCAGAGAAAGACAGACACCTGCAGACCTGCTTCACCACCTGTGAAGCAACTCCCCTGCAGGTGGGGAGCCGGGGGCTTGAACCGGGATCCTTATGCTGATCTTTGTGCTTTGCGCCACCTGCGCTTAACCCACTGAGCTATGCCCGACTCCCCATTGTATTGATTTTAACAACTCCCAAAAGACTCCTCCACAAAACCAATTTGTTGGTTTCGTTGATTTTTTTTTCTCTATTGTGTTTCTGTTGTATATCATGAGTTCCATTCTTATCTACATTACTCCCTTTTTCCCCCTCCGCTTACTTTAGATTTATTTTACTTAAATTTTCTTAAAGTGAAAGTTGAAACTTCTTTTCCACTGTAGATATCTTATGTTATTAATATATTCTGATAAAATCCATTGAACTTGAATTTACCAAAGAGCTCCTACTACAGTTTGAGCAATGTAAGCTTGGGGTGCCAGTTTTTTCTAGCCCACAGCCACTGCCCTGAGCTCACAGCTCTCTCCAGAGGAAAAGCAGACTGGCAGGACAGAAGAGAAGGCAAGTCAGATGCTTCCTTTCATTGCAAAGGTCCTGCCTACCCCAGACTGCATCTGGCTTCAGTCCTCCTAATTCTCAAGCCCAAGGTCATCTAAGATATGATGGAGACAGAGGAAGGTAAGACTGACCCCTCTAGGCTAGAGGAGGGTGGACCGGATGGAGTTTGCCCCAAGGTGAGGGGGCAGCCTTCGGTTATCTGAATGCTTCTGTATAGGCTACTTGCTGGCTGGTTCCTAGAAGACAGGAGGCTTCATGGGTCACGGAATCACTGCAGGGCCTCAGCACTGCCTGCACTCAGAGGAACAAGGCTGCTATCCTAGACATCAGATGGAAAAGCATCCTCAGTAGAGTGGATAAATGTTATCAACACTACTCTTGGGACTCCCATCCTGCCCCCTCTGAGCTAGGAGCAGCTGGACTTGATGAGAAGACTTAACTAAGGACTTGTACCCCCCCCACTCCTTTGATCTTTCCTGCCCACCAAATCGGGGGTTAGGGAGGAGGGAAATGACCATGGGTGAATATAGCTGGATTCCTCAGCTGGATCACTTTAAAACTTTAAACAAGCCATCAGATAGAGCATATACTGTGGCATGTGAGAGGCACTGGGCTCAAACCACTGCCGCTTGGGAGTACCATGCATGTAGGGAACTTCATGGATGATGAAATGATAGTGTCTCTCCCTTTGCTATCTGTCTCTCCCCACCCCAGGATGCCCCCAGCCCCAGAATACCTGTCCCTGCCTTTTTTTGTGAGTTATTAGCTTGGAATGTCTTGCTCCAACCCCTTATATTCAATTTCCGTTTGTCTTTTCTTTGCATGTGTGTTTCCTAAAGACATATAATGGATAGATCCTATCCTTTAATCCATTTAGCTACTTTGGATCTTTTGACAGGTAATTTTAGGCCATTCATATTTAGGGTGATGATTGATATATGTAGTTTACTTATGTCCATTCTGATTTTTGTTTTGAGTTTATTTTAAATTGTTGATTCTTTGCCTATTTGTTTCTGTCCTTTTGTGTGGATACGTTTCTGTGGTGAATTCCTTGCTAACTTTTTAAAAAATATTTATTTATTTATTTTCCCTTTTGTTGCCCTTGCTGTTTTTTTATTGTTGTTGTAGTTATTATTGTTGTTGTAGTTATTGTTGTTGTTGCTATTGATTTTATCATTATTCAATAGGACAGAGAGAAATGGAGAGGGGAGCAGAAGACAGAGGGGGAAGAGGAAGATAGACACCTGCAGACCTGCTTCACCACCTGTGAAGTGACCCCCACTGCAGGTAGGGAGCCAGGGACTCGAACCAGGATCCTTATGCAAGTCCTTGTGCTTTGTGCCACGTGTGCTTAACCCACTGTGCTACCACCTGACCCCCTCATTGCTGACTTTTCTCGTGCTTTCTGTAAATATTTGTTCCCTGTTTTGTCTTGTGGTTAGCATAAGTGTATCTAGAAAAGTTTTTTTTAAGTTGATCTTGATTAAAAAACATTTGATAGAGCTACTTTGTCTTTTAGTTCCCTCCCCTACTTGCTTGTTGTTCTTTGCTATTTTTATTGTGTTCTTATGTATAGTCTGTTGCTGTTCACCTTGCTTAAAACATGTATTCCATTGCTTTCTCCTCTTTTATAGGACTCCATTCAGTATTTCTTGCTAGGTGGGGTTGATTGTGGCAAATTCCTTTAGTTTTAGAATATTTGAGAAAACCTTTATTTCTTCCTCATATTTAGAGGATAATTTTGCAGGATACATAATTTGTGGCTGGAAGTCCCTCTCCTTTAGTACTTTGAATATGTTATTCCACTCTCTACCTCTAGGGTTTATGAAGAAAAGTCTGATGAAAGCCTGATAGCTCTGACTTTGTATGTAGCTTCTTTCCTTTCCCAAGCAGCCTGCAAAAGTTTTCCTTGTCATTGAGTTTTGATAGTTTTACAATACTGTGCCCCTTGGCATTGGTTGTTTTGAATTTATGAACCTGGGTGGTCAGTCTGCCTCTGGAATAAGTATGTTCCGAGGATTGCCTAGGTGAGGGAAATTCTTAGCTAAAATTTCTCTGAAAATTATCTCTGGTCCTTTGATCCTCAGATATTCCTATCACTCTTACATTTGACCTTTTGGTGGAGACTGCAATTTCACTGAGAGTTGCTTCATTCTTTCTGAACCTTTCATCTCCCTCATCTTTGAATGAAAGAGTGGACTTATTATATCTTCTAGATTGAAATTCTTCTGCATGCGTGAGTCTACTTCATAAGCCTTCTACCTGAGTTTGAACAGCACTCAAAGTGTCTTTCACTCCCTGCAGTTCTTTTTGAAGTGTTTCTTTCATGCTTCCTGTTTAATGAATTCTGCTTAACGTTCTTCTTTCAAGCTTTGTAGTTTCTTAGAAAATTCTGCTCTGAGTTCCTCCTTTGTGTGTAATATACTCTTTTTTTTAAGTCTTTATTTTATTTTATTTTATTTATTTATTCCCTTTTGTTGCCCTTGTTGTTTTACTGTTGTAGTTATTATTGTTGTTGTCGTCGTTGTTGGATAGGACAGAGAGAAATGGAGAGAGGAGGGGAAGATAGACAGGAGGAGAGAAAGATAGACACCTGCAGACCTGCTTCACCGCCTGTGAAGCGACTCCCCTGCAGATGGGGAGCCGGGGTTCGAACCGGGATCCTTACGCCGGTCCTTGTGCTTTGCACCACCTGCGCTTAACCTGCTGTGCTACAGCCCGACTCCCTGTCTGTAATATACTCTTTCAGTTCTTGCTTAGATTCTTGGAGAGTCCTCATAATGAGCTTTCTATAGTCTGTCTCTGATAGTCTCTCTGTATCTGGAATTTATTGGAGTTCCTCTGTTTTGTTTCTATCTGTCTGAAGTGGCATACTTTGTTGCTTGTTCCTATGTCTTTGCTTATGCATTTATTGTGCTGGTTATTGTTGGCCAGCAGTTGGTGCTATTGTTGTGATCTCTAGCCTTCTCTTTGTTTATATATTGAGCAGGGTAAGGCTGAGGGCTGGGCTTGAGGGCTTTTTATTTATTTATTTTTTAATCTACTGTTTTGTGTGTGTGTGTGTTTCATGTATATAGTTACTCTAGATAATTTTGGTCTGTAATCACAGCTCAGGGAGTTGCTGCTGGGCTTTAGCTGTGTTTATATAATCAGGACAAACTGCCCTTTAGCAGTTTGGCTATTGTTGCCACCAGCTGCCATAAATTAACTTTAAGTTTGGACAACAGATTGCACTTCATATGGTGGTGGATGATCCCTGCTTTTTTTTTTTTTTTTGTCGTGCCCTTGCCTGAAATTCAGAAGGCTATTACCCCAGAGTCAAGGATTATAATGTAGCAAGTTGTTTTCCTTGTCACAGGCTTGCAGTTGCTAATAGAAGGAAAAATGGGTGGAAAATTTCCATGGTTACCTACAAATCCACACCCCTTCTCATCTCAGCCACACATGCGAGCACCCACCTATGGAGGCAGATGTCTCAGTTGTAGTTGCTTATGAGGTTTGTCATCATAGATGTTTGTTGTTTTGGGGAGGGATCCTTTCTGTTTCCTACTACTACATGGCCATATCTCCGGGAAGTCCTGTTCTTTTAAACGATTTGTTTATCTTTATGAGGGTGGGGGAAGAGAGAGAGAGACCAGAGCACTAGTAAGTCAGCTCTGGCATATAATGGGGCTGGTAACTGAACCTAGGGCCCCTAGACCTTAGGCATGCAAGTCCTGTGCTTTGACATTGAACTATCTCCCCGACCCCCCAGATTGGAATGTTACAAGCATCATTTCATCAGCTAACAAATACTGGGTGGGAATCTGTTCATGCCACAGGGCAAAACAAGAAATGAAAGTGATTATCCCCCCAAGGTGGACAAGGAGGAAGTTCAGTGCTTTGCACAATGTCCCACTGCCAGCAGGTGGCAGAGCTGGGATCCAAAGCCAGGCTTGTAACCACTTACCAACTTCAGAAATCCATGACACAGTGCAGGAGTGGAAATATGCACTCATTATGGACCAGGGAGAGATTCTATAGTCCTGTCCCCAGAGCAGGCTGTTGGGTGAGTCTTAGCAGGCAGGGGATGTTCATGAGTCACATCAAAGCTCACTGAAAGCTACTTGTTGAGTAGTTTTTCAAAACACACCAGAGAGCGTTCACTCGTGATGTTAGCAACAGTCTATGTTTGCTGACGCCTGTTCTTCAAGTTTCTACTAATCTTCAAAACATCATTTTTATATATTTTTAAAAGTTTTTTTATATTTATTTATTTTCCCTTTTGTTGCACTTGTTTTTATTGTTGCTGTTGTTACTGATGTCGTTGTTGTTGGATAGGACAGAGAGAAATGGAGAGAGGAGGGGAAGACAGAGAGGGGGAGAGAAAGAGAGACACCTGCAGACCTGCTTCACCATTTATGAAGCGATTCCCTTGCAGGTGGGGAGCCGGGGGCTCGAACTGGGATACTTACGCTGGTCCCTGTGTTTTGCGCCACGAGCGCTTAACCCTCTGTGCTACCGCCCGACTCCCCATTTTTATATTTTTATGCCAAATAAAGGGACCAGAGCACCAATCTATGGCAATGCAGGAAATACAAGCTAGGCCACTGAGTATGCAAGTCTTACACTTTACCTCTGAGCTGTCTGTCCAGCCCTTTTCTTGGTGCCTCCTGGCTGAGGGTTTCAGGCTCTTGCAAGTCTAGGCTGGGGACACCTGTGCTGGTCCAGCACCAACCCAAACACCCAGCATCCCATGGCAGCTGGCATTGACTTTGCTGCACTCTTGGTGTCTGTTGAGCCCAGAGGGCAAGTGGGAAAAAGTGAGGCCCATCCTACGTAGCTATGAAAAACAATGGACCCACCTTCTCTGACCCATCTTGGATGGAGCTAGAGGGAATTATGTTAAGTGAGCTTAAGTTAGAAAGACAAAAACAAGTATGGGATGATCCCACTCATAAACAGAAATTGAGAAAGAAGAGCAGAAAGGTAAACTCAAAAAGCAGGATTTAACTGAATTTAGGGTATGCCGGGATAGCCTGAGGGTACTTCTTCCCGAGCCGGTGCTCTCTGGGTTGGAGAGAACTCAACTGGAGCTGATCTAGGCTGCTGTGTGGGAGAGGGATCAGGAACGCGTGCTGCACCAACTTCCGCAGGAGATACACTCTGGAACTCTCGGAGCCGGAAAGCAATTTCCAAGTGTCTTTAATCAGAAGAGCAGCTGTTTTTATACTCTCCAAGTAGGGTGGAAACAGGATGTGATATAGAGAGGGTGGAGAGAAAAGTGACTGGTGAAAATCAGAGTGTGACAAGGAGGGGGCGGAACAGGCGAGAATCCTATAACTGAACCACCAATGCCCTGGAGTGCTTTATGTAAAAGTGATTTATGTAAATAGACCAAACCTTTGGATCAGTAAATCCCTATATAGCCATATGGATAAGAAGAAGCCAGGGGGAGATGGCAACTACCCAACATCTCCCCCTTTCTTTTTAACTTTTTGCCATAGTATCAGGAGTGTGGGGCACTTTGTGAGGCAGGGAGACTGATAAGAGGCACACCTTTTTTGGGGTTCTACTGTCCCTCCTTGCTCAACCTCTCCGTGGAGAGAGAGACTAACAGGATTGACACACCCCTCAGGCTCAAGCCCTTCCAAGCTCAACCATATCCTCACAATTCCCCAACATCTTCCTCTTACTTAATGGCCATATATAACTGGGTCAATGTCTGTAAAAGGCTTCATCTCTGTCAGGGGAATAGCAGTGTAGGGGTGAACGGAAACCTGTTGGGAAGAAAGCAGAATGATAGTGTGTAAGTGTCTTCAAAAATAACTAGCACAAGACAAGGAGGGATAAGTAAGAGTAGCAAGAGACAGAGTGAGCCTGATGGGTGGAGGAGTGGGGGCCTGATAAGCCGAGGGGCTAGAGGGGTGATCTGGCATTGCAAAATCCCGAGTCAGCCTGCTACAGTCATTCTTCAAGAAGTCCAGGAGTATAAAAGGAGTGTCCAGCAAGTTCTATAGAAGCATCAGTCCAATGTCAACGGCCAGGAAATAAATGCCACGCGTCTATCTTGATGGAGGAGGACGGCCACCGGAACTTTTCTTCTCTGTAGAGAGTGACCTGGAACCGCCAAAACATGATGGGCGAAACAGAAGCAGGAAGAGCAGACACCGATGATTGAGAGAAAGTCTTGTCCTTCGGAGTCTGTGAATCAGGTTCTCTAGATCGTGTCAGGTCACATCATGGGTTTCGGGGGATGGCTGTAATTGTGGGTGATGTCAGAGGTCAGGGGTCCAAGATGGATTTCTGGGGATTCTATATGAGCAGATGCTTCTTTATGCGAAGGCTTGTCATAGCTGTAGTCAATTACTTATGAAAAAACTTTGTAACAAATTAGAAGTTTACTACAATTGATAACTCAATGATTATAACTGGTTTAGGTATCTTTATAATTTTGTGTAAAGGTCATCTTACGTGACCTCATGTAGCAGTCTTTATATAGCAAAGTTTTCATACCGAGTTTAAGTTACATATATTGATTCTTGACTATTTTTACTAGACTATTTGACTATTGTTACTAGAGTTAACACATTTTAGTGACAATTTTTTTTTTTTTGGTACATTTACAATATCAGATTGATGCCAAATTTGTTGTGGATTAATTTCCACAAGATAGCTTACAGGACATTTTTGGGGGCCCTCCAAAAATGTCCTGTATAGAGAATCTGTATTTTAACTTAGGAGATGAAGAATTGTCACATTGAATATTTAGAGTTTTACCTTAAACACTCAGTTACTTAAATGAATTGATTTTACCTCTTCTCGTAAAAATGTAACTTCGAAGTTACAATTTAACTGTTAAGTTAATGTTTACCAAACTTGAAACACGCATATTAAACATATAGTTTATAACACACAGGAGGAGAAAAACTTGTAAATAAGATATATCATTTCAAATGTGAATTTAGAACTACTGTCATAGTTGAACCATCTTTACTCACACAGTTTAAGACTAAACATTTCATATTGGTATCAAGACTTAAAAAAGAAATCAAAAGGGGGAATGAATAATTTATGGACTGTTTCTGGACGTCTCCAGAAACCATGGCTGCGTCCAGCCGTTTGATATAAAGTCAGTTAACTTTCAGAGTACTCTGAGCACAATGGGTCATACAAAAATTTTGGTCACTCAATTTTTTTTTTTTTTTCACTCACTCACTCACTCACTCACAAAACACAACTGGCCAGTCATAGCATAAGACATTCATTCGGGGGGGGGAAGTTCTGTGAATCAGATTTTTTTTTTTTTTCGATTCTGCCATGCTGTATTATGGATCCTGGGGTGCATCCTGTAGCCAGTCCTCTTGCAGCCAGTCTTCTTGCAGTGTTTCTTGTTCTTCAGGGATATCAGCGCCATCATGTTGGTATTGCCGGACATGGCGGGCAGGAACCCAAACAGGCTTGGAGTAATTTTGTGGAAAAATACATGCGAAACCCCTCCCCATAGTCAACAGGGGGTCAGGTCCTTTCCAAATTTTATCAAGTGGGTCTTTCCATTTGACTTTAATAGCTGGGAGGGTGGGTGGTGTTTGCCAATGAAGAATTATAGGAGGTTGGTTGGAGTTTTTGTAAATATTAAAGAGATTTAATGTAGTTAAGGCTTTTGCCAGCTGGATATTAGGGGGGTACATTTCCCCTTTTTCTTTATTTAATTGAGCCTTAAGAGTTTGATGGGCCCTCTCAACAATGCCTTGTCCCTGTGGATTATACGGAATGCCTGTAGTATGAGTAATGTTCCAGAGGGAACAAAAATCTTTAAATTGTTTGCTGGTAAAAGCAGGTCCATTATCCGTTTTAAGTTGAAGAGGTAAGCCCATTACAACAAAACAGGAAAGCATATGGCTTATAAGCTTTTTTGAGTTTTCTCCAGTCTGAGCTGTAGCCCACATAAACTTAGAGAAGGTATCAATTGAGACGAACACATATTTTTGTTTGCCAAAGTTAGGTATGTGGGTAACATCAATTTGCCAAAGAGCGTTGGCTTTTAAACCTCGAGGATTAACCCCTAGAGTCTGAATAGCAGGTGTTTTGATTAGACCTGCACAGGAGGAACATGTAGCAAGAATACGTTTTAACTGTGGCAGAGGAATATCAGGAAATCGAGCTCGAAGACCTTTAAGATTAACATGGGTTAGGGAATGAAAGTCAGCAGGATTAGAGACAGAGGCTAGGAGAATTCCTGTGGAGGCAAGGCGGTCAGCTGCAGCATTCCCTTCGGACAGGGGACCAGGAAGAGGGCTGTGGGAGCGTAGGTGCTGAACATACAGTGGATGGGTTCGAGAACAGAGCATAGAGGCAATTTGAATTAAAAGAGGAGAAAGTGGGTTGTCATCAATTCTTACATAAGATCGCGCAAGCCATGGAAGTAAGTTAACAGTATACACACTGTCAGAAAAAAGGTTGAAGGATTCTGGTACAGCTTTTAATGCAAGGAAAACAGCATAAAGTTCTTTGTACTGAGGGGAATTATCAGGAAGTTCAGTAAAGAGAGGTTTGGGGTATTGCTGGTCTGGATAATATATAAGGGCAGCAGCTCCCTTTTTTCCACCATCAGTGAACACTGTAGGAGCAGAGGGGATGGGATCTCGAGAGAAAAGTTTAGGTACTAGTAGAGGCAACAGAGGTAAAGAAGCTATCAAATTATTAGAGGGAAAATGATTATCTAATTGTCCTGGAAAACCCATTAAACTTATGGCAAAACGAGAATGGTGGCGTATGAGCCATTCTGTATCAGTGAGAGAAAAGGGAAGAATGATTGAATCTGGTTCCCTTCCTAAGACCTGAACCGATCTGTTTCTTCCTTGGCGAACCATAAATGCTAAGGCATCAATCTCGGTAAGGAGTCTTGGAGCTCCGCCTACTGGCGTATGAAGCCATTCGAGAACGCCATGTTTCTGCCACAATGCCCCCACTACCGTGGGGGTGGAGTTAAAGATTAGAAGATTTACTGGAGAGGAGGGGGAGAATCGAACGAGGTGCATGTCCTGGAGAGCCTGGTTAACTTTTTCCAGAGCCAAGGATGCTTCGGGGGTTAACATACGCTTTGAGGAGGGCTGTTTGTTTCCTTTTAACAGATCGAACAGTGGTTGCAGGCAGCTCGTAGGCAGATAAAGATACTGCCTAAGCCAATTCAAATTTCCAAGAAAACTTTGTAAAGAAGCAAGAGTGAGATTAGAAGGAAAAGTAACGCAAGGTTTTAAAGGACGAATCTGCGTTAGGGAAATCTCTGAGCCTAAGAAAGATATTGGAGGGATTAGCTGTATCTTCTCAGGAGCTACATTAAGTCCACTTCTCTTTAAGGCAGGGATTAGAAAATCACGTAGGGCGGAGAGATCTGTATCTAATTCTCCCCATATTAACACGTCATCCAATAATGAAAAACCTTAAGGCCCTTATGAATATATGGAAAAAGGGCAGATTTAACAACCTCTTGACAAATAGTAGGACTATTAGCCATGCCCTGGGGCAGTACCGCCCATTCAAATCTATCGGCAGGGCTGGCATTATTAATAGAAGGAACAGAGAAAGCAAAACGTTTACAATCTTGTGGGTGTAAGGGAATAGAGAAAAAACAATCCTGTATATCAATAGCTATGATTGGAATTCCTGTGGGAATTGCGGAAGCAACAGGCAAACCCCTTTGGGGGGAGCCCCAAACCTGCATGGTTTTATTAACTGCACGAAGATCTTGGAGGAGGCGCCATTTTCCTGAGCGCTTTTTAATTACAAAGACTGGAGTATTCCATGGGCTCCGAGAATGACGAATGTGTCCCAACGATAACTGCTCTTGGACGAGTTTTTTTAAAATTTCTAGCTTCTCCCTAGGCAAAGGCCACTGTTCCACCCAGACAGGCTCATTAGAAAGCCAATCTAAGCGGGGAGTTCTGTTACGAACAGTGGCAGTTAGTATTGGGGGTGCTGGTTGGGTCTAGCAGTCTCACAGGAGTGAGTGTGGTGTCCTGCAGAGGTGTCTGAGGATATCACTACATCTAAAGATTCCAGCAAGTCTCTTCCCAATAAATTGGTGCTTATATCAGCTATTAAAGGCTGAAAGCGTCCGGTAGTCCCTTCTGGATCTTCCCACACAAGGGAATCTCGTGTGCGGAATGCCTGAGTCAATCCTCCAACACCATGTAAGCGTGGTCCTGGGAGGAGTTCCCAACTCTGGGGAACCTCTGCTTGTCTTAATATTGTCTTATCTGCTCCCGTGTCAATCAAACACTTAAAAGGAATATTACCAATCTTTACTGTCATAGTTGGGTGACCCCTTTCTAAAACAGGGGTGGTCCATAAAATCTCAGGCTCTGAATTCGAGCTGTTCTCTTGCTCCAGCCGGTTATTTCTATGCTGGAAGTTCCCACATACCACGGGTTCCTCCTTCTGCTCACCCTCTGTTATTGTTACTTGGCGTGGTGGGTATAGCGACGGATTGGGTCCCAAGCTGGGCTTCTGTTTGTGGAAGAAGGGCACAGCACCAAGCGGGCGACCTGCTTCCTTCCCTCTTGGGGGCGGGGCTAAGGGAAGCCCCATACCTAGTTTAAATCCCTGTTTACATTTGGCAGAGGCGTGCCGTTCCTATGGAACCTTGACCAACAATCTCTCCTCCAGTGAAATCCTTTCTGGCATCTGGGACAAGGCATTCGTGGTCTCTGATTCCCTGTCTGGAGGCGGGGTTGCCCTGATTGGAGGTGGGGTCGCCCTGACTGGAGGCGGGGTCGCCCTGACTGGAGGCGGGGTCGCGGTCTATTTTCTGGACATTGGTTACGCCAATGCCCTTGGCGACCGCACTGAAAGCAAGCTCCTTTTTGCTTATGTAAGGTAGCTGCATAGGCCTGTAACATAGGTCCTTGAAAAGAGCTTGATCTGAGATCCTGTGTAGCTAGAATCCAAGTATCTGGGTGTTCGTTTTTAAGAGTGATACAGGCCTGTCGAAAATGCGGAAGCATTCCATCCCAGACTATGGATCGCAGAAGGAGAAAACGAGCGTCAGGATTATAAATCTTCCTTTCCAAACTCGACTGGACCCTGGCAATGAATTTAGCGAGGGATTCATCAGGTTCTTGTTGCAGGGAGAGAATGGGGGCTGAGGCTGCTCCCATGGGTGGTGTTAATCGCTCCCATGCTTTTAATGCACACAGGCGTACTTGATCAAAATACCCCGCTGGAAACTTGGCTTCCGCCTGTTGAATCCCTGTTTCTAATTGGCCTGTTCCAAACAATGCATCAAAATTACCCTCTGGCTGATTTTGAATATTTTTCCGCGATTGTTGTAAACATTCATCGCGAAAGAATGCCTCCCATTGCAGGAAGAGGGGGCCTGGGAGTGTAGCACGAGTCACATCTCTCCAATCTTGAGGGGTATTAAGGTTCTGAAGCAGGCCTTGTAAAATGGACCTGGTCCATGGGGCATGAACACCGTCATCTTTGATAGCCTGGCGTAGTTCCTTCAGGTCTGTGGCGGAATATGGATACCAGGCCTGAGGTTTTTGTCTATTGGGGGCAACATTGACCGGAAATGTGTGGACTTCCTCTGATAAGTGTGTAGCGGTAGGAGGAGTCACTGAAGTGGAAGCTTCTGGACAAGTGGCCGAAGAAGTGGTTTTGGAGGCTACAGGAGAATTCGGACATGTGTCTATCAAAACAGGGTGGGGTGAAGAAGCAGCCGTGGAGGCAGCAGGAGGTTCCGGACACGTTTCTGCCAAAATGGGGGTGGCCGAAGAAGTGGCTGTGGAGTCCAAAGGAGAATTCGGACACGTGTCTGCCAAAATAGGGGCCTCAGGGCAAGATGCCAAAATAGGGGCCTCAGGGCAAGATGCAGAGGAATTAGGGTGGGTCAAGATCACAACAGGCCTTTGCTTCTTCTTGTTTTTAAGGTGCTGGTTAAGTTCTATGATTACTTCCTTTATCTCTTGGACCTCAGCCTCTAGTTTCTTAAGCCTTTTGAGAGGTTGCCCTATATATCCCTTAAAAGCTGCTATGATGATCAACAGGATATAAGGTGAAGCCCCGAGAAAAATGTCCCAGATATATAAAAATTGTATACTGGAAAAAGAATGCAGGATTTGGAAAAGATTTTCCATGGTGGAAAGATCTCCGGAAAACAATAAAAAAGAAAAAAAAAATCACAGTGCCTTAACACAATATTGCAGATACCCAAAAGGTGTGTACTTATCTAAGATGTCTTCTTGTAAATCTGCTGCTTACGGGTCCCTGTTCGGGCGCCAGATGCCGGGATAGCCTGAGGGTACTTCTTCCCGAGCCGGTGCTCTCTGGGTTGGAGAGAACTCAACTGGAGCTGATCTAGGCTGCTGTGTGGGAGAGGGATCAGGAACGCGTGCTGCACCAACTTCCGCAGGAGATACACTCTGGAACTCTCGGAGCCGGAAAGCAATTTCCAAGTGTCTTTAATCAGAAGAGCAGCTGTTTTCATACTCTCCAAGTAGGGTGGAAACAGGATGTGATATAGAGAGGGTGGAGAGAAAAGTGACTGGTGAAAATCAGAGTGTGACAAGGAGGGGGCGGAACAGGCGAGAATCCTATAACTGAACCACCAATGCCCTGGAGTGCTTTATGTAAAAGTGATTTATGTAAATAGACCAAACCTTTGGATCAGTAAATCCCTATATAGCCATATGGATAAGAAGAAGCCAGGGGGAGATGGCAACTACCCAACAAGGGTAGGGCACCAAAGTAAAAATCCCTGGGTTGAGGGCGAGGGCAGAAGTTCGGCTTCACTGGGGTAGGGAGTGGGGAGGCTGGGATGGGACACAGTCTTTTGGTGGTAGAAATGGTGTTTATGTACACTCCTATTAATTTGTAGTCATATAAATCACTATTTAATTAATATGAGAAGGGAAAATTGAATGTATCAAACTTTTTTATTGTTGTTGTAGTTATTATTGTTGTTGTTGTTAGATAGGACAGAGAGAAATGGAGCGAGGAGGGGAAGACAGAGAGGGGGAGAGAAAGACACCTGCAGACCTGCTTCACTGCCTGTGAAGCGATGCCTGTGCAGGTGGGGAGCCAGGGGCTCACCTGAATCCTTACTCCAGTGCCAGGATAGCCTGAGGGTACTTCTTCCCGAGCTAGTGCTCTCTGGGTTGGAGAGAACTCAACTGGAGCTGATCTAGGCTGCTGTGTGGGAGAGGGATCAGGAACTCGTGCTGCACCAACTTCCGCAGGAGATACACTCTGGAACTCTCGGAGCCGGAAAGCAATTTCCAAGTGTCTTTAATCAGAAGAGCAGCTGTTTTCATACTCTCCAAGTAGGGTGGAAACAGGATGTGATATAGAGAGGGTGGAGAGAAAAGTGACTGGTGAAAATCAGAGTGTGACAAGGAGGGGGCGGAACAGGCGAGAATCCTATAACTGAACCACCAATGCCCTGGAGTGCTTTATGTAAAAGTGATTTATGTAAATAGACCAAACCTTTGGATCAGTAAATCCCTATATAGCCATATGGATAAGAAGAAGCCAGGGGGAGATGGCAACTACCCAACAAGGGTAGGGCACCAAAGTAAAAATCCCTGGGTTGAGGGCGAGGGCAGAAGTTCGGCTTCACTGGGGTAGGGAGTGGGGAGGCTGGGATGGGACACAGTCTTTTGGTGGTAGAAATGGTGTTTATGTACACTCCTATTAATTTGTAGTCATATAAATCACTATTTAATTAATATGAGAAGGGAAAATTGAATGTATCAAACTTTTTTATTGTTGTTGTAGTTATTATTGTTGTTGTTGTTAGATAGGACAGAGAGAAATGGAGCGAGGAGGGGAAGACAGAGAGGGGGAGAGAAAGACACCTGCAGACCTGCTTCACTGCCTGTGAAGCGATGCCTGTGCAGGTGGGGAGCCAGGGGCTCACCTGAATCCTTACTCCAGTGCCAGGATAGCCTGAGGGTACTTCTTCCCGAGCTAGTGCTCTCTGGGTTGGAGAGAACTCAACTGGAGCTGATCTAGGCTGCTGTGTGGGAGAGGGATCAGGAACTCGTGCTGCACCAACTTCCGCAGGAGATACACTCTGGAACTCTCGGAGCCGGAAAGCAATTTCCAAGTGTCTTTAATCAGAAGAGCAGCTGTTTTTATACTCTCCAAGTAGGGTGGAAACAGGATGTGATATAGAGAGGGTGGAGAGAAAAGTGACTGGTGAAAATCAGAGTGTGACAAAGAAGGGATCAGTGTGTGACAAGGAGGGGGTGGAACAGGAGAGAATCCTATCATAGAACCACCAATGCCCTGGAGTGCTTTATGTAAAAGTGATTTATGTAAATAGACCAAAGCTTTGGATCAGTAAAATCCCTACCTATATAGGCATATGGTTAAGCAGAAGCCAGGGGGAGGTGGCAACTACCCAACACTCCAGTCCTTGCGCTTCGCGGGCCACATGCAATTAACCGGCTGCACTACCACTGGACTCCCTGTCTCAAACTTTTTAATACTCAGACAATAGGCTGAGTCTTTGATGTGTTGACTCTTTTAAAAGCTTAGACCAGGGAGTTGGGCCGTGGCGCAGCGGGTTAAGTGCACATGCCGCAAAGCGCAAGGACCAGCATAAGGATATGGGTTGGAGCCCTGGATCTCCACCTGCAGGGGAGTGGCTTTACAAGAGGTGAAGAAGGTCTGCAGGTATCTGTCTTTCTCTCCCCCTCTCTGTCTTCCCCTCCTCTCTCATTTCTCTCTGTCCTATCCACCAACAATGACATCAATAACAACAATAATAATAACCACAACTCTTTTTCTTCTAGCGTTTGCCGATAACCACAACAATGTTAAACAACAAGGGTAACAAAAGGGAAAATAAATAAATAAAAAGCTTAGGCCAGGGAGAACAGAAGCAGCCGGTGGCACAGCTATATACAAATAATGTCAAAGAACATAAATTATGGTGATATTGTTTGTGATACAGCAAATCCTAACAAAGAGATTTTTCAAAGTTAACCCAATTGCCAAATAATATTATTTATAGCAATAACTATCTATTGCTTTTTAAACCCTAAGATAGCAGGAATCTCCCACTTCCTCTATAGAGCCTATATTTATTTTCCCCAGTCCTGGAACCTCTAGGGTGGGGCTCACTTTCCTGCATGCTTCTCTCAATTTATACCAAATAATATTGCATCTGCTGATCCCAACCTAATCAATGCAATGAGTACCACCATGCTTCACTTTGAAATGTGTCCAGAGATGTCAGGTGTGGGATGTCAACCCTTCAGCCTCATTACTCGGGTGAGATCTTTCCTTTCATAGGATTCTCTAATGCCATTCCAGGTGGTTGACTTTCTAACAAAGTCCCAAAACCTAGATATAGACCAGGACCCATGAGACAGAGCATATGTTCACATGCATCCATAAATTAGGGCAAAATATATACTTGAAAGCAAAACTACAAAATAGTCTCCAGTGATTCACTGTAAAGTTCATAATGAAATAGTGTCTACTTAGACTCAGATACCCTCCTCACCTACTTTCTAGTACACTTTCCTCGCTCACTCCAAAACTAACCTTATCAAAGCAAGGACTGCAAAAGCTGAATAAGGGCAAGAGACTGGCAGCTATCTGCAAAATGGAGACACCCCCACCACCAACTCTTCATCTGCACTATTCCAGCTTTTAGGTTTATGATTAGTCAACAAGTTGTTTGGCTTTATATGTTAACTCTCTTTTCAGCCACCAGGTTCCAGATACTACCATGATGCCAACCAGACTTCCCTGGACAGACAACCCCACCAATGTGTCCTGGAGCCCCACTTCCCCACAGCCCCACTAGGGAAAGAGAGAGGCAGACTGGGAGGATGGATTGACCTGTCAATGCCCATGTTCAGCGGGGAAGTAATTTCAGAAGCCAGACCTCCCACCTTCTGCAACCCATAATGACCCTGGGTCCATACTATCAGAGAGATAAAGAATAGGAAAGCCTATCAGGGGAGTGGAGGGGATAATGAGTTCTGATGGTGGGAGTTGTGTGGAGTTGTACTCCTCTTATCCTATGGTTTTGCCAATGTTTCCTTTTTATAAATAAAAAAGAAAAAAAAAGTAGAAAAAGAAGAAGAAGTGAGGCCCCTCATCTGTATCTCTCCCCTCACTGCCTGCCTAGGCCTGCTCTGGCTTCCAAACCAAGTTTCCACCTTACGTTCCTGGCTGAGCCTAATGGCTTTGTTGGCACTGGAGGCCTGGCCCATCTGTTTGCTTGACTACCACCAGTTGAGTCTTGCCTGAGTGTTCACCGCTACAGGTAGGGATCTTGCTGCAAATTCAATTGACACCCTAAGGCTGCACACTCCACTTATGCAGCCCAGCCTCTTCCTACCTCTCTTTCCAAAGTAAAGAATAAGACAACCCTGAAAGGGGCACCTAGAGACTTGGATACTCACTGGATCCCAAGACTGCAGGACTCACCCCAACCTTAGCTACAAAAAGAAAATGCCAATAAGAAAATAGATGGGTTTAGAATGAAAGGTGAGGGGGCCAGGTGGTGGTGCACCTGGCTGAGCGCACATATTACAATGCACGAGGACCCGGGCTTGAGCCCCCGGTCCCCACCTGCAGGGGGAAGGTTTTGCGAGTGATGAAGCAGGGCTGCAGGTGTCTCTCTCTCTCCCTCTCTATCACCCCCTTCCCTCCTGATTTCTGGCTGCTTTTATCCAGTAAATAAAGATAAAAATAAAATAAAATAAAAGCATGAAAGGTGAGAAGTCCCCAGCCAGTGTTGACAGAGTCCATCCATCTCTGGTCCTAGGTGTCCCCAATTTCTACACTCCCATGCCCCCAAGTTCTTGGCCACTTGGGATTGCCTGGGTGTCCCAAAAGGCTTGAGACAGACACATGGACCTGTATGTCCTGAGAACCCAGAGGTGGGAGCTCTTTTGTATATTTGGGGTGGAGGAGTCTGCCAGGGGACAATCTTCCTGTGACAGAATCCCAGGAATCTCAGACCTCTGCCTCTGGGGTCCCACAGCCCCTCACAGCACAGTAATAGTGATTATCTGTCACTAATAGTGTCTGTACCTCAGCTCAGATATTCTGTTGACTGCAACTTCTCAAACCATTTGTTTGGTACCTCTCTCAAGTGGAAAGGTGAGTCTTTTCAGCTTCACTTTGTAGTTGAGACCACTTGGACTTAGAGGAGGCAAATAATTCGCTCAAGGTTGCACTGCCAAGGCACTGGCACCTGCCGCTGTTTCAGACAGGAAGGACTGCAAGTGCCAGAACTTCTTCTCATGGCAGCTGCTGACCACAGAGGATGGGCTCACAGATGTTGCCCATTAGGCCTAGGCCAGTCCTGCTGACAACGTGGTGACCCACACCACCCAAGAACTAGAAACCAGGTATCCATGGGGTGTGTGGCAAGTGGCCACTGCTGCTGAAGGCTCCCTGCTGTAGTCCCTATGGAGGCTAGAGGCCTGGTGTTCCCCTCTGCTGTAGTCCCAGCACTCCTGTGTTTAACAGCTGGTTTCTCAGCTTCCTCTGGACAGAATTCTGCATTCAGGAGGGACTTCCTCAGGCTCTCATTTACCCTGAGTGTCTGAGGCACCTGTGTGACACCAAGACCTGCTTATAACAATGTTTCCAATAAGCACGGTGATGGTGGCTGATTCCACTGCCCTGAAGAGAGAGCAAAGACAGTCCACATGCAGCCGCTAGCTAGGCCAAATTCTGAGCAGACTCACCAAGAAACACACAAGGGGCCAACTCACCAATTCTGATTGTTTTCTTTCCCTCCGGCTGCCTGCAGCCTCTCCAAGTCTTTTGAAATCTGCCATTCCCAGGCACCCCAACTCTGCTAGGATGAGATAGCGCCATCCTCTGGATATCCCTGCAGGAACAGAGGCACCCTGGGAGATGTTCCCAAGCAATTTGCAATCAATGGTGGGTTGCCACAAGCTACTGTAATTATGCTCATCTGCAAAAGAGAAGACAGGAAGAAAGAACAGAGGTGGGTGCGGGGAAGGCAGACAGGGTGGCATACTAAGGAGGGAAGAAGGCAGACAGTGACGAGCACTCCTGCTCCCATCAGCTCCTGGGCATCTTGATCCCTCTTCATCACAGTGTCCTCACTGAAGGAGAAGGGGACTAGTGTCATCAAACACAGCCAGCCGAGGTGGACACTTGGTGGACCAGTTGAAATGAAGGGAGAAGAGTGCACAGTACTTTCCTGGCCTGGCCCTATGTTTCTCCAAACAACTATGTCTTCCTCCTCACTCATCTCACTTGCCATATTCTCCTTCCAGACCCATCCATGCTGGAGTAGAAGGCAAGACCTCCCTCGTGTTCCCTGCAACAGAGTGGTATTCAGTAGTGTGTCTACACCTTAGTGTCCTAAGTCACTCTTCTCATTAACCCTTAGGTTGTTTCCAAATCATGACTGTTGCCTGTAGCTCTCTGATTAATGTGGGTGTGCATAGGTCTTTTCAGAAGCTTTAACCCTGACACAGCAATAGTCTTAAAAAAAAAAAAAAAAAACATCATTTTCTCACTAAAAAATAAAGGTTAGTCCTATCTAGTAAGAAGGAGATATCTTACAGAGAAAGTACCTGGACCACATGGAAGTGGCTAGGAAACCCAGCTCTTCATGTTCTGAGATGCTAGACTCTTCCTTGTACCCCAGGGAGAAGTAGAGGTGCATGAGGACCCTTCTAGGGTTTTCTAGGGCCTTCCATCTGCAGTCCCAGTAACTCCAACCCTGAACCACTCACCGGCACTGCCCACTCCCCTTATTTGGAAGGCTGACAGAGAGCTATAGCCTCCCATGGTCAGGACTAACCTCAGAGCAGTTAGTGAGGGCTTCTGGCTAGTGTCAGCATTTCCTCTTCTCCAAAATGGTAGCATTGGCCTGAAAATGCTGAGATCAGAGATCACTGGGCCTGGGTTATGGGGATAAGGGAAGGGATGAAGGGCCTGTTGCACTGGTTAGTCATCTGCAGAAAAAACCCAAAACTTGGGTAGAACACCCTCCTCACAGAAGGGAAATCTGATTTCTAGTCTCAATACAAAGTGCTCTTCCTTTAAAAAACTTTTTTTTAATTGCCATCAGGTTTGTTTCTGTGGGTTGGTGACAGCACTATAATCTACTATTCCCAGCAACCATTCCCCTCCCCTTTTTTTTTCCTCCTTTCTATTTTAATTGGTGGGATGGAGAGAAATTGAGAGGGGAAGGAAAGGTATAGGAGGAAAGAGAAAGACAACTGCTGACCTGTCTTATAGCTCATGAAACATCCCCCCTGCAGGTGGGAAGTGGAGGCTCAAACCCTCCTTGAGCATAGTAATGTTTGTGCTCCAGCAGGTGTGCCACCACCTGGCCCCTAAATGCCCTTCATTAGAGCTGAGAACACGCCCTCTCATCCGTTCTCAGGTGCTATTGGGGGAATTCTCCTCTGCCTGCTCTACTGTCATTCCCCCATGGAAATGGACGATTTCCTAAATACCTACTAACTCCTAAAATTAAGTAAAGAGGAACTAGATAACATGAACAGGCCCATCACAGATAATGAAATTGAAAGTTATCAAAAACTTTCCCAAGAATAAAAGTCCTGGACCAGATGGTTTTACAAATGAATTCTACAAAACCTTCAAAGAACAAATACCTCTACTTTTAAAAGTCTTCCAAAAGATTGAAGACACTGGAATACTCCCTTCCAGTTTCTATGAAGCCAACATCACTTTGATACCAAAAGCAGACAGGAACACAACCAAAAAATAAAACTACAGACCAATATCTCTGATAAACATAGATGCTAAAATACTGAACAAAATTCTAGCCAACTGGATACAGCAGTATATTAAAAAGATTGTTCATCATGACCAAGGGATGCAAGGTTGATTTAATATACGTAAATCAATCAACGTGATCCACAACATCAATAAAAGCAAGACCAAAAACCACATGGTCATATCAATACATGCAGAGAAAGCCTTTGACAAAATACAACATCCCTTTATGATAAAAACACTACAAAAAATGGAAATAGATGGAACATTCCTGAAGATAGTGGAGTCTACGAATAGCAAGCCTACAGCCAACATCATACTCAGTGGTGAAAAACTGGAAACATTTCCCTTCAGATCAGGTACTAGACAGTGCTACCCACTATCACCATTACCTATTCAACACAGTGTTGGAAGTTCTTGCCATAGCAATAAGGCAGGAGCAAGGAATTAAAGGCATACAGATTGGAAGAGAAGAAGTCAAACTCTCCCTATTTGCAGATGACATGATACTGTACCTAGAAAAACCTAAGGAATCCAGCAAGAAGCTTTTGGAAACCATCAGGCAATACAGTAAGGTGTCAGGCTACAAAATTAACATTCAAAAGTCAGTGACACTCCTCTTTGCAAACACTAAGTGAGAAGAAGTTGAAATCCAGAAATCAATTCCTTTTACTATAGTATCAAAAACAATCAAATATCTAGGAATAAACCTAACCAAAGAAATGAAAGACTTGTATACTAAAAATTATGAGTCACTACTCAAGGAAATTGAAAAAGACACAAAGAAGTGGAAAGATATTCCATGTTCATGGGTTGGAAGAATTAACATCACCAAAATGAATATACTACCCAGAGCCATCTACAAATTTAATGCTATCCTCATCAAGATCCCAACCACATTTTTTAGGAGAATAGAACAAATGCTACAAATGTTTATCTGGAACCTGAAAAGACCTAGAATTGCCAAAACAACCTTGAGAAGAAAGAACACAACTGGAGGCATCACACTCCCAGATCTCAAATTGTACTATAAGGCCATTGTCATCAAAACTGCTTGGTACTGGACCAGGAATAGACACACTGACCAGTGGGATAGAATTGGGAGCCCAGAAGTAAGCTCCCACACCTATGGACATCTAATCTTTGGCAAAGGTGCCCAGACTATTAAATGGGGAAAGCAGAGTCTCTTCAACAAATGGTGTTGGAAAAAAATGGGTTGAAGCATGAAGAAGAATGAAACTGAACCACTATATTTCACCAAACACAAAAGTAAATTCTAAGTGGATGAAGGACTTGGACGTTAGACCAGAAACTATCAAATACTTAGAGGAAAATATTGGCAGAACTCTTTTCTGCATAAATTTTAAAGGCATCTTCAGTGAAACAAATCCAATTACAAAGAAGACTAAGGCAAGCATAAACCTATGGGACTACATCAAATTAAAAAGCTTCTTCACAGCAAAAGAAACCACTACCCAAACCAAGAGACCCCTCACAGAATGGGAGAAGATCTTTACATGCCATACAACAGACAAGAGGCTAATAACCAAAATACATAAAGAGCTTGCCAAACTCAAGAACAAGAAAACAAATGACCCCATCCAAAAATTGAGGGAGGACATGGACAGAATATTCACCACAGAAGAGATCCAAAAGGCTGAGAAACACATGACAAAATGCTCCAAGTCTTTGATTGTCAGAGAAATGCAGATAAAGACAACAATGAGATACCACTTCACTCCTGTGAGAATGTCATACATCAGAAAAGGTAACAGCAGCAAATGCAGGAGAGGTTGTGGGGTCAAAGGAGCCCTCCTGCATTGCTGGTGGGAATGTCAATTGGTCCAACCTCTGTGGAGAACAGTCTGGAGAACTCTCAGAAGACTAGAAATGGACCTACCCTATGATCCTGCAATTCCTCTGCTGGGGATATATCCTAAGGAACTCAACACACTTATCCAAAAAGATCTGTGTATACCTATGTTCTTAGCAGCACAATTTGTAATAGCCAAAACCTGGAAGCAACCCAGGTGGCCAACAACAGATGAGTGGCTGAGCAAGTTGTGGTATATATACACAATGAAATACTACTCAGCTATTAAAAACGGTGACGTCACCATTTCCCGCCCATCTTGGATGGAGCTTGAAAAATTCATGTTAAGTGAAATAAGTCAGAAACAGAAGGATGAATATGGGATGATCTCACTCTCTGGCAGAAGTTAAAAAACAAGATCAGAAGAGAAAACACAAGTAGAACCTGAACTGGAATTGGCATGTTGCACCAAAGTAAAAGACTCTGGGATGGGGGGGGGGAGAATACAGGTCCAAAAAGGATGACAGAGGACCTAGTGGGAATTGTATTGTTATATGGAAAACTGGGAAATGTCATGCATGCACAAACTATTATATTTACTGTCAAATGTAAAACATTAATTTACCAATAAAGAAATGAAATAAAAAATGTGCTTCATGCTAACATTCAGTCCCAAACAGGAGTCTAGACCAGAGGGAAAGGCAGCTCCAGATCTCTATTGTCTGTGCTTAATGGATGGTCTTTGCAACAAGCGACTACCAATGGAGATAGACATAGTTCGTTTTCATATTTTTGGTGGGTGGCAAAAGAAAGCTTCAGCTTTGGATTTTCTGTCTTTTAAAGAGATAGCACAGTTGGTTCTTAAGAAACAAGTGACCTCAAAATTCATTATAGTCAGTGAGACTAATTAGTGTTCACTTCACCATCCAAAGCATCAGCCTAAAAAACTCCAGAAGAAAAGCAGAAATGATCTGAAGGTGAAAAAGATGACCCAGCTCTGAAAAGCCCTTATGAATTAGATTATAGAAGAAACAAGACAAATCATCCTTCCAAAAATGTTCTTTCAACATACAGACTTGCCATTCTCAGAGAAATTTTGGTCTAAATACTGTCTTGTTCCTTAGTCAAGAAGCTGATTAAAGGATTTAGCAGCTAGTGGAAATAAGTGAAAAATGCTGTGTGGGCTCCTGGGTTGTAATGGGTTGAAAAGAAAATGGGGGGGGGGTGTCTACATAAACTCTGAGTGTCAATGCTTTGGGAGCACTGAGGTGGCTGGGGTGGGGGAGAGGAACAGAGTCAGGCAGGAAGGGACATTCTCCCAGGAGAGGATGGGACTCCTCCATGTAAGCTGGCTCCTGGATTGCCCAGATATCTTGGTAGAGCACTGGACTCCCTGAGGTGTCTGGGAAGGGGATGGCAGGTGGCAAGCCATAACAATTAAATAATGAGGAGAAAAAGTGACCCAGCAAACTGCAACGATGCAGCCTTGAGTGGCAGATTCTGAACCAAACAGACTTACATAATTATGTGATAATTCCCATCATCCCAGGGACTGAATGTTTGTGCTGACCTCCCCACACCCCACCTCCCACCTTGTGCACAATTTATATCTTGAAGCCCTAGTCCCTGGTGCAGATGTGAAGAGTTAGGAGGTCAGGCTTTTGAAAGTAGTGAGGTTATAATGCTGGAGTCCTTGTAGCTGGATTAGTGCCTGATACTAAGTAAGAGATGTAGGAATTTAGCTTGTTCTCTCTCTCTCTCTCTCTCTCTCTCTCTCTCCCTTTGTGACATATGAGAACTCAAAGAGAGGATAAAAGTCAGTCAGCCTGCAACCTGGAAAGGGGTTTTCATCAATAACCCAGTTATGTCAGCACCCAGTCTCAGGCTTCTGACCTCATAACTGAGAAAATTCATCTGTGTTGGTTAAAGTCCCACACTCAGCTCAAGCTGATGGGAGCATCTCTAGTCGAAACTTCCTTCTTAGATGTTCCCCTTATTCCCATTTGGATGATCATGGCCAATTGTGCTGTGCTGTAAACCCCATGGGCTGGCTGACATTCTGACTCCTCCTGCTCTCCCCACCTCCAACTCCCTCTGCCATGGATTTTGTGGCCTAAGGCAGCAATCCACAGGGTGGAGGACCAGGAAGCTCTGACTCCCGTGGAAAGTCAATGTCCTGCCCTCTCTCTGGCCTGCTTCTGCTCTTCCCTGTTTCTAAAGTGTAAATTTCTATGTATAGTGAGTCTGCCCTCCCCTATGAGGGGCAAGAAGGAAGACAAAGAGGCAGACGAAGAAAAGGAAGAAAAGCCTGTGTCTGAATTGATGTAATTCACATTGTTTTATGAAAAGAACAATGCCCCAATGTGTTCAAACCAAAGCTGGAGTTTCTGTTATTTGCAGCTGGGGGAATTCCCAACCATTACAGTGCTACCTTCTAGGGCACTGAGGAGCAGTCCATGATTGACCAGGTTTCTCTGGATCTTTCAAGGGTGAATGCTTAAAGGAAGCAGTCTTTGATCCTTGCAGCCTGTAGCATCTTGAGAAGAACAGAATGAGGAGGGGAGAGACCATGAGCTTATTAGAAAATAAACGAACATGAAGTCACCTTCTTTAGCTAATCTTTTATGAAGCTTGAAGAAGTCATGTTAAGTGAGATAAGCCAGAAAGAGAAGGATGAATTTGGGATAATCTCACTTATGGGCAGAAGTTGAGAAATAAGAACAGAAAAGGGGAAAACACAAAGCAGAACTAGGTTTGGTGTATTGCACCAAAGCACAGGACTCTGGGAGGCTGGGTGGGGCTCTCAGGTCTTGGTGTATAATGGTGGAAGAGGACTTAGGCTGGGAGTGAGAGTGTTTTGCAGAAAATTGAGAAATTTTACCCATGTACCAACAACTGTACTTACTATAAATCATTAATAATCCCCCCATAGAAAGAAAAAAGAGTGAGAAAAAAAAAAAAAGCAATACTCTGTGGACCTCTAAACGTGCCTTCTACATTTTACTATAAGATTCCTGAAACTGGATATGGAATCTGAGTCTCAATGATATCCATGACAATTACTCAATATAAAGACCACATGACCAGAGTTATCTTTTAAAAACCAGACTTGTTTTCCCTTTGATCTTCTGGAGACTAATGGAGATCCCACCACACACACATAATATTCTGGGGAGACTTGTACCTGAAGGAACCTTTTGTACCATCACACCACCAGTGACAGACAGACAGACAGACACACACACACACACACACACACACACACACACACACACACTTGCCTGAACAGACATAGAATGCCAGTAGCCTGCTTTGGTCTGCCTGGATACAAAGGCAAGAGAGGATGGTGTGGACAAAGCTGGATAAATTAGTCCAGCACACCAAACCTTGCTTGCTATCTGGGAAGGAGAGAATGGGCAGGGGTCTGAATGAGTGAGCTTCCTGTCTCTGAGATCACATTCATCACTCTTCTGTGGCCATGCTCATGCCTCCACTATTGGGAAATTCAGACCCAGTGAAAATCCTAGAAAGTTCACCCCCCATCACATTACAGGGGGAAACAATGATCTACAAGGCCATTACTATATGTGAGTACAATTTTTATCTCCCTGTGTCAATGCAGAAAAGTCCAATTTAAATAAATAAATATATATGAGAGGGGGGGAAGGAGAAAGAGAGTGGTGGGGAGGGAAAGGGAGAGGGAGAGAGAGAATGAAACACTGTCAGTTCGGGCATATGAAAGGTAGACAGGATTGAACCTGGGGCCTCTGGGACCTCTGGGGTTTCAGGCATGCATGTCTGATGTACTGCCACTGCTCTATTTCCCTAGCCCTAGAATTCCAAATTTAAATTTATTCTTTGAGAGCTGTTTTTGTAATAGATTATTTTTAAGCTGTTTCAGACTGGGGCAGGGGGATGCTAGTATTTAGTCTGTAATGCTATTTACAGAATCTCAGGCTGAGTGATTTTGTTACACTCTATTTCACTTTATACTTTAAAAAGAATGTTATTCCCCCCCCCCACTTCTGGACCTTGTTAAATGACAGCACATTTTCAATCTATGCATTGATGACTAGGATGAATACATTCTCCTTTACATCAATGTAGTTCATTCTCCAGCCCTGATTTTTAACCCAGCACCATTTCAGAATCAATTTCTATGGAGAGAGAATACCTGGACATTTAAATCCATCAAAAAGAAGTAAATGAGCATTTCAGATACATCTATCAAGAAGAAATGCCCCTCCTTCTCCCCATCATTGTGGGGCTTTGTCAGTCGCCTGTCAGATGAATGTCCGTGTAAGTGTTTATTAATCACTCTTGCACTCACTGATGGGCTTGAACACTTTGCTCTTCTCTGTCTCTGACATGTACAAAGTATGCGGTAGGTTTCTTCCTTCCATCTCTTGAACACACTTACTTTGTTAAAGTTAATTTCCACTCATTTTGGGCTTTGATGGGAAGATTCCTTTATCAATTCAATTCATGTGTGTT
Organism: Erinaceus europaeus; assembly: GCF_950295315.1. Taxonomy (NCBI): domain Eukaryota; kingdom Metazoa; phylum Chordata; class Mammalia; order Eulipotyphla; family Erinaceidae; genus Erinaceus; species Erinaceus europaeus. Next base: position 120,540,036 of record NC_080166.1, on the reverse strand, counting down.
GTCTGCAATCAAAGCAATATTGTCTGTTAATGTGAGTGCCGTTCCATGCTTCCTCTCCATTTTAAGCTGATGCCTTTTTTCTGCTGGTCCTGCACTGGAGAATTTGGGAAGGAGGCTGTCCCCCTGGCCCGCAGAAATAGGCTGCCATTGTTGGCTGATCCGGTGGCCATTTTCCCCTTGTAGAATTCCCTGGTGAGAGAAGTAATGAGTTACTTGTTTTGTTTTTTCCTTTCCCCCAGGAATTAACTGAAAAATAAGTCAGTGGGAGAAATACAACAATGGAAGACATGTTATGCCAATTTTATATTCCTATCACTCTCCACAGGGCTGTGTTTTATTCAGAAGTCCAACGCCCTTTATACCAGGTCCTTACAAACAAGTTTCCCATTACTACTCCTCCTACACTACCCTTCCATCCCCATGTACAGACTCAACATATACTTGAGTGTGTCTTCTCATACGGTCCTTCCATCTCCCCTGTTTCATCCATTCATTTGTATCCCACTCACCTAAGCATGACCTATCAACCAGTCAAGCCTCCAAGAGAGGGAACTGGACATGAGACTCCTGGGTTCCACAGACAATGAATTTTACTACTTACTAAATAGCAACAGAGTATTAGTATTTTCTTGTACTGGTTCCTAAAGTCCCAGTTCCCATAGGACTACCTGAAGAGGACCAGGTGACACCAGCACAGACATGGCTTATCTGAAAAGAATTGGGACTCTGAGTTTGGAGAGTCCAAGTCTTCAGTGATGGGAAGTAGACACACCTGCTTTGGGCTCTGGAAGGAGGTGCTAGCTCCTCAGGCCAGCTCACATGACAACAGTTGAGAAACTCTCTTGTGTCAGAGAGAAAATAGAGTGATTCTGGGGTATGTATGTCATGAGCATGCATGCTTTGCCTTTTAATACTTGTAGTAGTGCCTCTTCTGTGGCTAATATGTGTTATTTGGGTAGAAAAGTAAGGAGGAAGAAAATGAATTTCCTCCTAACTAGTTCACCTTTTCCTACCTCACCCTCCTACTCTTCCCTTTATGATTGTTTATGACTGTAAGGCATGGCCCTAGAACCCACTGGTGTACCTGTAGCTTCTCTGTGATGACCGGAATAGAAATATATAATTCCCCACTAGAGGTGAAGTCACAGCTAAAGCTATACTAGAGCAGCTTCCATTAAGAATCAAAGTGTTTTGATAGAAGTCTTCTCTAAGAACCCTTCTCTTCCTCCAAGCCCCTCCTTTCTTCCAAAATGTAATACGGACATAGCTAACATTGTTCACTTGCTCACTGGAGTTCTGGAAAATACTGCTAGCCCAAGTTCATTTCTGAACAAAGCAAGAGCCTGCTGTTGGTGGTGGGGAGGTGGGTGGATGATAGTCACAGAATTCTCAAGATTTTTTAAAGTAGTCTGTTCTGCTCTGTATGATGAGTCTTCTGCTCTTGCCCTTCCAGTAATGTACCTCTGCTTTCCTGAGAATTTTTTGAGTCTGAGTCTTTCAGAAAATTGATTAGGAGAGGGAATATGTCCTGGATTGGCTCTGGTACCAATGGGAAGAGAGAAATGGGTATAGAGAGATGTAAGCAGTTGCAGGAGGGAATTTGGTAGAGGGACAGGTATACCTTATAGCTGTGTGTGTGGAGTAGGCCAAAGGGATGAGGACAAGGGTATGAAAGAGAGAACCAGACAACTGGAGGATCAAGTCATCTTATTGGAAGGAATGGATGAGTGAGTGGTGATAGTAAATACAAAAGGAACTGCCTTGGGTTTATTGTTCATGCTGTCATCTGGCTAATCTCAGAGCTGCAGGTTCCTGTTGAATGACAGACAAGGAGCATTTATTCTGGAAAGTCTCAAAGCCAAGTTTCTTGATGAAAAATCTTGCCTTCGCCCACAAACAATCAATTCTAGTTTTATGACCCAAGTGAAAACAGCAATTAGTTCTAAAGTCTGGTTTTAAAGATCATGTATTTGTTCTTTTTTTTAAAAAAATCTTTTTTAAAAAATATTTTATTTTATTATTGGATAGAAACAGAGAGGAATTGAGAGGGAAGGGGGAGATGGAGATAGAGATAGATAGAGAGAGAGAGAGAGAGAGAGAGAGAGAGACCTGCAGCCCTGCTTCATCACTCATGAAGCTTTTCCCCTGCAGAGGGCGACCAGTGTCTTGAACCTGGATACTTGCACATTGTCATATGCGCACTTAACCAGGTACACCACAGCCCCTCAGGTATTTGCTCTTCAAAGGAAAACTTACCATGTGTTCTTCTTTAGATCTCCATATACTTCCTACTGAGATCATTAGTCAGAAGTTCCACACCCATCTTCATGGTTCCATATTAGTTGTGACTAGACATAGCTGCATGTAATAGAGTTCAAATAATAATAAAATAATGAATATTTAGCTTCTATTCAAATACATAGGTCAGCAGGTTTTATATCTTCAGGGACCCTGATACTTTCATCTTTCTGCTCTTCTATTCCCAGCATGAAGCTTCTATTTTAAAGATTACTCAGTAGTTTAGGATGGATGTTGAGAATGGTCTCTGCTTTGCAAGAAGCCCTCTTCTCTTTAAATGCCACTGTTCCCAGGGATACATGTTTAATCCTGTTTGTTTATTATTTTATTATTATTATTTTTTCTATTTCTCTGCTCTACCCTCTCCCACCATTCATCCATTTGAAGACTAAAGTTACTATTTTTGCATATGTATGTTCCCAATATCCCTCTCCATAGCTAAGCTCTCCAACTTTATTTATTTTTACCAGAGCACTGCTAAGTTCTGGCTTATGGAGGTGCTGGGGACTAAACCTGGGAACTCAGAGCCTCAGGCATGAAAGTTGTTTGCATAACCATTATGCTGTCTACCCAGCCCTCCATCTAACTTTATTATTTTATTTTTATTTTTATTTTTTTATTTCTTTATTGGGGAATTAATGTTTTACATTCAACAATAAATACAATAGTTTGTACATGCATAACATTCCCCAGTTTCCCTCCATCTAACTTTAGAATCACACTTTATCATAGGATATCAGCAGAATGTCCTAAACTTAACAATTAAAATGCAATATATCTAACTAGGACACAATGTCACATTTCCATAAGCAAAATTTAGTTCCTTTTGGTATTTTCTATCACCACTCACTCATCCATTCCTTCCAACAAGATGACTTGATCCTCAAGTTGTCTGGTGCTCTCTTTCATGCCCTTGTCCCCACCCCCTCAGCCTCCTACACACACACACACACACACACACACACACACACACACACACACACACACAAGTATAAGGTATACCTATCCCTCCACCAAATTCCCTCAAATACTTCCTATTTGTGAAACTCCTAACTCTACCCCAGCACAGATGGTCATTACCCATCCCTTGGACTAATAAAATCTTCTCCTTGCTTATCTTAACTTTGTTCCTCTGCAGCCAACTCTGTCGATTCCTGCTTTTATCCTTCTGTGTCCCTCTCAATAGGACCTTCTACTGCTGCCAGCTATGTTTCTCATGTTCAGTTCTGACTCTATAATTAACCTAAGGCTTCTGGTAAGCATGGCCTGGGAGGTGGCACAGTAGATGAAGCACTGGACTCTCAAGCGCGAAGCACTGAGTTCAGTCTCTGGTGTTCCATGTACCAGGGTGGCACTCTGCTCCTCTATTAATAAATAACCAAAAAAATCTCTTTTTTAAATTTCTGTTTAGAATAAAAATAGATTGTTAGCTCTTCCCATCATGTCTTGCCCTCCACTTCCCACTCACAACCATGCCTAGGTACCGCTCTCCTCCACAGTGGGCACTCTTCAGTCCTGGCTCCCAGAAGAGCTCCTTATTTCCTGGCAGATCTAATGATCTCCAGCCCTTCAACTCAACTGAACAACCTGCTCTCTCCCTGAACAGCCTGCTGTCTCCCGGGAGAATTGTCTGAGTCATGACTAGCTTGAGAGGGGGAACACCCTTTCTTTTACAATGAACACTCATACTCCATTACCTTAAGCTGGTAATCATAGATAATTCCAGGGCATCTACCACATCTTCTCTCTTTCAAACCAACTTTTCTCCTATAAGTCATGAAAAGACCTAAATGACAACTCTAGCCTTGAGCATTCAATGCCTGAAGAACTGCCTTCCACAGCACCTTCTTGTCTCTGTGAAGAAAAGCCTCCAAAGGAGTGCTGGGGCCTGGGAACCTGTCATTCATTCAGCAATGATGTCAGCTCCCTTGATGATTCAGACACTGGCATGAGGGGACTGGTTGGGAGAGTCAGATAAGTGCAGCTGGTGACATATTGAGGTGTATTAGGCAGGAAAATGAGGAAGTCCTCTTAGCCACTTCATCTCCTGAGTCAGGTCTCTCCTTTTACACCAAATGTATACTTAGCACCTACTACATGCCTGGAATTTTTCTGAGATGGGATACCGTTATGCACAAGATACATCAACAGGCTATTCTTTGATAAGGCATTATTTGGGGGGACTGACACAGAAAAACAAATGAAGGGGGCCAGCTGATAACCACCTGGTTGAGTGCATGCGGCAAGAATCTAGGTTCAAGTCACTTCCCCCTCCCATATCCCCACTTGCAGGGAGGAGCAAATTTCAGAAGTGAGGAAGCAGTGCTGCAAATCTGTCAGTCTGTCTATCTTCCCTTTCCCTCTTGATTTCTCTGTCTCTATCCAATAAATAAAATGGTTTAAAAAGAAGAAAAACAATTGAGAAAAAGAGAAAGGTAGACTATTTTTGAAGGGAAGAAGAGGGCTAGGGGGCTGGGGGAAGAAGAGTGATACCTCCAAAGAGTGTCTCATGTTTAATTTGGTCTCCCCAAGAAGTGATATTTGGAGGAAAATGAGAAGGAAGTTAAGGAACAAAACACACACACACACACACACACACACACACACATTGTATGCAGGTTTTTGTTTGTTTGCTTGCTGTAAATACCCAGGAACTTCATTTCCAGGAGAAAAATGGCGTGTTCTCTCTACCAACCTGGGAGAAGGAAGTGTGAAAGGAGAAAGCAGACTGGAGAGACAGGCATTACTCCATGATGAGCTGTCACTGATGGACACTTGAAAGCTGGCTTGGGAGACACAGCAGGGCCCACCAGGCGGAGAGGCTCCCCAGCGCCCCTCTCTGGGACTGTCACCGCTGCTTCCTACTCCCACCCCGCCCTAGGGGACGTCAGCTCGTCAGCTCGAGGCTTGTTCCCTCCAGACCTGTCTCGGGAAATAGGGGAGAGGCCTTGGGGTGTTGGGGGAGAACTCCAAGAGCAGCCCCCGAAAATCAAGATGCCCTGAGGGGTGATAGGAATGGAGCTAGGAGCTGGGGGAAGAAGCGCTGTCACGAAGATGCGCTCACACCCCTCACCTGCAACCCCTGAGACCCCTGAGACCCCAAGGCCCTTGCGCCTGCGTGCGCCCTGGCGCCTTCTCTTCCCGCACTGAACTTTGTTAGAAATCGCCGAACTTCCGGGGCGCGCCCCACTGCCTGGGACTGCACAGTAGGGAGCCCCTCTTGGGCCGCAGCCTGCCAGCCTTAACGCGGATTAAATGTGAGTGCTGGCCAGGCCTCCAGAAAACACTCTCGGGGGTGCTATTTTGCCCGGACTCTGGTCTCTTCTATGCCGAGTTGCACAACAAACCATTTAAACATTTTCAGCACAAACCCTCGGTCCTTTGTGAGTTGCACATTAAAAAGTGTTATTCGCTTTGAAGTTTTTGTCTAATGGCTCTAAACTGAAAGAAAATGTTTTCCTATTACTTAATTCAATCATAGCGAAGAGACTTGGTAAAAAGCCCACGGATTTCGCCCCAAAGTGTGACAGAGTTCTCTTTGTGTTTGCTTATCCTCCGCTGTCACACACTTTAATTCGCCTCTCTTTATCTGGCATTCAAAACTTTCTTCAATGACATTCAATAAGGTCCAGAGGCTGGAAGGAAAAAAAAAACTGGTTATTCTCCCCCCCCCAACCCCCCATATTCTTTCCCAGTAGCTTTGGCCTTGCTCGCCTTCAGGGGCTCTTAACCCCTTCTTGCCCAGGGGCGGGCTTTGGCTTCTAGGATGTTCTGCTCAAGCCCTGCCCGGCTCCCCACTCCCAGGCCAGAGTCTCTTCAGCCGGCCTCCTCCACCCAGCGGGGAATCCCTTTCCTACTCTGGGTTCAGTTGCACGGCCCTGACCGGCCCAGATTTCCCAGAGAGCACTAGGGAGGGACACTGGACTGCACTGTCAAGCTCTGGAGGGTTTCCAAGCAACACCCTGGAACCTGGCTCTTAGGGCTGCTAGCATGAGGATGGGGTGGGGAGAGAGGCTGGAAAGCCAACGGCCCCCAGCCCATATACACACTCTAGGCAGACAATCAAGGGAGAACCAAACTTTTAGTGTGCCCTCTGGATAGCTGCCCTCCACCCAGGTTATTGTTCCCACAGCTGCTCTCCCTTTCCCGGATCCCTTTCCCTCTATTTAGTAAAATCTTTGCTTTTTAATTCAGGTATAATCTGCCCCTGTTGCTATTGAGAAGATGTCATCTGTGAGGAGACCCTGGTAATGCTTGGGTAGAGGGCTCATTCCCCCACCTCCCCAACCCGCTCTCACACACACTCTCCAGAGCTTCCTCCTCCATTTCTCACAGATCCATTCACAGCAGTGATTCAGTTCCAATAAAATCGAAACTAAACGTCTGCCAAGGCAAAGTCCGGGCTGTAAATTCGATGTGTTTATGCTAATTTCCCATTGTATGGAAAAAAGCTCCAGAGTGCAGCAGCTTTGAGTCCCTGGGTGATTTAAGAAGCTGAAGCTGTGTACACAGTGCCAGGCTTTTGAAGTTGTTTAACCACTGTGTGACCAGAAAGCAAAGAGGGCTGAGGCTGGAGGAGAGCTTAGGGAAAGGGACGCTAGGTCCCTAGGTGGGTGACAGCACCAGAAGCTGGAGCCACCACTGCCCTTGCTCCATGCCTGTCGGGCGGCCTTCCGGGAGGAGAGAGTTGTCAAGCACACCTGCCAGGGAAGTGAGGCTGCTCCAGTGAGCCAGTGAGCGAAGGCGTCTATACCCACTGGTGTGGAGGAGTTCGACATCTTTGTGATTTAGTTCGTCATTTCCCATCCCCTGCCTGTCCACAGAGGCTCGGTCCTTTGAAGGAAAGGCTGGCCAGAATCTAACAAAGACCAGGTCTTCTAGGCAGCATCCAAGTTCTTATCACTGAGCAAACTTAATGAAAACAGAGATATAGCGGTGCTGCTCCTGCGGATAACGAATGTCTTCCTCCACTTCTCCCAGCGCTATCTCCCCCCACCCCACCCTGGCACGGGAAACCCAGTCTTTTGCTTCCTACACAGGAAGAAGGGAGAGTATTCCACAGGTGGAAATCCGAGACCGGCTGTGGGGCGCACAACGCTGATCTGAATGGTGGAGGCAGAATGATCTCGGGCGTACTGGACGAGAAGAGAGGGAAAGGAGCCAGGCACCTAGTGTCTAGGGAAGATAAGGGTGTTCACTCCTTGGGGATCTGTGGCCATACGCGGGCCGATCGCCTGTGCAAAGCCAAAGAGGAATAAGGAATAAAGAGAAAGAAAAGAATATTAAATCGCGGGGGAATGAGAAAATAAACCCGCAAAAGGGAGAGGAGGGGGCGAGGGCGCCTGTTACGGCGTGGGTGGGGTTGACAAGAATAGAGTACATTATGCAGTTCATTTAGTTAACAAGTGAAATAATGAGGAAGCGTGCAGAGTGAATGCCAAGAGAAAAGGCACAAAAACCCTATTGAGAGGCCCCGGCCGCTCCTGGCGTAGCCCATCACATGGCAATAGTCCTATTTAAGCGGCGCCGCCGGCGCCTTTCAGCACCACTAGCTCTGGCCAGCACCCCGCGCTCTCTGGGCGGCGCCCGAGGCCACCACCGCTGCAGCCTAGGCTTCTGCCCCAGCGGAGCCTCCAGCCCGGAGCGTAAAGGCAGCTGCGAGTGGACAGGGCCAGGGGACGCGCGTGCAGAGCCCCGAGGTCCTCGGGGCGCGGGGAACGAGCTGGCGGCGGGGTGGCCACGCACCGGGGCCATGCCGCGCTCCTTCTTGGTGGATTCCCTAGTGCTGCGGGAGGCGGGCGAGAAGAAGGTGCCGGAAGGCAGCCCCCCGCCACTCTTTCCTTACGCGGTGCCCCCGCCACACGCGCTGCACGGCCTGTCGCCCGGGGCCTGCCACGCGCGCAAGGCCGGGCTGCTGTGCGTATGTCCGCTGTGTGTGACCGCCTCACAGCTGCACGGCCCCCCCGGACCGCCCGCGCTGCCTCTGCTCAAGGCTTCCTTCCCGCCCTTCGGCTCGCAGTATTGCCATGCGCCCCTGGGCCGCCAGCATTCGGCCGTGTCCCCGGGGGTCGCTCACGGCCCCGCCGCCGCAGCAGCAGCAGCGCTTTACCAAACGTCCTACCAGCTGCCCGACCCCCGGCAGTTCCACTGCATCTCCGTGGGTAAGCCGGACCGCCACGGGGGGCCTGGGGGGCCGCACAGGGTGACTCGCGGAGAGCTGACGGGATGAGGAACCCTGGGCACCCTGGGGGAGATGAGGGTGATGTGGGAGCCTTGAGGGGGACTGTAGGTGGCGGGCCTGGACGGGACTCCCGGAGAAGGGTGAGGGCAGAAGGCCCAGATCCTGGAGGGGGCGCCCACGAGAGCGCTAAGACTGGGGAGCCCCCATAAAGGGCAGTGTGATTCTGAGGGGAGTGGAGTTCCGCGGCCTGGCAGAGCGGAGCGGGGGTCTTGGTGCCGAAGGTCCAGGGAAAAGGGTTGGCCAGAGACCAACTTGCCGGGGTTTTAACCTCACTGAGCGGCGGGCAGGCTGGCAGCGCCGGCTAACGGTTCCCCTCTGTGCACCCGCCTCTCCTCTACCCCCCCCCCCTCCAGACAGCGGCTCCAGCCAGCTGCCCAGCAGCAAGAGGATGCGCACCGCCTTCACCAGCACGCAGCTGCTGGAGCTGGAGCGCGAGTTCGCCTCCAACATGTATCTGTCCCGGCTGCGCCGCATCGAGATCGCGACCTACCTGAACCTGTCTGAGAAGCAGGTGAAGATCTGGTTCCAAAACCGCCGGGTGAAGCACAAGAAGGAAGGCAAAGGCAACAGCCATCGCAGTGGCGGCGGCGGCGGCGGTAGCGCGGCGGCCGGCGGGGCCGCACCGCAGGGCTGCAAGTGCGCGACGCTTGCCCCTGCCAAGTGCCAGGAGGATGACGATGAAGTGCCCATGTCCCCGTCCTCGTCCGGCAAGAACGACCGGGATCTCACCGTCACTCCCTAGACTCCCGCCTCCAAACTGCTTCCCCCCCCCCCCGCCTCCAAAACTGCTCCCCCCCGCGTCGCGGAACTGAGCGGTGGTTCCCAGGCACATGCGGCCCCGCTGTGGGCAGTGCGGACTGGGCACCGCTATGCGTGGCTCCCCGCCCTGGGCAGCGCCAGAACTTGGCAACATCTGAAGCTGGGATTCCCGCCCAGAGCCCGCGGCAGTCCAAAGCGAGCCTCTAACTGTGAACCCTGCGGGCAACTAGTCTCCAGGCCAAGCAGCACAGAGAATCCCACAGGCAGTACGGCCTGGCCCCGCACAGCGTCTTGCTGGCGGGTGGCCCTGACCCGCCCTGGACTGGCTCAGACTTTCTCGCTTCCTTTACTTGCCTCTATCCCTAGATGCCCTCCCTACGCTCCCCGTTTATTTGTATTTTTATTTTACTCCTTTTCTGTGGCACATCACACACACACACACATACACACACACACACACACACACACACACACACACACGAACCTGTTTTTTGTTTTTTAAATATCTCTTTTCCTTCTCTCCCCGCACCTCGACTCTTGCAGTTCAGTTGTCAATCTGTCCTTCCACTAGCCTCCCATCCCGCGTATCCCTGTGGGGGAAAGCGATTCACTTTGTTTCAGAGGCGCTGTGTGCCCCTTAGCCCCCCCCAAGCCTGGGCTCTGGTTTCTGGAGACCCCTCTCCCCCAAAAACCCAACCCTGGCCAAGCTGTGTGAATTGTACCATCTCTGTAATACCAGAATATATTTATTTATTTATTTATGTACAAAATTTTAAATAAACTTTTTTTTTCTTAGAAATTCATGTGGCCCGAGACCCCAAGGCCTTTGCTTCAGATTGGACAGGCTGGTCTGGATGAGGGCTTCCTGCTGGGAGGAGGTGGGGCTGTGGGAAGTTCTTCACCAAGCGGCCCGTCAGGGCGGCCCTTCTACACATCCTCCAGCCCGCGGAGACCAAGCCTTCGGAGCCCCTCACTTGCGCTCCAGGGTTTGCTGTCCCACCCGGGTCAGCATCCCAGACGCTCTCCCAGAGCTGAGCACCGAGCGCCAGGGGATGGCGCCTCAGGTCCAGACCCACCCAGCGGCCTTTGGCTCTTGGAATCCCAGCCCACCTGAAGTCTTGCGGGCCAGCCAGTCTCAACCCCCAAGGGCAAAGCCAGGCACCCGAACTTAGCCCTTCGCTGAGCCCCAGCTGACTGCAATTTGTTAGAAACATTTTCCCAGCAGGAAGGTGCGATCTCCTCTCAAGATGACCGCCAAGCTTTGCTTTGAGGCAAACTCCACTAACCGGGGCCCCTCCTCGCAGGGCTGAGGGCGCGATTCCAGAGACGCTGAGCGACCTCACACCGGCCCTGCGTGCCAGAGCGCACAGGTCGCGAGCGGTAGGTGTTCCACCACCACTTAGACACTCTCCCTTCCTCACCCCGGGGCAATTGCGGGAGAGGGGGCGGGGCTGGAGTTGGGTTTTCAGTGGGTCCAGAGCAGGTGAGGCTTTCTGCCCAGGCGGGGCGCACACTGTCGGGGTTATTTCTGTGGTTTGGAAATCCTATACTCGGGCAGAAGAGCCGGGTTCTCAGAACTCCGAGGAGGCCCGCGTCCCACGCCCTAAGTAGCTGGGACACGTCTTTTCTGCTAGAATCTCCTGGCCAACCCCATTCCTCGTAGGGGAGCGCACAGCCCGCACCTCTGCTCACACAACTTGTCTCTGTGGGCGAGGACTGCGAGGCTCCCGACTGCTCCACGCGCGGACCTGTCTCTGAAGCCCTCGCCCTTTCCTTCCTCTCCAGCAGAGTGCGGGGCTCTCCCCTGCAAACCTTGGAATAAAGGAAGTGGCGATCGGCCTCCCCACGGAGAAATCATCACTCATCCGGGAGCCAGACTCCAGGGTCGGGCCAGGGTCTGATGGCAGTGGGTTCCGTCCGCCGCTTAACGCGAGTTGCGAGTTTCGTTGGGAGACAGTCCCACCCCACCCCAAACAGGGGGCCAATCTATATAGGCGAATAAGCCATCCAGCGGGAGAAACCCCCAACTATTCTTATGGTGGGTTATTTCCACACCGTTTTCTGCTCTAGGAGCCAGCACTGCCGCGGAGATGAGGTCTGGCAGCCCTACCCTACCCCACCCCCGGCTAGGGCCAGGGCGGGTAGACTGGGGTGTGGGGGCCTTCTAGGAGTCAGCACTTCCTGGGATGATGAAGGAGTGGCCGGTGCACCCCCTCCCAAAGATTCCCACCGTCAGAAATGCAGTCTCTGAGAAAAAACTACCCCTCGGTTGGGGGACTTGGTTGGAGGGAAGGAAACTGAACTAGAAGAGAAGCGAGGAAATTGGACACGCACCCCGCCTCCAGAGTCCCCCGCACTCCAAATCCAGCTTTTCGGTTCAGCGGCCCAATGTAGTGGGCGTTGAGGTTCCCTGCTGCGCGCTAGGAGTCTGGTCCCCCCCCCCCCGCCCGCCCCCCAGCAGTTGGCTCCCCCAGGCCAGGCCCGGTCCAGTCGCTCCCGGGAGGGTTGCACTGTACTGGGACGAAACCCAGCCTCCTCGGAGCGCCTCCCGCGGTTACTGAAGCGGGAGTGGGCTCGCAGAGCTGGGGGGCCGGAGGAGCAGCCCCGAATAGGAGTTCTCGGCCTCCTGCTTCTACTTGGAGGAACAGCACGGGCTTCTGAGTGCTCAGAGCCCACTCAAACTCCAACCCTTGGGAGTCGCGCTGTGGCGCAGCGGGTTAAGCGCAGGTGGCGCAAAGCGCAAAGACAATGCGGCGGAAGGATACCAGTTCGAGCCCTCGGCTTCCCACCTGCAGAGGAGTCGCTTCACAGGAGGTGAAGCAGGTCTGTAGGTGTCTTTCTCTCCCCCTCTCTGTCTTCCCCTCCTCTCTCCATTTCTCTCTGTCCTATCCAGCAACAAAGACATCAATAATGACTAGAACAATAAAACAGCAAGGGCAACAAAAGGGAATAAATAAATATTAAAAAAAAAAAAAACTCCAACCCTGCAGCCTCTGTCCAACTCCAAAACGAGCTGCCTGGTCTGAGGCAAAGGCGAAGACGAGGGAAGGGAAATGCACCTGCCGGCCACGCAGCCGCAGGGAACACCAACAGCTGGGCTGTTCAGGGTAGAAAGATGCCACTCTTTCAGCCCACTCAGAAGTGAATTCAGATACCAGGAAGAACGTCTAGAAATTACCATTTAAACCACACAGAGATCTCTGCGTTTATTTCACCGCTCGTTCTTTTCTTGATGTAGTTTGGTGACTAGGACTTTGGGCCTTAGATTCTGAGGGCCTGGTTTTTCTTTCCACTCCCACCACTGCTTACTTAGAAGCTAGTTAGGTGACCTTGGGTAAGCCACTGCTCCTTCCTGAATCTGTAGACGCAGAATCTATTAACAGCTCCTCTTCAGAGCTATTGTGCAATATTAAAGGACTGAGTTGACACAAAATACTATGCACACAAAAATAAAACACTATGTATAAGGTCCACCAAGTTTCAACAAATGTCACCTGTTGTGTCTATTGCTATGTGTGTAGCTTGTAGTTGATAGTTGTTTACCGAATCCTGAAAAGCATATGCTCACACAATCAGGCTTAGAGTGAATCTACCAGCATATGTTCGTGTTGGGGGGACACCCACAGGTGCAAACATTTGCAGGACTCCATGGAGTCAGTCATTCCAAGAATGAGCAACAGCTGGATCCCCATTGCCTGGCTCTACCTCAGTGCCAGGAATCTTGAAGTATAAGGTTTCCAACTTCAGTTATGTCAATTGCTCACTCTCCAAACTGCTGACCACTGGGACCAAATCATTCTTCCTTGTGGGCATCTGTCCTTACAGCATTCCAGAGTCCAGCTTACTAGACACAGAAGTGCTCCTCCCACAGTTGTGAAAATGTTCCTGGCCATTATTAAATGTCTCTTCAAGTCAAAATCACATCAGGTTGAGATCCACTGTGCTAGACCCCACACCATCTTCTTTTGTATAAAAAAAATTTGTTTGTTTTATTTTAATGATAGAGAGCATCTCTCAGCTCTGTCTTATAGTGATATGAATGATTAAACCTGGGACTTAGAAGCCTCAGGCATGAAAGTCTTTTTTGCATAACCACTATGCTATCTCCCACACCTGATCCCATACTTCTGCTCTGCTGGGGTCTTCAGCCAGATCTGTGGGTGTCCACAGGCCACCCTTTGGGGGCTATTTCAGGACCGTGAGGTGAGTTCGACACACACACACACACACACACACACACACACACACACAGCTATTATATTTCTCCTAGAGCACAATTCTTGTCTGTTTTGTCAGTGCCTAAAATTATAAAGCAATTTTTTAAAAAATTGTTTCATTTAAAAAATTTTTTTATTTATAAAAAGGAAACATTGACGAAACAATAGGATAAGAGGGGTACAACTCCACATAACTCCCACCATCAGAACTTCGTATCCCATCCCTTCCTCTGATAGCTTTCCTATTCTTTATCTCTCTGGGAGTATGGACCCAGGGTCAATATGGGGAGCAGAAGGTGGAATGTCTGGCTTCTGTAATTGCTTTCCTGCTGAGCATGGGTGTTGACAGGTCAATCCATACTCCCAGCCTGTCTCTCTTTTCTTAGTGGGGTGGGGCTCTGGGGAAGCATGGCTCCAGGACACATTGTTGGGGTTGTCTGTCCAGGGAAGTTTGGTTGGCATCATGGTAGCATCTGGAACCTGGTGGCTGAAAAAAGAGTTAACATATAAAGCCAAACAACTTGTTGACTAATCATGAACCTAAAGGCTGGAATAGTGCAGATGAAGAGTTGGGGGTCACCATTTTGTAAATAGCTAGTAGGCCTATTTTAGTTATATGCCAAAGGGCCCATGACTACACTAGTTTTTTTTTTTTTTTCCCTGAGTCTGACACCTGATATGCAGGTGGACCCAAGTTACTGTCTGGGGAGATGACTTCATGGCTGGAAAAAGGACCAGAAATCTGGATCAGGGAAGAAAGTAGCTCCCAAATATGGGAAAGGTGTATAAATATTGTTGACTGTAAACCCCATTGATTTGAACTGATCTGGGGCCCATATTCATATTTAGCTTAGGAGCCTATGTGACTGCTGTATCCCTGTAGATCTAAGCTCACATTCTGTGGTCATGAGTAGGAATGTTCCAAGCTGCCCCAATTTCAGGACCCATCTTCCTTGGGTGGAGCATAGAGTATGTTGTCCATCTTCTCTTCAGAGAATGGAACATTCTCTACTGTTGTTGATCCACGTTGAGGGCAAGGTCCTATAGGAGCCCACAAAGGGGTCTATTGTGTTGTTCCTGATAGAGATGACTGGTAATATTGGGGAGAGGGATCTATTTGAGGTCTAGGCCCATCATGTCTGTTTGGGAATCTCAGGACTCCCTGACTAGGGGCCCTTGAAATCAATATTTTAAATTGAAGTCTTTCCCTCTTTGTGTATGTGTGTATATGGGGGGTGTTCGTTCATAAGTACCATGAATATAGCACTCACTTTTTCTTGACAGAACAATCTGATAGTATAAAAAAAAAATAGAAGAGCTCTAAGGACTGTGAGACATGGATGGTGTGTGTGTGGGGGGGTTTTAGAGTTCTCATGGACATGAATCAGCTTGCTTGGGGCCATATACCCCCAATCCTGAACTATGAGTAAGGATTTGCTGATTCCCATAAAACAATAATTATATCAAGCCAGGCTTCCCCCAGACTAATAATACTGTGTGTGTGTGTGTGTGTGTGTGTGTGTGTGTGTGTGTATGTGTGTGTTGAGGAAGACTGAATCAAAGAAAAAGATTAATAGAAATGATTTTTAATATTCATTTTTAAAAGTATTTATTTGGGGATCAACCTACTATGCCACTCAAGGAAGTCTGGTTCTGAAATTAGTGCAGCCTACAATGTTCCCAGCTATAGTCATGAACTGCAAGTTTAGACCAACAGAGACTCAGAGGTTAGTTACACAGGCTTCTGTGGTAAATATGAATATATATGAGCCTTAGGTTACATTGATGGGGTTAACAGTATTGGTGATTATATACTTTCCTCATATTTGGGAGCTACTCTCTACCCTAACCCAGTTTTCTAGTCCAATACTCAACTCTGACACCATCTTCCAGACAGTATTTTTAGGGTCACTTCACAGGTGGTGAAGCAGGTCTGCAGGTGTCTTTCTCTCCTTCCCCTTCCCTCTCAATTTCTCTTCTTCTTCTAGCATTTGCCCTTCTTCCGTAGCCAGTCAACAGCGTCAGGTTGAGCCTGATGTAAAGTTTCGAGACCTCCTTTGAATCTGGAGAGGTGGCAGTCGTTGACTATGTGGGTCATAGTCTGTCTGGAGCCGCAGGGGCAGTTCGGGTCGTCTCTGGCTCCCCAGCGATGGAACATAGCGGCACACTGGCCATGGCCTGTTCGATAGCAATTGAGGAGAGCCCAATCATAACGTGCTAGGTCAAAGCCGGGTTGACGCTTGCAGGGGTCTGTGATGAGGTGTTTGTTCTTTACCTCAGCTGACTGCCAACTCTGTTTCCAAGAGTCTGGAACAGAGAAGTTCAGTGTAGGCGTAGGGGACCAGATTGGATGACGAGACGTCAAGCGTTGGACAGGGTGGGCGAAGATATCCACGTATATTGGCAGGTCCGGTCGAGCGTAGACGTGGGAAATGAACTTAGATGATGCCGCATCCTGACGAATATCTGGCGGGGCGATGTTGCTAAGAACTGGCAGCCATGGAACCGGGGTGGAACGGATGGTTCCAGAAATTATCCTCATGGAGGAATATAATTTGGAATAGACCAAGTGGACATGGGGGCTACGGAACCATACTGGGGCACAGTATTCTGCAGTGGAATAGCATAATGCCAGAGATGATGATCGTAGTGTGGAAGCGCTCGCGCCCCATGAGGAGCTGGCCAGTCTTGCAATGATGTTATTCCTCGCGCCCACCTTTGCTGCGGTTTTTATGAGATATTCATGAAATGACAGGGTGCGATCGAGAGTAACGCCAAGATAGACTGGCTGGGCTTCATGCCGGATTCTCGTATTGCCAAGCTGCACATTAAGCTCACGCAAGGCCGAGGCATGGTGTAGATGGAAAACAGATGATACCATTTTTGCAGTGCTAGGGATTAGTCACCATTTTTTACAGTAATCAGATATCAGAGACATGTCTTTCGTGAGTGTTTCCTCGAGAATGTCGAATTTGGATGCCTGAGTTGCACAGCAGATGTCATCGGTGTAGATGAACTTCCTTGAAGAAGTTTCTGGGAGGTCATTGATGTAAATATTGAATAGCGTAGGAGCCAGAACAGAGCCCTGGGGGAGGCCACTTGAGACAAGTCTCCATCTGCTAGACTTGTCACCCAGATGCACCCGGAATCTTCTGTTTTGGAGAAGAAATGATATAGTGTTGGCCACCCATGGAGGCAGGCATCTTGAGATCTTGACTAGGGGACCACGGTGCCAGACCATGTCATAGGCTGCTGTGAGATAACAAAGACAGCACCCGTCTTTAAATTCTTCTGGAATCCATTTTCAATGTAAGTTGAGAGGGCCAGGGCTTGT
Organism: Erinaceus europaeus; assembly: GCF_950295315.1. Lineage (NCBI taxonomy): Eukaryota > Metazoa > Chordata > Mammalia > Eulipotyphla > Erinaceidae > Erinaceus > Erinaceus europaeus. The sequence goes on along the minus strand of NC_080166.1, from coordinate 120,523,187 downwards.
TCGCAGGTAGATCTTCCTGGGCGGAAACCAGCTTGGGCGGGTGATAGGAATTTCTCTGTAAGATGAGAAATACGTGACAAAGCAGCCTCTCAAGGAGTTTGTAACACACGGAGAGGAGAGAAATTGGTCTATAGCTGGCGGCCAGTGTTGGGTCTTTCTTTGGTTTCAGAACCACTATAATCTTCGCACGACGCCAAACTTTGGGCATAGACTCAGATTCCAAGATGTGGGACAGGAATGAAGCGAGCTACTTCTTTGTCCTATCCAATAAAACAGAAAAACTAGCTACCAGGAGTGATGGATTCATAGTGCATGCACCGAGTCCCAGTGATAACCCTAGAGACAAAGATAAATAAATAAATAACAGAAAAGAATTTTGGTCCATACACCCAGAGGGGTAAAGAATAGGGAAACTTCCAGTGATGGGGATAGGGCACTCTGCATTGGAATTAGCAGTAAAACCTGTGGCCTGAAGCAAGCTAGACTAAGCCCTTGGCCTAAAACACCCACCAGTGGGATTTGAAGAAGAAAATCCTGTGGCCAGAGGCCAAAAGGAGTCATCCCCTAAGTGGTAGAGAGTTGGCCTAACTAAATAAATATATTCTAAATACCAGATAATAAATATGCCATAGGAAAAGACAAAAAAATGGTCTGAGAGTAATTTGTGCAATTCACCTGTTAAAATCCATTGTGCAAAAAGCCACATTAATCAGAACGCTTAGAAACAACCAGATGGGGTTGTTTTAAATATATATATATTCTTTAAATATATATATTTAAATAATATACGCATGTTTGGAGTTTTTTGGGTTTGGTTTTTTTGGAAGCAATTAAGACTAAATGAGGCCACATGTGTGGGCCCTAACACAACAGTACCAATGTCCCTCAATTAAAAGAGAGATGTCAGACATGAGTACACACAGAGAAACAATCTTGTTAAGAAACAAGGAAAGGGCTGGGGAGACAGCATAATGGTTATGCAAAAAGACTCTCATGCCTGAGGCACCAAAGGTCCTAAATTCAATCCCTCATAAGAGCTGAGAAGTACTCTAGTCTTTCTGTGTATCTTTATTTCTTTCATTAAAAATAATAACAATAATAAACAAATGAAAATGTTTTTTAGAAAAGATACTTTCATAAAGAGTAGCAGAGCAATATTTAAAATATGTATATATGGGGAGTAGGGTGGTAGCACAGCAGGTTAAGCGCAGGTGGCACAAAGCATAAGGATGGGCCTAAGGATCCTGGTTCAAGCCCCCGGCTCCCCACCTGCAGGGGAGTCACTTCACAAGTGGTGAAGCAGGTCTGCAGGTGGCTATCTTTCTCATCCCCTCTCTGTCTCCCCTCCTCTCTCCACTTCTCTCTGTCTAATCCAACAATGACAACATCAACTACAATAATAACTACAACAATAAAACAACAAGGACAACAAAAGGGAATAAATAAATATTTAAAAAATATGCTTATATGGAGAAGGTGCTTTGCTTCTGCTACTCAAGGAGGGCTGGCCTCTGAAGAAACTAAGCCTGCCAGCAGCTTGATCTGCAATCTCCAGCCTACACAGATGAACAGCAGCTCTCTTTTGTTTTTAACAACCCAGCCTATGGCGTTTTGTGTGTTAACCCTCAACTGACTGATACATATTCTAGTCTGGACAAGGGCTAAGTAGACTCTTTCACGCTAACATCTGAAGGGAGGATTATAGAGGAAGGGGCACTGAATTGTGGAGGCAAATAACTGAGGTCCAGACCCCATTAGTTTATGAATTAATTCTATAACTGTGACAAAATCATGACCTTCCCAGGTCTCATTTTCCCCTCTCTAAGGTCAGGGGGTATAACTGATGGTAGTGGGTTCTTTTGTTCTTTTCTTTATCTCACCAGTATCATGCTCCCTCTCTCTGAGGAGCATCTAGATATTGTTTTCCCAAGTGTATGTGAAGGTCAGTTCTGACATAAAGCCAACATCCAGTGAGGTAGACACTGGCAGGTAGTGGGAGTTCTCCGTGGGCAGAATCCCACTTTCTAGTACAAAGTTCAATGGAGACATAACCTTTACTGCTACTCCTCTGCTCTAGAAGATCAGGCCTAGACACAGGGCCTGGGCCTAACACTTTTTCCTGAGGGCAACCCCAGAAGCAGCGTAACACAGGGATATATCTAAGATAGAGATTGCTTCCTATGGCCACGAGCAAAGAACCCAACTCCAGTTCAGGTTCTACTTGTGTTTTCTCTTCTCATCTTGTCTTTCAACATCTGCCAGAGAGTGAGATCATACCATATTCATCCTTCTGTTTCTGACTTATTTCACTTAACATGAATTTTTCAAGCTCCATCGAAGATGGGCAGGAAATGGTGAAGTCACCATTTTTAATAGCTAAGTAGTATTTCATTGTGTATATATACCACAACTTGCTCAGCCACTCATCTGTTGTTGGACACCTGGGTTGCTTCCAGGTTTTGGCTATTACAAATTGTGCTGCTAAGAACATAGGTATACACAGATCTTTTTGGATGGGTGTGTCGGGTTCCTTAGGATATATCCCCAGCAGAGGAATTGCAGGGTCATAGGGTAGGTCCATTTCTAGCCTTCTGAGAGTTCTCCAGACTGTTCTCCACAGAGGTTGGACCAATTGACATTCCCACCAGCAATGCAAGAGGGTCCCTTTGTCCACAGCCTCTCCAGCATTTGTTGCTGATACCTTTTCTGATGTATGACATTCTCACAGGAGTGAAGTGGTATCTCCTTGTCTTTATTTGCATTTCTCTGACAATCAAAGACTTGGAGCATTTATTTTTCATGTGTTTCTCAGCCTTTTGGACCTCTTCTGTGATGAATATTCTGTCCATGGCCTCTCCCCATTTTTGGACGGGGTCATTTGTTTTCTTGTTGTTGAGTTTGGCAAGCTCTTTATGCATTTTGGTTATTAGCCTCTTGTCTGTTGTATGGCATGTAAAGATCTTCTCCCATTCTGTGAGGGGTCTCTTGGTTTGGGTAGTGGTTTCTTTTGCTGTGAAGAAGCTTTTTAATTTGATGTAGTCCCATAGGTTTATGCTTGCCTTAGTCTTCTTTGTAATTGGATTTGTTTCACTGAAGATGCCTTTAAAATTTATGCAGAAAAGAGTTCTGCCAATATTTTCCTCTAAGTATCTGATAGTTTGTGGTCTAACATCCAAGTCCTTGATCCACTTGGAATTTACTTTTGTGTTTGGTGAAATATAATGGTTCAGTTTCATTCTTCTTCATGCTTCAACCCATTTTTTTCCAACACCATTTGTTGAAGAGACTCTGCTTTCCCCATTTAATAGTCTGGGCACCTTTGCCAAAGATTAGATGTCCATAGGTGTGGGAGCTTACTTCTGGGCTCCCAATTCTATCCCACTGGTCAGTGTGTCTATTCCTGGTCCAGTACCAAGCAGTTTTGATGACAATGGCCTTATAGTACAATTTGAGATCTGGGAGTGTGATGCCTCCAGTTGTGTTCTTTCTTCTCAAGGTTGTTTTGGCAATTCTAGGTCTTTTCAGGTTCCAGATAAACATTTGTAGCATTTGTTCTATTCTCCTAAAAAATGTGCTTGGGATCTTGATGGGGATAGCATTAAATTTGAAGATGGCTCTGGGTAGTATATTCATTTTGGTGATGTTAATTCTTCCAACCCATGAACATGGAATATCTTTCCACTTCTTTGTGTCTTTTTCAATTTCCTTGAGTAGTGACTCATAATTTTTAGTATACAAGTCTTTCACTTCTTTGGTTAGGTTTATTCCTAGATATTTGATTGTTTTTGTTGCTATAGTAAAAGGAATTGATTTCTGGATTTCAACTTCTTCTCACTTAGTGTTTGCATAGAGGAATGTCACTGACTTTTGAATGTTAATTTTGTAGCCTGACACCTTACTGTATTGCCTGATAGTTTCCAAAAGCTTCTTGCTGGATTCCTTAGGTTTTTCTAGGTACAGTATCATGTCATCTGCAAATAGGGAGAGTTTGACTTCTTCTCTTCCAATCTGTATGCCTTTAATTCCTTGTTCCTGTCTGATTGCTATGGCAAGAACTTCCAACACTGTGTTGAATAGTAATGGTGATAGTGGGTAGCACTGTCTAGTACCTGATCTGAAGGGAAATGTTTCCAGTTTTTCACCATTGAGTATGATGTTGGCTGTAGGTGTGCTATACGTAGACTCCACTATCTTCAGGAATTTTCCATCTATTCCAATTTTTTGTAGTGTTTTGATTATAAAGGGATGTTGTATTTTGTCAAAGGCTTTCTCTGCATGTATTGATATGACCATGTGGTTTTTGGTCTTGCTTTTATTGACATGGTGTGTCAGATTGATTGATTTATATATATTAAACCAATCTTGCATCCCTGGGGTAAACCCCACTTGGTCATGATGAACAAATATTTTGATAGCTTGTGTCTTCATTTTCACTGAATACTCTCAAAACATTTTGATTTCTTCCTTTATTTCCTCTTAGATCCAGTAGTTGTTAAGTAGTGTACTGTTGAGCCTCCACATTTTGGGACTATTACTAATCTTTTGTTGATTCTGAAGTGTTAGTTTAATTTTACTGTGGTCTGAGAAGATGCTTGGGATGATTTTAATGCTCTGGAGTTTGCTGATGCTGTCTTTGTGGCCTAACATATGGTTTATCCTTGAGAATGACTCATGTGGACTTGAGTAAAATGTGTATTCCAGTTTCATGGGATGAATGACTCTGAAAGTACCCAATAGTTCTGGTTTATCTTTCTCCTCATTTAGCTCCCTCATGTCTTTATTGATTTTCTTCATGACTGATCTGTCAAGTTGAGAGAGTGGGGTGTTGAAGTCCCCTACTATGATTGTGTTGCTGTTAATATATTGCTGTAACTCTTTCAGTAGATGTTTGATGTATTTAGATGGCTTCTCATTGGGTGCATAGATGTTAATAATTATGAAGTCCTCCTGATTGACTGATCCTGTGAGCACTAAGTAGTGTCCTTCCCTATCTTTTAAAATTTTATTTATTACAAAGTCTATCGTGTCAGATATGGGAATAGCTATTTCTTCCCTTTTTGTGGGCCATTGGCTTGTATGATAGTTTTCCAGCCTTTCACTTTGAGTCTGTGATTGTGTTGTTGAGTTAGGTGAGTTTCCTGTAGACAGCAAATTGTTGGGGTGTGTTTTCTGATCTATCTTCCTAATTTGTGCCTTTTAATAGGTGAATTCAGGCCACTGACATTTATTGATATCAAAGACTGAAGATATTTTAACACCATTCTTGTAGATTTTTACAGTGTTCTTGTAGATGGCATATTTATGGTGGTCTGACTGTTTCTAGGAGAACTTTCAGAACTTCTTTCAGGGCAGGCTGGATGATAGTTGATTCTTTCAACTGTTGCTTGTCTGAGAAGGTTTTTATGCTTCCATCTAGTCTGAATGACAGTCTAGCAGGATACAGTAGTCTTAGTTGATAGCCTTTCTCATTGAGCACTCAATAGATATCTTGCCATTCTCTTTTGTCCTGTAGTGTTTGTGTGGAGATGTCTGCTGCCAATCTTATGAGTTTTCCTCTGTAGGTGACTCTTTGTTTTTCACTTGCAGCCTTCAGGATCCTTTCTTTATCCTTATTCCTTTCCATTCGAAATATGATGTGTCTTGGTGTCTTTATGTCTGGGTTAATTCTGTTTGGGACTCTCTGGGCTTCTTGCACCTTTATGTCTTTGATGTTGTCTAAACTAGAGAAGTTCTCAGGTATTATGTCCTGAAGAATGTTTCCTTCCCTTCCCCCTCTTTCTTCTTCTGGTAAGCCAATAATGCGTACATTATTTCTTCTGAAGTCATCCCATAGGTCTCTGTTGTTGTTTTCAGTATCTCTTAATCTCTTTTTGAGATCTCTTACTTCTTTTTTAGTTGTCTCTAATTTGTCCTCAATCTTGCTAATTCTGTCTTCAGCCTCATTGATTCTATTCTCTCTCCCCTCTACTGTTTTCTGGAGTTCATCTATTTTGTTACCCTGTTCTGATACTGTTTTAGCTTGTTCAACTAGTTGTGTTCTTAGCTCAGCTATTTCAGCTTTCAGTTCTCTAATAACCTTGAGATTATTAGTGTTTTCTTTCAGAGTCTCATTTGTTGTTTCTGCATTTCTTTTTTCTCTTTCTTTCCTTTTCTTTTATTTTTAATTAATTTGTTTATTTTAAAAAGGAGACATTAACAAAACCATAGAATAGGAGAGGTATAACTCCACACAATTCCCACCACCAGATATCCATATCCCATCCCCTCCCCTGATAGCTTTCCTATTCTTTATCCCTCTGGGAGTATGACAAGGTCATTGTAGGTTGCAGAAGGTGGAAGGTCTGGCTTCTGTAATTACTTCCCTGATGAACATGGGCGTTGGCAGGTCGGTCCATACTCCCAGTCTGCCTCTCTCTTTCTCTAGTAAGGTGGGGCTCTGGGGAAACAGAGCTCCAGGACACATTGGTGGGGTCATCTGCCCAGGGAAGTCTGGTTGGCATCATGCTGGCATCTGGAACCTGGTGGCTGAAAAGAGAGTTAGCATACAAAGCCAAACAAATTGTTAAACAGTTATGGACCTAAAGGCTGGAATAGTGCAGATGAAGTGTTGGGAGGTACTCACTGCAGACTATTGTGTACTTTTGCTTTCAGGTATATATTTCACCCTTGTTTGTGGATATGTGTGAACATATGCTGTATCTCAGGGGACCTGGTCCATATCTAGGTTTTGGGACTTTGCTAGGAATTGAACCACCTAGAATGGAATTAGAGAATACTATGAAAGGAAAGGTCTCACCCAAGTAATGAAGCTGAAGGGTTATCATTCCACACCTGAAGTCTCTAGACACAGTCTGAAGTGAAGCATGCTGAGGTGGCACTTGTTGCGTTGATTAGGTTGGGATCAGCAGATGCAATATTATTTGATATGAATTGAGAGACGCATGCAGGAAAGTGCACCCCACCCTAAGGTTCCAGGACTAGAGGAAATATAGGCTCTATAGTGGAAATGTGAGTTTCCTGCTGTCTTAGGGTTCAAGAAGACAATAGATAGTTATTGTTATCATCACATTATTTGGTAATTGGGTTAACTTTAAAAAGTCCCTTTGTTAGGATTTGTTGTATAAGTTTCTGCATTTCTGATAACAATTCTTTCAAACTCTTAACTCACTCCTCATTATTATGATGTTGCCCTCATTATTTTGTGCTTCAACCTTTGGGGGTCTTTTAGCTTGACTCTTGTCCTGGTTCATTTCTCCAATATTTCTTCTTGGTTTAACCATTTTATATAGTATGTTATGAGGTCCCTCTCTCAGTACTTTTCAAATTACTGATCACTCTTGCCTGGATTGACTTGTGTCTATGTAAGATAATTAAAGGGTTCACAATTGTGGAAATTGACAGTTGTTTCAATATTATTTTAATCCCTGAGTTGGAGTTTAAAAGGCTTAAGAGGCTTAAAAGCTTCTTTTGTTCTTTTTCTTCCCTGTAGGCTATGGGAGCTTGAGGGCTACTAAACTATAAGTAGGCTTCTTAGCTTAATCACTGACTCCTGACCAAGAGATAAAGCAGAGTGTGGCAGAGATAATCCAGTGGTTATACAAAGAGACTCTCACAGCCCCACTGATAGACCACCAAGGTATAGATCTTCTCCTGGTTTTCTTCATTAGTTCTCTGTCCCCTGGTGTCAGCACCTGGCCTTCCCCTATGCTGCTCCAGATTCTGAGGGCAGTAGCAATGGAGACTCACAGTTGCATTTGATGAGTATTAGGGGAGTCCTCTTCTCCCTTCAGCTGTCTCTTTTTTTGTTGAAACAGAATGGAGGTGGAGTCTCAACTAGTAAACTGCCAGACTGCTACCAGCCACTTAATCTCTCCCTAGGATCTTCTCTGTCCAGGATCCACATGTGTTTGCACTCACTGGTGATTTGGTGGGTTCTTGAAGTCATTCTAGTCCTGTCTTGTTGTGGTCCCAGGTGTTCTCCTTTGGTATTCTGGTAATTTGGCGGGTTCCTGAAGTCGTTCTAGTACTGTCTTATTGCAGTCTTAGGTGGTCTCCTTTGGTATTCCTAGTTGACCTGGGAGAGAAGAGGAGAGAAACCATACAACATCTTCCAGATCTAATTTAAATAAAACATTTTGTTGAGGTCAGAAAACTATAGGAAGTACCCGGAGGAACACAGACATGTTCCCCAGGAAAATGGGATTGGTAGCAGTTGTGGGTGTGACTTAGAAAGGAGGTAAAGGCAGGGTTTGGATGTTTACATAAACTAGTCCTCTGGGCATTGTCACATTCTCTCTGTCTCTCTCTGCCCAGTTGGGCCTGCCAACATGTGAGTAAATGGCTCTCTCATTCCTTTTCTCTTTCTCTCTTGGCCCGAGTGTACTCTGACGTAGGTATTCTCAATTTTTCTTTAAGATTCCTGAATATCATGATTTCACCTCAATTTTTTTTTTTTTAATTTAAGAAAGGATTAATTAACAAAACCATAGGGTAGGAGGGGTACAATTCCACACAATTCCCACCACCCAATCTCCATATCCCACCCCCTCCCCAGTAGCTTTCCCATTCTCTATCCCTCTGGGAGTATGGACCCAGGGTCATTGAGGGTTGCAGAAGGTAGAAGGTCTGGCTTCTGTAATTGCTTCCTCGCTGAACATGGGCGTTGACTGGTCGGTCCATACTCCCAGTCTGCCTCTCTCTTTCCCTAGTAGGGTGGGTCTCTGGGGAAGCTGAGCTCCAGGACACATTGGTGGGGTCTTCAATCCAGGGAAGCCTGGCCGGCATCCTGATGACACCTGGAACCTGGTGGCTGAAAAGAGAGTTAACATACAAAGCCAAACAAATTGTTGAGCAATCATGGACCCAAAGCTTGGAATAGTGGAGAGGAAGTGTTAGGGGGGTACTCACTGCAAACTCTAGTGTACTTCTGCTTTCTTACTTTGGTGCCATACTCCAAACTCAGTCAATTTCTGCTTTGCGTTTCTACTTCTTTTTTTTTTTACATGCATAACATTCCCCAGATTCCCATTTAACAATACAACCCCCACTATTTCATTCATCATTTTTCATGGACCTGTATTCTCCCCACCCACCTACCCACCCCAGAGTCTTTTTCACCTCAATTCTTCGTTGAGTTTATGCATGAGGAATCTTTAATCATGTGGGGTATGATCTCGGCCCAAATTTCCCCCAATACAATTTGACTGTGAAGGACTCTAACATTGACTTGGAGTGTAAGTGTGTGTGGGGTTTGGAGTGGAGGTGGAGAGACTGGGGAGGCAGGGGTTCCTTCTTCTACCACTGAACATTCTCAAATCCCACTTCCCTTCTCCTGAAAGCTGGCGGAATTACAGATTAACACCATTTTTTCCTCACTGCATTCTTGAAATTAGAAAATCACATGTACCTATGTGTGTTTTCGTCACCAGTGCCATTATGACCAATGTCTTTATATGGTGTCATCTTGTGAGGCACAAAACAAAGAATGTTCAGAATGTTCCAAGTCCCTCTATGCTCATAAAATGTTCCAAGGCTCCTGTGCTCCTACTTCAGTCTCACATGTGGGGGAGCACTCAGTGTTTTTATAACAACCACTATTCTCTCTCTCTGTGCATCTATCATTTCTCTTCATAAGCCTGGACCAACATGCCCAGCATAGCATGACACCCAGCAGGAGAATGGGAATCCCACTTCCCTCAAGTATCTTTTAACTAAAATGTTAATTTGAGCACATACCAGTTACTGCAACTCCACTTCAGTCCAAGGGGGAGTAGGGAGGGGTTTCAAACTCTAAAAGGGTTTCCACATTCTTTCACCAACTTAAGGCATTTTGGGGATACGGTCCGTATGAAAGATGCTTCAGAAAATGAAGTTGTCATGCATTGTATGTGTAAATAAACCCTTCAGGCCCCTGGCAGCATCTGAGCTTAGGAGGACTGGAAAAGCATTCTGGGTATTGGCATGCAAATGAGCATGTCACCAGCAGCCTGAGGGTCCCTGGTGGTGGTAAACAAGCTGATTGTCATGGGAAGTGTAGTCAATGTGCCCCTTGAGGATGGGACTGTACATTGATGCAGGAGCAAGCCTGTGCAAGGCCCAGGCCCTCCCTGGACGAGCTCAAGCCCGGGCTGGGCCACCTTCTGCAGGCTGCTCCAGCTGCTTCCTTTAGTACAGAAACAGAGCCTTGGGCCACCTGGCCACTGTCACTCCAACCCTGGGTGCCTGGGTCTCTCCAACCAGGGGCTGCCAGTGTGCCTGGCTTCCTGCTCTTCTTCCTGTCTGGAGCAAAAGGAAGAACATAGGAGGACAGAACACTCAAATGGATTTATTGTCTTTATCTGTTTGTTTTTGAGATTTACTTGTTTATGGGACTAGGCAATGGTGCACCTGGTAGAGTGTACACATTACCATCCACAGGGACCCAGGTTCAAGCCTCTTGTCTCCAAAGCTTCACAAGTGGTGAAGCAAGACTGCAAGTATCTGTCTATCTCCCCTCCTTCCCCCTCAATTTCTCTCTGTCTCTATATGAAAGAAAGAGAGGGAAAAAAGAAAGAGAGAGAGGGAGAGAAAGAAATAGAGAAAGAAAGAAAGAAAGAAAGAAAGAAAGAAAGAAAGAAAGAAAGAAAGAGAGATTAGCTGGCTGCCAAGAGTGGTGGAGTCCACATATAAGCACCAATCTCCAATGATGACCCTACTGGCAATATTAAATGAATGAATAAATAAATATTTTACTTATTTATTAACCTAAAAAAGAGAAGGAGAGAGAGAAAGAGAGAGAAAAAAAGAACAAAGCATCATATGCAATACTGGAGATTTAACTCTGAACCTCACACTTTAAATTCCCACACCACCTTATTCACTGCTCCATCTCACAGGCTACTGGTTGGTTTTGTTTGTTGAGAGAGAGAGAGAGAGAGAGATAGAGAGACCTGAGAGTACTTAGACAGGGGGTAGTGCTGAGGGGTGGACCTGGGGCCTCAGGTAGGTGAGTCCTGTATTCCTGAACTCTAAGGATGTTTTCATCACACCTGAAGCTGCCTGCCCCCAGGACAGGAACTAAACTTGAAGCAGACATGATTTTTCAGCCAAAGAGGGGCTCTGCAGGGCTGGCTGGAGGCTTCAAGGAGGTCTGCTCTGCCTGACATGACAGCCTTCCTGTACCTCCCCAGGGAACAGGGATAGATGCAGAGAGCTGGTGAGGGTTGAGTTAGGAGACAGTAATGTATTACCTGGCTATATTGTCATTGTCATCGTCATTGTCAGTTATTGTCTCCCCTGCCTCCTTCCTCTTCTTTCTTTTCCTCCTGTTTTAGAAATTGGTCATAGAACTAAGAATGTTGCACATAGCCATATAGAAATCTCACTGAGACCCACATTTGACTTGCCTGATAAATATGTCTCTGCTATAGTTGAGGCTCAGATTGTGACACACTCTGTAGCCCATTTCTGTGGGCAGGATTGTGGACCCCACACACACACACACACACACACACACACACACACACACACACACACTGAAGTCCTATCCCATTCCCCACCCCCACCCCCAGCATACAGAAAGCTACTAGGTTTGGAGATGGGACTTTTAGAGAGGTAACCAATCAACCTGGAAGCTGGTGCGGTGGATGGAGCTTTGGACTCTCAACATGAAGTCTGAGTTCCATCCCCAGTGTTGCATGTGCCAGAGTGATACTCTAGTTCTCTCTCCTCTCTCTTTCTGAAATAAATAAATAAATAAATAAATAGTCCTTTTGGCAGGGAGGGGCAGTTGCCACTGGGGTTTTACTGATCCAGAATGCCTTTTTCAGATAGAGACAGACACAAAGAGGCAGAGAGAGAGAAAGAGAGAGAGGGAGAGACCACAGCACTGAAACTTCCTTCCATGCAGTAGGGGTTAATCCTGGGTCATATATATGGCAAAGCAGCATGTTATACAAGTCATAAATCTTTTTTTCCCTTTTTAAAAAACTTTTTAAAATATTTAATTTATTTATTAGATAGAGACAGAAACAGATTGAGAGGGGAGGGGAAGACAGAGAGAGAGAGACAGAGAGAGACAGATACAGAGAGAGACAGAGACAGAGAGACAGAGACAGAGAGAAACCTTAGGCCCTGCTCCACCATCATGAAGCTTCCCACCTACAGGTGGGGACCAAGAGCTTGAACCTACAACCTTGTGCACTGCAATTTGTGTGCTTAACCAGGTGCACCACTGCCTGGCCCTCTAAATGATGAGTCTTTAGAGAGGTGATCAGGTTCAAACGAGGTTTGGATGGCAGGCCAAGTGCTATCTAACTGGTGTCTTCCTTAGAGGTGGACTCTGGCATGGAATGCACACCCACAGGGACTGAGACTCAGTGGGTATGGAGCACTCCTTGGTTAGATGCGCCTTGAAGTCCCACTGAAGCCCAGCTCACTGCCTCCTGGCCTGTGGTAGGGACTATGCCCCTCACCGGCTTGCTCAGATGCATCCAGCAGAGTGGTGGTGGACAGCCAGGCAACCTGGCATCCTGATGCATTTCCTGGACTTCCCAGAGGACTCACCCTCCCCTCAAATTACTGTGTGCTTTGCTTGTCCAGCAAGTGTTCGTTGAGCCCCAGCTAGTTTATCTAGCAGAGTATGGTGGTGGTGGTCATCATGGTGGTCACCATGGTGCTAAATCCAGATTTAAGTTCCTACTGGAAATCGGGGGGGGGGGGGGAATAAACTTTTAGCAAATCACAAAAACAAACAAACGAAATACTGGAGGAAAAGTCAAAATCAGACAAGGAAAGGAAAGCACAGCCAGAGCTATCTTCAGTGCAGTGGGGACCAAGCTAGACCTGGGTGTGTCAGATGTCAAAGCAACATACTCTCCCAATGAACTACTGCTATTTTTAAGAACCTGAGCTCTCAAGGATGAAGTCAACTAGGCAAAACCCAAGGTGCAGAAGGGAGTGATGGAAACAGTGACCTGGGCAAAGGGCTTGTGGTAGGTGCAAAAGACTCTTTGTGACACTGAAAGAAGGTGAGGGT